>NC_090738.1:15427578-15480078 GCF_036898095.1 Palaemon carinicauda | reverse complement strand
GGCAAACGGGAACCTGGCGTAAATAATCAATGTGGGCCTTTTGAACAGTAAAGATTTCTGACAGGGTATCTTTTGACGCCTCCTCATCTAAATTCCACAATAATTTAATAGTAGTTTCCACGTATTTTGCGCTCTTAACAATAACATTAGTAGTTATCTGTTCATCTCGCTTGATACCAGACTTTGTGGTACCAACACGTAATTCCTGTTGTATTTTTATACCAAACACTTTGTCCTTTATTGCTTGATATTCATCTTGAATACTACACTGATTATCTCTAGCTACTGTAGCCTTAGATATATTTCCAGCTTTACCGTTACCATTGCAGAGAGCACTGTATAGCGATGGCCTACTATAACGAACAGAGACTGACATAATAGATACGCAAACGTGACATAATGTTTCTTTTTTGTCCTAACTTCACACACACACACACACACACACACACACACATATATATATATATATATATATATATATGTATATATAATATCTAATTTAGATAAACTATAAACTAGGAATAAATTTAGAAAACATGTGGTGTATGCTCCAACCCCGAGGGAGTAGCAGATTGGATTACACTGAACTAAACTGAAAAAGAAAAAAAAATTGAGGATTGGAAGAATTCCTGATGATTGAAGCACATTAGATTACAAAAGACCTTTGACACTGACGGACATCTTGATATGATGGATAGTGAGATCGTTTTTGAGATCATCTCATTAATAATTCTTTTCTCAATTTCTCTGTGATTTGCCTTTGACTCAGGAGTTGTTATTTGTAAGCCATTGTAACATAACCTAGTAATAGAAATGTCATAGTAATTAGCAAAGGCTTAATAAAGCAATGAATAAATGAGTGAGGATGCTTTTTGAGCATTGCTGGTGATGGTATGAGCGCAATGTGATTGCCTTAGAAAAATCGAATTGTATTTATTATCCACGTCCACAACGGTTTTAGATATATATATATATATATATATATATATTTATATGTATATATATACACACACATATCTATATATAAATAAATACATACATATATATATATATATATACATGTATATAAATTTGTATATAGATATATGTATATGTATATATATATATATATATGTACATATATATATATATATATATGTATATATATATATATATATATAGTATATATATATATATGTATGTATATATATATATATATATATGTGTGTGTGTGTGTGTATATAGATATATATATATATATATATATGTATATACATATCTCTTATTATTTTTTATTGATTCTTTAGCATTAGAATCTGACACTTTTGAGAACGTGTCTAACTTAATAAGAAACTATTAGTAAACATAGTCCCGTCTCTGATTTAAACTGGCATTATTCTTTATTTTGTCTTTCAACCGTTACCTTCTTAATACCCGTTTTATTGTATATTTGGCATTTTCTTAATATTCAATTGCCTAAATGACTCAAATATTCCTGTTCTGAAATTCCTGTTAATTTACCAAAACTTTTACTGGACTCTCCTAAACATTCATGAATTCCAGCATCAATTATTAGGCAATTTTAACTTCTTGCAAAGCGTGTTTATCTTTTAAATTTTCTTTTTGGTCAGAATGATCGTTGGAAAAACTATCAGGAAAATGTCCCGCATCTAATGAGAACTTACTCGCTGGTTCAATTTCCTTGCAAAAGAAAAAGGCAGACTAAAATGGAATTGCAAAATGGCCGACAATTCGATATTGGAAGTTGATTACAGAATTCACAAAATATCATTTCTGTTTACTTCCAATATCACATATGAAAGAGTTGTTTTGAAAAGGACTTTGCAAAAAAAAAAAATAGTAATAAATTCTCCTCTGGAAGTTCTGCCTACATTTATCTTTAAGTGATTAAGATTTATGATTTCTCTGAGTCGTAATAATGTACGTTAATTTACTCTCTCTCTCTCTCTCTCTCTCTCTCTCTCTCTCGAGGGGTGAATATGCATGTTTTTTTAATCTCTCTCTCTCTCTCTCTCTCTCTCTCTCTCACACACACACACACACAGAGGTGAATATGCACGTTTTTTAACCTCTCTCTCTCTCTCTCTCTCTCTCTCTCTCTCTCCAAGAGGTGAATATGCACGTTTTCAACCTCTCTCTCTCTCTCTCTCTCTCTCTCTCTCTCTCCGAGAGGTGAATATGCAGGTTTTTTTACTCTCTCTCTCTCTCTCTCTCTCTCTCTCTCTCTCTCTCTTTCACCTAAAGGTGAATATGCAGGTTTTTTTACCCTCTCTCTCTCTCTCTCTCTCTCTCTCTCCGAGAGGTGAATATACACGTTTTTTTAACTTCCTCTCTCTCTCTCTCTCTCTCTCTCTGTCTCTCTCTCCGAGAAGTGAATATGCAGGTTTTTTAACCCCCTCTCTCTCTCTCTCTCTCTCTCTCTCTCTCTCTCCTCTCTCTCTCTCTCTCTCTCTCCCCGAGAAGTGAATATACACGTTTTTTTTAACTTCTCTCTCTCTCTCTCTCTCTCTGGAGGTGAATATACACGTTTTTTAACTTCTCTCTCTCTCTCTCTCTCTCTCTCTCTCTCTCTCTCTCTCTCAGTTTTGTATCTGTGTGCCGGTGAGTGATTACACTTTTGCGACCCTATAAATATCATGATTTAACGCGGATAACAAAAGGCTATCGAGTGCAATATAGCTACAAGTTTTCGTGAATAGTCAGTGATTAGTTTGAGGTCGGAGAAGTGGGATAAAACGTCGGCATAGAATAGTTATCTTGTGAATTACTAAAAATCTAATCAAGATGGCTATGTACAACACGGACAAGGCTTGGAGAGACATCGCTGGACTCAGCAAAAATAAATTCCATGAGTTGGCGAAACAGGAGCTTGACCGTCTGATAACAGAGGTCACTAGTAACGTCAACCAATGTGACGGAAAAATATTCGCAGACATATTGAAACAATATGATCCAATAAACTGGAGCAAATCTGCGGAAAACATCAGCAAAATAATAGAAGAAATTCCAAAGAAAATCCAAGTGTTAAAGAGACTTATAAAGAAAGTCTACATCAATCAACACATTCCATCAAAGAACAATAAGAAGTCCAATATGGTGAATATGCTGATTGATGCAATGGGAAAAAGAATGCCAAAATGGTGTAATACATGTAAGATATGGTATTCCATTAATAATCCTCAACAATTGATTAGAAAATGTGATGCCTGTCATGTCCCAACACACCCCACATGTGCTGAAATACAGCAAAAAATAAAAAATAAAGACACAAAGGTATTCTGCTCAACATGCTTAGTCTGGATAGAAAATATAATTAAATCGAGACTAAATCTGCAAATAGTTGAAGATAAAGAAGAGGAAGAAGAAGAAACAGAAGAAGAAGAAGAAGAAAAAGAAGAAGAAGAGAACAATGAACAGGATATGTGTAAGGATGCAGAAGAAATCATTGATATAACCTATGATGCCATCCAACGACATACTTATGAAGAAATAAATTACCAGATGGAAACAAATAATAGACCCAAGAGACTCTACCCCGGACCTACATAATTTTAGGGAAGAGCAAGAACAAGAAAAAATAGAAAAGAAGGATATAGTCTGCAATATGCTGAAAAGAGGGAATTGCAGATTTGGCGAAAGATGCTACTACAAGCATCCAAAGATATGCCATAATTATGAAATATATGGTAAATGTGCGTATTTAGACGGATATGGAGACGAATGCAGAGATCTCCATCCAAAAATATGCAAAAACCTAAAAGAAGGAAAAGGATGCATTTACAACAAAAAATGTCGATATATGCATCCTGCAACCATGAATGAAAGTAAGAAAACTCAGCAAACTGAAAAGAAAAATGAAAGCAAAAAAGAAGCAAAAAAAGAAACAAAAAAGCAGGCCGTGTATATACCGCGCTTTGAACCAAGAGCCCCAAGATATGAGGCCTTTCAACCCAAACCTGCACATTTAGAGCCCAACTACAAAGAATACATCTATAATGCCAGGGGTTGGTGCAGATATGGGGACAGTTGCAGGTATACACACACAAATAAATATGAAGGCGAAAGAGCAAATATAATAGAAAAGTTGGATTTTTTAATGGCAGAATTCCGGGAAATGAAGAAAAGAACATCATATCAGAACAGGAAGGAAGCATGGGAGAATCCATATTATTACCAATATTAAATAATGGGGATGAAACACAAACCATAATAGTAATGAATGCACAGGGTTTAGTAACGAGTAACTCTAAAAGGAAAATAGAGTTCTTAGAAGAACTAACCCAAATTGAAAAAATAGATATATAAAATATAAGTGAAACATGGTATTCCCAAGAGACTGGCAGTGATGACCAGATAAAGGGTTTCCAAACTTATAGATCAGACAGAAAAAATAGGAATCAAGGGGGAACCGCAATATATGGAAGAGACATAAATCAAGGAAAAGTATGTGAAAAATACAGCAACACAGAATGTGAATTGATTGCGGTAGAATTTGAATTTGAAAAACTAATGAATATTGTAGTTTACAGACCCCCAAACACTAAGGAGTTCGACATAATAATAGAAAAAAATAGATGATATATGTAGAAACCATAAAGACTGGAATATACTCCTATCCGGAGATTTTAACTTTCCTTTCGTGGATTGGAAAGAACGGATAGAAGAAAGTGGTTGTATGTATACATATAAAAAAGATAGTAATAGTAGCGCAGAAGACAAGAGGCAATTTGAAAAGCTTCAAGATATGCTATTGGAACATAATATGCAACAAATAAACCACATTCCAACAAGAAAGGAAAATGTCCTAGATCTAGTATTTGTGAATGAGGTGAATTATGTTAAAGAAATAATAGTGTATAACACGGGAATTTCAGACCACAATGTCATAGAATTGATAGTTCATTCCAAAGCAAGTGATCACAGAATTAATAAAAGCACAAAATTATGGGAAGGATATGGAAAATATAACTTTTACAGTAAGAATATAAAATGGTCAGAAATAAATGAAGAACTGAATAAAGAATGGAAAAATGTATTTATAAGTGATAATATACAGGTAAATACGGATATAACTGTACAAAATACTGGAGAAAATTGTTGAAAAATATGTACCGAAAAAAAACAATAAACAAAAGACGTGCATACCAAGAGACAGAAGGATCTTATTTCAGAAAATTAAAAAGTGGAAGAAAAATCTTGCAAAAGAAAAAAATGTGTGGAAAATGAGGGAAATAAAATGTAAGATAGAAAATGCAGAACAAAAGATTATACAGTCGAAAGAAAATGAAAAAAGGGACTTAGAAGAAAGGACACTTCAAAATATAAAAAGAAACCCCAAAGTACTTTACTCCTATGCAAAAAAGATGAATAAAAGGAGAATAGAAATAGGCCCTCTAAGAATTGAAGGAAGGCTAACGAATGAAAAAAAGGAAATATGCAACATATTAGCAGAAAAATATAAGAGTGAGTTCACGCCAAGAATTGCGAATGAGAATAATGAAACAGAAATGAGAGAAGAAAATTTTGAATATCTAACGGATATAGATATTAATGAAGCAGATATTGTCACGGCTATAAACGAAATTAAAAATGGATCGGCAGCCGGACCAGATGGAGTTCCAGCGATTTTGTTAAAAAAAACTGCAAACACTATCGCGAAGCCGCTTGCAATACTGCTAAGACAGAGTGTAGATATGAGCGAGATATATGTTAAACATAAATTAGCTTATATAACCCCTATCTTCAAAAGTGGATCAAGACTAGAGGCAAGCAATTATAGACCTGTTAGTCTAACATCACATATTATGAAAGTGTATGAGAGGGTAATAAAAAGGAAAATAATGAACCATTTGGTCAAAAATAATTTGTTTAATATGGGTCAACACGGTTTCGTACCTGGAAAAAGTACACAGACCCAACTGATAGCACACTATGAAAACATATACAATAATATGATAAATGAAAAGACACAGATGTGATCTATCTAGATTTTGCAAAAGCCTTTGACAAGGTAGACCATAACATATTGGAGAAAAAAAAATGAGAAAGCATAATATTGTGGGAAAGATAGGAAAATGGGGTAAAAGAATTCCTGCAAAACAGAAAACAGATAGAGGTTGCAAATGACGAGAAATCAGATGAAGCCCAGGTAATATCTGGTGTGCCCCAAGGTACGGTATTAGCTGCACTGCTATTTGTTAGTATGATCTCAGACATAGACTGTGATGTTGAAAACTCCGTAGTGAGAAGTTTCGCCGATGACACAAGAATAAGTAGAGAAATTACTTGTGATGAAGATAGGAACTCACTACAAAGAGATCTAAACAAAATATATGAATGGGCGGAGATAAATAGGATGGTATTTAACTCCAATAAATTCGAATCAATAAATTATGGAAACAGAGAAGGAATGGTGTATGCATACAAGGGACCTAATAATGAGACAATCACAAACAAGGAAGCAATTAAAGACCTTGGTGTAATGTTAAATAGGAATATGTTATGCAACGACTAAATAGCAACACTTGGCTAAATGTAAAGCAAAAATGGGAATGTTATTCAGACACTTTAAAACAAGAAAAGCTGAACATATGATTATGCTTTACAAAACTTATGTACGTAGTACACTCGAGTACTGCAATGTGATATGGTACCCACACTACCAAAAGGATATTGCACAAATAGAGAGTGTACAAAGGTCCTATACTGCTAGAATAGAAGGTAAAGACCTTGACTACTGGGAAAGACTGCAATTTTTAAAACTATACAGTCTAGAAAGGAGAAGAGCACGCTACATGATAATACACGCATGGAAGCAACTAGAAGGAATTACTGAAAACATCATGGAGCTAAAAATATCAGAAAGAGCAAGTTGAGGTAGATTAATGGTGCCAAAAAGCATTCCAGGTAAACTGAGAAAGGCGCACAGGACATTAATCCACTACGCACCAGCATCGATAATGCAGCGACCATTTAATGTGCTGCCAGCTCATCTAAGAAACATATCAGGAGTGAGCGTAGATGTGTTTAAAAATCAGCTCGATAAATACCTAAGATGCATCCCAGACCATCCAAGACTGGAAGATGCAAAATACACCGGAAGATGTATTAGCAACTCTCTGGTGGATATACGAGGTGCCTCACACTGAGGGACCTGGGGGAACCCAAACAAAAAATAAGGCAATAAGGTTAAGGTAAGGCTCTCTCTCTCTCTCTCCTAGAGGTGAATATGCACGTTTTTTTTAACACCCTCTCTCTCTCTCTCTCTTTCTCTCTCTCTCTCTCTCTCTCTCGATGGTCCAACACTTAATTGGGTTTAATCTTGCCGCTAAGACCAGCTTTGAGTACCCGAACTAGGACCAGACTACTATTAACTTCTCTACATTATCATATTTCTGTTTTGCTCCCTGTCTCGACCTTTCTATTCTAACTCTCAGATTTTAATCTCTCCTGGCCTAGATTGAAAAATGAAATATTTAGATATACAGTAACTAGCCAATATACATATAGACATTAGGGACCTAAGAGCTTCCACCTGCGTCAGTGCAGGGAATTTGGAACCTCTATAAACAAAAGCTAAGAACTCGTTCACAGGTTTCATGAGACTAGGACGGAGGAATCACAGGGTGAGAGGGGAAGCCAGTATGGGATAATTTTATCAGTATGTAAGTCTCATGAGGGAGCTGATTTCACCCTTCTAAGAACTTCAATCTTGAAAGACCTTATGGGATTCGTAATGATTGGATCCTCGAGCATCTCCCTGAAAGAGAATCTGAAGGATGAGGATAACATTGTTTTGTATCCCCTGATGGTTGGAATGGACAGATGTTTTCCTTTGCGAAGGAAGAGCAGGAGATCTGCGATCTTGGCAACTGTTGGGTTCGAGATTGAGTGTTCCGAGACCTTACACCACTCCCTAAATATATTGTACTGATACTTTATACACGTGGAACACCTTCAAGCGAAGGTAACTTGTTAGACAAACTGCCTGAAGACTCCCTGAGCCCTGGCAAATTTGCAGATACAGTAGTCTCCTTTGTATTCTGAGATAAAAAAAACTAGTCAATGAGGTGGTCCCATCTGACTGGCAACCTCCTTGAGGTGTCTACTAAAAACTCCAAGAGGTGAACAAACCAGTCTTTCTAAGGCCAGAAGGGCATGACCAGAGTAAGACTGCATCCTGTTTACTCCCTCAGTTTGTGTATTACAGTATGTTTCTTATCAGAGAAGGGAGGGCATATTCATGAAGATGCCTCCCGTCTTGAAACATCATATCTGTCCCCAATGACCCTGGATCGATGTGTGGACTGAAATATGCCCAAAGTCTGTGATTCATTGCTGTGGCAAACACATTCATCATAGCTGGCCACATATGAGCTAAATCATTCACCACTAGGTGAATGATCCATTCTGAGTTTAAGATCTGGTCTCTTCAACTCGGAGTATCTGCTGTCGAATTAGCCTTGCTCATGATGAACTGTGACACGAGTCACATTCTTTCACTTACCCAAGGCCCGAATCTCTAGTGCAAGGTTGTTCAATGTCTGGGGCCTTGTCCCACCCTTATATAATATAAAAAGTAGCTGTTGAGTTCTCGGGGATCTTGATAAGCAAAGAAGATCAAAGTAAGAGAGGGCCACCTGGATTGCCCAGATCCCCCTTCAATTGATAAATTCCCACGACTCGTGTCGTTCAAGTCCCCGACAGGAACTGGTCCCTACTGAAGACCCCATCCGGAATCCAAAGCGTTGGAAAACATGATATCTAAGAGAAGGGTAGACAATAGAAGATCTCGATTTAGGTTCATTGTATTGGACCACCAGAATAGGCCTTGTCTGATCGCCTCTGTCTGCTGAGTCTAAAAAGAATGATCCTCTTGATCACAAAAATTGGGAAGTCGGTGTTGCAGTGGTCCGAGTCTCCTTTTCCATCTTGGCTGGAGGTGCCTTTGTCATTAGAAAAAGTGTGATGTATTCCTGTAGAGTACAAATGTGATCTTGTGACGGGAAAGCCTTCAAAATCGAAGAATTGATCTTCATCACCGGATAAATCACAACTTGACTGGGGACTGGGGCCATTTTCTTTATGTTGCTCTGGATGCCCAGTTTGTTGCAGAATTTAAGGAATACATCCCTCATGTGGATAACTTCCTGTTCTGAGCTTAACAGGAAGAGCCAGTCATATATCTCACCATCCTCATGCCTCTCTTGTGGAGGGCTGCTCCCACAGCTGCCATGATATGAGTGAAGATCTATGCAACTGTTGCCAGGCCAAAGCAGAGAACTTTGCACTGCCATACCTCCTGTTCCCAGCAAAATCTCAGGTGTCATGACTAACAGAGGATAGGAACTTGGATGAGTCTTTCAGGTCGAGAGAGAAAACCCAATCATCTTGTGTGACTGCCAAAAAGACCAACCTTGGAGTCTCCCTTTTGAAATGAGTTTTTGTTACAAAATGGTTCAGAAGAGAGGGTTATAATGGGTCTCCAAGAACTGGATGCCTTTTTGGACAATAATCATATAGCTGTAGGAACCAGAGGACAGATGTAAAGCTAACTATATCACTCCCTTTCTTCACAGTTCTTCTAACTCTGCCCAAAGAGCCTTCCCCTTCTGCAACGCCTCTGGAGGGGAAATCTATTAGCTAGCTCGATAAAGGAGGAAGTTAGTTTGAGGGGAATCCTAAACCTGTACAACCCAAGAGCTCAGATCCATTTCCTCCTTGGCATGCCAGCAGTGTTGTAGTTAGCCTTCTATCTTCACACACGAGAACTGTAATCCCTACGGACAAAAACCCTGACTGACAGTCTTTAATCATCTTTGTCCCTTATTTCCTGTTGAGCTGGTAGATGGTTGAGGGTGCCATTGGGTCGTAGAAGGGTGAGAGGATGAGGTTCCTGGGCCTTGGTAACCTGTCCTCTGTTTTGTGTATGTTGAAAGGTGGAAACCAACCTGTCTCTTCTCACCTTAGATCAAGGACTGCCAGGGAACTGATTTTGGCTGGATAGGTCTCTGTACTGGACTAATGTCCTTACTATACAAGCAAGAACTGAATCTTGAACTCCCTTGTCTCCTTAGGTTTGAGGTGAGTATTCTCCTGGGATGAAACAAGAGTTTCCTCATCTAACACCTACTCTGCGAAGAGGGGTGAAGCCCATAATGCTTGTTTGTGTCAGAGAGGGACAGAGGGGTGTAGCGCAAGAAGAATTCCTTTCGCCGTGAAGTCAGATATGCTTCTTGAAGGCACAACTCTTGTCATGAATGACTTGATGGGGAGGTTTATGGAGTTGGCCAACTGATTGTAAAGAGGTTGGTACTGCTCCAAGGTTCCTGGCTCTAAGAGAAGAACCATCAGAGAAACCCCAAAGCTATCACAGCATGTTAATAGTTCTCCTGGACTGTTCTCGTTGATGTCTTGATCTTGCAGCAAGATCTATTGGCCCCTCCCAATGATTTGTGATTCTTTTGGTGGTTGGTCATCTCCTCCCTAGAGGAATTAAGAGGGCACTAGTAACGGAGCTAGTGGATCCTTTTCTATAGCCAAGTAACCTCTCCTGCGTTTAGCAAGACAGAAGCCAGAAAATGAGGCTTGTCACCTTTTGCAAACTATGCTGACTTTTTGGTGACATGTCTCCCATGTCTGAGAAATTCTCATGTCGACCAGCTTGTAATTGGGTTTTGTTTCTGATGAGTGTCCTCCAGAAATCTGGGACACTGAAGGGAACTCTCCAGGTTCCTGCATTGTGATGGTCAACTTTGACTCTGCTAAAGCATCTTGAGTGAAGGCAATCGTGCTTCGAAAGGCAGACAACAGAATGTCGCCGACCTCCAGCCCTTGGAGGTCGTCCCCAACCTCTGAAGCAAAGTTCCTGACTGCCCTCCCGATGGCCGACAGCTTTGACGATGAGCTTCCATCTCGAGGAGTCAGAGGAGGAAGACAATGAAGGAGCCATGACTAGAGACCCATCTGGTGCCGCGTGCACCTGTGCTTCAACAAGACCCTTCTTAAAAATAACAGGTGCTCCTTAGAAAACCTAGCAATCACATTCTCTTGATCTGCAGAGGAACGAGAAGGAAAAACATTCCCTGGACTTTCAACTTGTAGGTGGAGAGTGCTGCTCTCTCCTACAACCCTCCCTGACAAGCCCTTGTTCACTGCAGAAGGACATTGGAGGTCGCCTGAAGGGCTTGTTCCCCACAGAGAAGCCTCGAAGGAGCAATCAGCTGTGACCTTGATTGCCCCTTCCCAGTCTGGTTGATGAGACAACCGTCGTCACTACCCTTAACCCCTGACTCTGAACTATCTGGGGAGGACGACTCTACTCGGATCTGTTCTCCACAGGGCACACTCATACCAGGAACTCATTAGGGCCAATTCAGCATGAGTTCGGAGTAGGACCAAGTTGAAGAGTGGTAACACTGCCTAGTTGAGAGGCTACATTTTCAAGACCTGAAGCTAAGGTGCCAATTTATTCAGCATGAGTTTGGAGTAGGACCATGTTGAAGAGAGTGCCAAGACTGCCTAGTTGTGAGGCTGCATTCTTAAGACCTGAAGCTAAGGTGTCAATTCTAGAGCTGTCAGACCCAAATTGTGACACCAATGTTCTTCAGGCGCGGCAAAACACATTTCAAGGGCCACTGCCCTGTTACACTAAGTCCCATCAGAGAAAGGGAACGAACACATTGCTCACCTGACATACTGACCATTTAAAAAACTACCGACATACAGTCATACAGTACTCACCTCCTAACACTTCGTCAACCGAGCTAGGTCTAGAAGAATTACCTGGTGCCAGTCGATCCTAAGTCATTTTGCTTGAAAAGTCTTTTCTTAGCTACGGTAGTCATATGGTTTACATACACTCGTCTACAACCGAGTGACCAAGCCATAAATTCATCACATACGTCAGTCAAGTTACAATTCATTTCCATACAGTTAACACACAAAGAATGGTTATCAAATACAAATTTATGACTTAGCTTTGTCTTGCAGCATGAAGTACAATGGGAAGGTCAGTCTTAAGTCCAAAAAACAGTCGATCTTGTCTATGCTGATGAAAAAATCCAAGTACAAATTACAGTCTAATGCTTTGCTGAATATTCAAACAAAAGTTAGATTATTCTGAATGTTGTTATTAAGAAGCAATTTTCCTAGGTGAATCAAATACAAAAATCGGGAGAGGTAAACAGGGCGTCTGCAAGATCAGAAGGGCAGTTTCCTGATGGTGAGACAGGGTACTACCGTGTCGGTTTGCTGGAAGGATACCACACGAGTCCCGTGTACTCTTGGTTGCCTTAAATTATTCTGCTATTGCTCCTCACTCAAAAATTAAGCCAGCAGATCGCTCGCCAGAGAAGATGATGACCAAAACAAACATGGTGGCTGGATAACTAGTAAACAACATACAGTACACAGACAATTATTAGAAATGTTACTAAGCTAATTGCATCCACCAGTTCAATAAATAAATGGAATCATAGATAGTTCTACCATTAATTGACATGAACATTGTTTTAATTAATTATGCAAATAGATTACAGATTGAATTAATTAGAAGCAACTTGCTGCAGCAAGATCTATCGGCAAATGTTAGTTGTGCAGTGAGTACTAGACAGGGAAAAATAGGAAATAAAAAAACTTACCCAATTTACAAGCACTACTTTCGGGCGTGTAGTATTAGGGTCAGTTACTTTTATAACAGCATACATAATCTTGCTGCTGTTTAAATCTTCTGCCATCTCTTCAATTCCATCCTCTGTAAACACCAACAGTTAATAGTTATAGTGAAAATTGTAAGAAAAATCTTGCTTCCCTTTCTCTCATTCATTGCTTCACATCACTCCAGTAAAGTACAACCAACAATATTTAGATAATATTCAGTTACCAAAGTTACTCTTGTGTAAATTACATACAAGATATTGTGTACAAACTAGCTTAAAATAAAATTTAGTAGCTTCTTTTTACTGGATTGCATCCATCACTAAAAAGAATAGTGACTTATTTTGAGACTATTAATTTCTATATCATCATCATCTCCCACGCCTACTGACACAAAGGGCCTCGGCTATATTTCGCCAATCGTCTCTATCTTGAACTTTTAAATCAATACTGCTCCATTCATCATCTCCTACTTCACATTTCATAGTCCTCAGCCATGTAGGTCTGGGTCTTCCAACTCTTCTAGTGCCTTGGAAAGCCTAATTGAAAGTTTGATGAACAAATCTCTCTTGGGGGGTGCGAAGAGCATGGCCAGTCTATCTACATCTACCCCTCATCATGACCTCATCCATGTATGACACTCGAGTAATCTCTCTCATAATTTCAATTATAATCCTGTCCTGCCATTTAATTACCAATATTCTTCTGAAGGCTTTGTTCTCAAATCTACAAAATTGGTTGGATATTGTTTCATTGTTATACCACAACTCATGTCCATACAGTGACACCAATCTCACTAAACTGATACTGTATATAGCCTGATTTTTATATGTAATTTCAGACAATTTGATTTCCAATTTCACTCAACCTAATCATTGTCTGATTTGCTTTTTTCAATCCTTCATTAAACTTAAATTCTAAAGATCCTGTATTGGAGATCATAGTTCCTAAATATTTAAATAATTCTACCTCATTAATCCTTTATCCTTCCAATGATATTTTGTCTTCCATTGCATATTCCATTCTCATCATCTCTGTCTTTCTCATATCTATCTTGAGCCCTACCTCATGTGATATTTCATGCATTCTGGTAAGCAAGCTTTGCAAGTCCTGTGGTGTTCTGCTAATAAGGACAGGTCATCAGCATACTCTAGGTCAGCTACTCTCCTGTTACTAATCCAGTACAATCCTTCTCCACCATCACCAACTGTTCTTTGCATTACAAAACCCATTAGGGGGGATAAAAAAAACATAGGTGACAACACATTCCCTTGGAGTACTCCACTTGAAATTAGTTTGATAGGACCCCACTAACATTAACTTTGCAATTGCTATGCTCATGAACGGACTTAATTCAATTTACATACTGGTATTTAAGAGGAACTCCGTAATACTGCAGGACTCTCCACAAAATTGGCCAGTACACACTATCAAAGGCTTTATCATAATTCACAAATGCCATTAAAAGTAGACTTCTATATTCTACACATTGCTGTACCACATGTCTTAAAATAAAAAATTGGTCAGTAAACTTCTACCTTTTTGGAATCCTATTTGTTCATCTCACAGTTTTTCATCAATCTTTCTCTCTAGACTCTTTAGAATGAGCATACTATATATTTTCATGACAAGTGATGTATGTGTGATGCCTCAGTAATTATTGCAATCAGATCTTTTTACCAACACTCCTAACTTCCACTCATCAGGTTTTCCCTCTTCATGCCACATTCTACAAAACATTCTTGTAAGTATTCTGGGGAGTCATTCATTTTTGGCCAATATCATCTCAGCAGTTATTCCATCGTATTCAGGGGCTTTCCATCTCAGGAGTTTTTTAATGATAGCTTCAACTTCAAACACACTGAATTCGTTCATGGGGACATCCAGGTCTTCATCAGTTTCAAGTATATCAATCAAATGATTCCCTTCATATCTCCTATTCATGACCTCACTAAAGTGTTCCATCCAACATTGCCTTTCTTCATCTTCTGTTGTTATAACAAATCCATCTCTCTTTTTGATGGATATATTCTTCTTCTTTGCTCCAGTAGAGATTTCATTAATAATTTTGTGAGCAATTCTTACATCATAGCCCCTCCCTGAATTTATAGGATTGTCAGCCCCATCTGCTTTCCTGTCTAAATATTCTCTCCAGTCATTCCTGGCTTTTCTTTTAACACCTCTATCAATACTTACTGATGTACCTTCAATAAACAGCAGTACCTTTCCACATAAATAAACTCCATACCAGGGACTGATATTAACACTATAAATGCACAGATTAAATATTTTGCACAGATTAAATATTTTACACAATACTGTATAAGAGAAAACATTAAATTTCATTACTATTCTTGCTAAAAATCTCCTTACTGTACTACAGTATACTAATATGCAAACTAGCTTAAACAAAGCATTAGTTTTCCCATAATACTACTACTGTACATTCAAGCACAAGCAATAACTAAATTTGCTTCCCTGTTACTCTTGCAACATATAGACTGAACAGTACTAAATACAACCCTAAGTTAAAAGGAAAAATAATGGCATGATGCATAAATTTCTTACCTCCAGTGCCGACAACCTTCAGTATATTACTCTGCCCTCCTTCATAACCAAACAATGCCCTAGGGAAAAGTGGAAAAATGATCAGCATTTCAAGACTTGGGGAACAAACAATTTCAAATTCATAGTATGCCACCTAAAAGTTGCGTGGTTTAATCATTTACCAGACTGTAAATTTCTTATCAAAATAATTGGCAAGCAATCTTAAATGGTCTAAAAGTACATTAATGTCATGTAACCAGATAGGGCGACGTGTCCTAAAGCAACTTCATATCAACTTTGAATTAATTTATAACAAAATACACTGAAATATAGCAAAAGATCTTTATTTATGATTCTTGTATAGTGTTTTTATAAAAGAAAAAAACTATTGTTAACCAATGTATTTACATCCACCAATCACCAAAAAAATGACAAATTCGGAGGTAATTTGTATTTTTCCCAACGATAAAAACCTTAGCTATTTATAGGGATATACTTTCGGCGAAAGCTGAAAGGACGAGCCATGAAAATTTAGCGAGGGTTAACTATCCATCCCACTAGTTAGTAGGGGGTAGAGGGGTAGCTTGTTACCCCTCCCACACACACACCTGTGATTGAGCTCACTTTGCTTGGCGGTAGGACTTCAAGGGGGACAGGGTTGGCGGGCAAGTATGAATAAATATCTAAGGTTTGTATCATTAGGAAAAATACAAATTACCTCCAAATTTGTCATTTGTTTTGTGACTGGAATACAAACCAATGCTATTTATAGGGGTGACTCACCCATTAGGAGGGTGGATGTCCCTGATAATCTGGCTTTTTGGCCTACCCGGGGTACTCCCTATTGTGCACGGATTAGTGCGACAATAAGGAGACCCTAACACCTCGCTAAACCTGCTAAGCATGGTCTGCGGTCAACGCAAGCTGTGTGTGATGAGAAACTAGCAATGTGACTGTCAAAGTAAAAGATATTCTGAGACTTGCAGGAAATAACCGAGGAGACCGAGACACTCCCAATACCACCTCACCAGAGTATGGGGACGCAACAGTATTGCGACAATATTAGGATACACAAGGGAGCAATAGTTTACATGCAGAGGTTTGAGGTCAGCTTATGCAGAGGACCCCAGGATGCTGATTTCCCCAAGAGAAGGGGAGGATGAAGAAAGGAAAAGACCCAGGCTTTCCTTTTCATTCATCAGACTAAAACCAATGACTGCAACCTTCTGCTACTTGTCCAATAAGGAGCTTGAGGTACTAAACCAGCTGTTACGCATCCACCACAGGACCGATAAAAAACTTATCGAGGTTCCTGTGTGTCAAGCCTTGCAGGTGGTGGGCGTTGAACGTAGTTTGGTGTTTCCACACGGCCACTTGCAATACCTGCGTCACAGAGTAGTTCTTCTTGAAGGCCAGAGACGTAGCTACACCCCTGGCATCGTGGGCTCTGGGACGACGTGCTGTAGGGGGATCGGGATTCAGAGCAGGATCAGTGACCCTGCGAATCCATGCAGAAATTGTGTTTTCTGTGATCCTCCTTTTGTTTCTGCCAGAGCTGACGATCAGTGAGGGCGCTCTGGGCTGAGCTGCAGCTGATCTCTTAAGGTAGCACCTCAGACATCTTACTGGGTATAGTAAAAGATGATTGGGTCGGCAGTTACAGACCGGAGACTAGTTATCCGGAAGGAGTTGAATCTAGGATCCGAAACCTGGATTCTGAGTCTAGGCAACAAGCTCAGGGACAAAGCTGTAGCTTACTTCTACCCATCCTCTTGAATGGGCAACGTCAATCGAAAGACCAAGAAGTTCGCCAACTCGTTTGACTGACGCCAGGGTGAGCAGGAACACTGTCTTTCAGGTTACAAGGAAGACTGTTGCCTGTCGTAATGGTTCGGACAGGGATCTTTCTGGCGACCAAAGAACTCGAACCACGTGCCATGGGGGAGGTCTCAATTCTGACCGAAAACAAGTAAGTTCCCAACTATGTATGTGGATGAAGTTCTAAAGATGAGGAAATGCCCACTCCATTCAGTTTAAAGGCGAGACTCAAGGTTGAGCGATAGCCATTAAACGTTGAAACCGAAAGATGCATTTCCTCCCCCAATACGCGAGAAATTCCGTTATTGCTGGAATAGTGGCATTGAAAGGATTGAGACCCCTTCCACGGCACCAACTACAGAAGACGTTCCACTTTGCCTGGTAGAATGAAGTTGATAACTTTCGCAGATATCCAGGGATCACCTTCACGACTTGTGAAAAGCCTCTCTGAGAGAGGCGATGCTGGATAGTCTCCAAGCATGAAGGCGTATTGAAGCTACGGCCTTGTGGAAATGTTGACATGTGATTGTCTGAGTAGATTGTGTCGAGGAGGAAGGTCTCTTAGGGGCTCCGTCAGGAGCAGCAGAGGGTCCATGAACCATTCCGCATGATGCCATAGTAGAGCTACGAGGGTCGTTGAAAGATTGACCGATGCTCTGGTCTTGTTGAGTGCTCTTCTCATCAGACAGAATGGTGGGAATGCATACACGTCGATGTTGTCCCACCGTTGTCAGAATGCATCTTGCCCGAGCGCCTTGGGATCTGGGACTGGGGAGCGGTCCAATGGGAGCCTGAAGTTCAAGGCCGTAGCGAACAGGTCCACAGTTGGGGAACCCCACAAAGTCACGACTTTGTTGGCTTCTAGATGATCCACAGACAATTACGAACCCACTATCTGCAGTGCTCTGCTCAGATTGTCGGCGAGCATATTCCTCTTGCCTGGAATGAAGCGAGCTGATAATGAGACCGAGTGGACTTCTGTCCATCTCAGTATCTTTAAGGCTACATGGGATAGGGGGAGCGAAAAAGTACTTCCTTACTCATTGATGTAAGTAACTACCGTGGTGTCGCTCATCACCACCAATGAGTGAACCTCCAGGAACTCTTGAAGGGCCATAATAAAACAGTATTTGGACTCTAACCAAAGATGTGAGGGTGTGTGGTGCCACACATGGGACCCCTGCCCTTCTTTTGATGCATCCAAGAGCAGCATCAAATCAGGAGGAGGGACGAGAAGATCGACACCCTTCAGCAGATTCTCGTCTGCCAGCCACTAGTCAAGATCCGTCCTTTCCTCTGATCCCATGGGAATCAGAGTGTCAGGGGAATCGAAAGCCTTATTCCAATTGGACTTCAGACGCCACTGAAGAGATTTAATCCTGAGGCGACCGATGGGAACTAGACGGGCCAAGGATGATAGCTGTCCGAGGAGATATACCCCCTTCTGGGCTGGGAGATGTTCTCATTTGAGGAAAGGCCTTGCAACTTTCCTCAGCCTTGCTATCCTGTCTGATGAAAAGGCTTTATGATGTTTGGTGTCTAATACCATGCCCAGGTCTTTGAGTGGAAAGCAGGCAGACTCCTCAAGATTACCAAGATCCCCAGTTCTTGGCAAAGTCTCAAAGTTTTTCTCGGTGCTGAAGAAAGGTTGCCACCGAGTCTGCTAGAATTAGCCAGTCGTCCAGGTAATGAATTAGACAGATTCTGAACCTCTGAGCCCAAGATGATACAGGGCAAACACTCTTGTGAAGACCTGAGGTGTTGTGGAAAGGTTGAAATACAGCACCTAGAACTGGTATGTCTTGTTGTCGATGCTGAAACTCGGATACTTCTTTGAAGACGGATGGATTGGGATCTGGAAGTATGCGTCCTTTAGATCCTGTATACACATGAAGTCTTGTGGTCTTATCACTAGACTGACCATGTCTAGTGTCTCCACACTGAACGAAGTCTGTTCGACAACTTGTACAGAGCTGAGAGATCAGTGACTGGTCTTCAGACTCCAGACTCCTTTTCCACAAGAAAAAGTCGACTGAAGTAGCCTGGGGAACCGTCGAGGACCTCCTGGATAGGACCTTTCCCCAATTAGGTCTGGACTTTACAAAGGAGCTCGCAAGTACTGGATTCTAGGAAAGTGGAGGAGAGATGAAAAGAACGGGACACGATACCCTGACCGAATCACGGAGATCATCCAAGGTCCGGCCTCGAGCTGCATCCACCTGGTCCAGCAGCTTTGTAGGCATCCCCCTGCTGGTGGACAATCAGGGAGATGACCTCTCCAAGCATTTACAGTTTTTACCATCACCTCTCTGATGTTTTCCTCCATGATTGGATTTGTTGCCTTTCTCTTCCTTGACAGAAAAGGATTTCTAAGTCCCTTTCGTTTTTTAAACCGATGCTGTAGGGCCGAGCTGTAAGTGACCTAAGAAGGAGGGAATCCGTGTTGGACTTCCTCCACCTCTCCACAGTCTGCTCGACGTCCCTTGACTCAAAGAGGAAGAACCCCTCCATGGAGGAGTTTCGGAGCCTAGTGATCTCAGCGTTAGGGATCTGCTGGTAAATACTCTCAGCCACCGCATACCACCGGGCAAAAGCCTGGTGTGACAGAGAATGTTGAGACGAGATCAGAGACGGAGGCGAAAGACGGTAAGCACAGGAGACAGGATGGACAGTTTCTTCTTCAGAAGAAGAATGAGGCGGCGAAGAGGTGAAGGGACTCTTGTCACCGTCCGACGATGCACGAGTGTGGGATCAGCAAGCTGATCAACAGCAAGCCTTCAAAGAGGAGTCTCTAGGTGACAACCTTTACTGGAAAGGGAAACACTCGTCGGAGAGACGTGCCTCGGATTTTGCTCTCCCCACGATGGATGCTTGTCAGGGAGAGGAGCACAGACCTTGGAGGTGGAAAATGAAGAAGACACAGTCGCAAGAGTAGCTGGCAGGGCAGCAGACGAGCTTTCCGAAAAAACAACGTTGACAACCTACAAAGGGTCGACGTCCAACACTGACGCTAACAAGAGTCAACGAGCGATACTGCGAAAAACGCGGGGTCGATCGCTAGCACTGAGCGAGAGGCAGGACGGTGAATCGACAACTCTCGAGGAGGCGATTCACGAACCGCTGAACGTTGCAGGATGTGTTAGCCCACAGGGTCTCCCCCTGGTGGGCCAGAAAGTCAATAGTGCAGGTGCCAGAGAGAAGGAAGGTCTCCAAAGCCTTCCTGGTACGACAGTGATCGATCGTTAACCACCCTACCTTCCTAGCGGCCATAACCACCGCCTTTGGTGGTTGCAGTTGGTGATCCTCTTTGCATGAGGATGTGATGGCCGTTAACGCGTTGGAGTGCGTCGGGAAAACTCGTGCTCAAGATGCGATGGTGATTGCCAACGTGAAAACCGATGACTCGATGATCGATAGGAGGGAGTGTGTTCCTGCAATGACAAGCGATACCGCGATGACGCGGGATTGATCAATACCGCTGCACGAGAGGCAGGTCGGTGTGTCAACGATTCTCGAGTAGGCTACTTACATATAGCTGAGCATGAAGGCTGACCGATGAGAAATGATTCACGTTGAAGAGAATCACGAACAGGTGGGCGAACATGTTCCGAAGGAGGCGACGGGATGGTTTGGCAATGCTCTGAGTTACAGCCGAATGCTGGTTCGTTGAGTGACGGATGAACGATTTCCAAGAAAGTGAAGATCTAAGCTATGTGTGTGGTCACTGAGGTGAAAGCTATTGGCAAGACGATCGCTGACGAGCAGACGATTTCTGAGGTGGTGGAAGAGCAGGCGACTCTCACGTAGCAGAAGCTTGATGAGAAGTCTAATGAATAAGCGGTTCACGAGTAACCAAACGCTTAGATGGTACACGAAATGTCGATCATCGACAACGGTCAGGCAATTCACGCTCTACTGGACGATGGAGAGACTGTCAAGCAGATGAGCATTGTGAAGGCTGAGCGATTCACGCCCTGGAGGGCGATTGCGCTCTGAAGGAGAGCGACGCGTTAGACTGAAACACTCTGAGCAGCAGCTAAATGCTGGCTTGCTTAGTGATGAGGGTTTAAGCGTTGGCTAGCTACAAATCACTGGATGGGGAGGTATGCCGACGATTCACTCACCGTTGGGCGTTTTACGCTCTGACGTTGATAGAAGCGTTTCGGTAACAAGACGTGTGAGAACGCAGTCGGGTAGAAGATCAAAGTTCCTGACGCTGACGAGTATGCGATTCCAAACAGCTGAAACAGCAGGCGATTGTCAAGCTGCAAGCGGTTTACGCGTAGGAGGCAATTTCCGAGAGGGAGATAGAAGAGCAGGCGGCGGTCGAAATGCAAGCGATTCTCGCGTAGCAGGCGAAACATGAGAGGATAAACGAGCAGGTGATTATCGAACTGCAAGCAATTCTCGCATAGCAGGCGATTTGCGTGAGGTTGAACTAGTTGACAGCTGTACTCGATGGCTAAGCGATCTACGGGCTGACGGGATGGTGAGCCATTCTCGCATAAAAGGTCGATGGTGAACCTGACGAGCAGGTGAACATTGAGCAGAAGCCTGACGAGACGGAGAATGCTGCCGATGAACTGTAGCTGGAGCTCAGGAGGAGAAATATGACGATCGTGAGGCGACACATACTCAGGAGGAGATCGAGAACTATCCCATGCAGGCGACGAACGAACCGAAGTTTGTTGAGGAGAGGCCGATGACGGAAGCCTTCCTGAAGGTGCAGAGGAGGAAAAATATGGCGCTGACTTCTGCCACCAACCCGCCATCAAACAGCAACCGATGGATCAGCAAGCTGATCATCAGCAGGTCTCCGAAGAGAAGTCTCTATTAGAGCCCCTTCACTAGGAAAAGGACCCTCGCAGGAGAGAAAAGATATAATGAAGGGAAGTTTTCCATTGGAAGGGAGAAACAGAGCCCAACATCTGGGGAGGAAAACTCTCCCTCGGCAGGGAAAGAAATCCAACCCCTGGAGGTGAACATCCAGGCAGAGCTCTTTGCTTCCCATCAACAAGCCTGGTTCAAGTTGAAGGTCAGCATCGAAAGTTACCAGAGAAAACATAGCCTTTACTAGTTCTTTGAGGTTAGCGTGATGATCAGGAGCTGCCGCAGGTGCAGGAGAACCAGAAAATGATGGCACAGTGACCGCAGATTTCCCAGGGACGAAAGGCACTGCTTTTCTATGTCGGCTATCATAGCCAAACGAAGAAGAACAGCATCGCTGAGTAAAAATGAAACAAAATAACAAATTCGTATATAATTTGTATTTTTCCTAACTATACAAACCTTAGCTATTTAATAGGGGTATTACTTTCGGCGTAGCTGAAATGACGAGCCATTAATTTTTAACAAGGGTTTACTACCCACACCGCTAGTTAGCGGGGTTAGGGGAGAGTAGCTTCCTAACCGGGCCCCCCTCTAACAATCCTGTGCTTGAGCTCACTTTGCTTGGAAGTAAGACTTCAAGGGGATAGGGCTGGCGGGCAAGTTTGGTTGAATAGCTAAGGTCTGTATAGTTAGGAAAAAATACAAATTATCTACTAATTTGTCATTTGTTCCATAACTGGAATACAAACCACGCTATTTAATAGGGGTGACTCACCCATTAGGGAGGGGCTTTGTCTGGGGGGGCTCCTTATCTGAGTGTGTTAGCACTCAAGAAATAAGGAGCCCCTGCACCTCGCTAAAACCTTACTACGCAAGGTCTGCGGCCTACGCAAGCTGTGTGTGAAGGTATGAAGAAGTGTGACTCGTCCTGGAAAGTTGTTCTGAAGTTCTTTAGCTAGAAACTTGTAGACTAGGACTCTCCCAATACCACCTCGTCAGGGTATGGGGACGTAACAGTATTAATAATACTAGGAACGGAAGGGAGCATGGTTTACCTGCAGTGGCTTGAGGTCAGCTATGCAAAGAACCCAGGATGCTGCTTTCCCCAAGGGAGGGTATGATGAAGAAAATAATAAGGGCCAGTCAAACCTTTTCATTCATGCAGACTAAAACCGGGTAACAATGCCCTCAACCTTCTGCTACTTGTCCAATAAGGAGCTAGAGGTTTTACACCAGCTGTTGTGCAGCCACCACACGACCGATAGAGAAAGTATCGAGTCTCCTGTGGGTCACGTCTTGCAGGTAGGGGGATGTGAACGTGGTCTGCCATTTCCACACCTCAGCTTGAAGAACCTGCGTCACTGAAAAATTTCTTTTGAAGGCCAGGGGCGTAGCTATGCCCCTGACATCATGTGATCTGGGGCGACGTGACGGAGGAGGGTCAGGATTCAGTGCCAGGTCAATGACCCCGCGAATCCATGCAGAGATGTTGTTCTTGGTGACCCTCCTCTTAGTCCTTCCTATGCTGAAGAATAGTGCTGGCACACGAGGACGGGGTGAGGCTGTTCTCTTGAGGTACAGCCTCAAGCTCCTTACTGGGCATAGTAAGAGATGGTCTGGGTCATCTGTTATAGTACGGAGACTAGAAATCCGGAAGGAGTCGAATCGAGGATCCGCTACTCCCGGGTTCTGAGTCTTAGCAATAAACTCAGGGATGAAGCTGAACGTTACCTCCCCCCCTCCCCTCCCCTTGAAGTAGCTTGCCTAGCACACTTCGCGACCTTCTCCTGATTGAGGATCTCAGCTGCCGAGAATGAGACCTGCCAGTTGGAGTCTCTCTCAAGAGGGACTCCCCTGGTTAGCTCTTCCAGCGAGTGGAGAAGTGGAAGATGTAAACAAGGCTCCTCAAGGATCTCAAAGTACCTCCTCTGCTGTACGCGAGGAGGTGGGAGGAGCTTATTGGCGGTACCCGAACGGTTGGAGGAGGACATCTCGGAGAGCTGCTGGGAGATCTTGTCCCTGGTACTCTTTACCCCTTAAGACCAGGGCAGGGTGCACTGGTCTTAGAGGGCTTTTGAGTACCAAAGACGCGGTCTAAGACCGTGTCTTTGCCCTCACGAGGAGGGATCTCTGGGTCGGAAAACCCGTTGAGAGCCCTCATTAGAGTCAGAACTTACCAAAAGGTGTGTTCTGACACTTGCTGGTCTCCTGTTATAGGACTTGCAGCGAAGTCTCCTTCTATCCCCAAAGGCTCTTCTTGGGGAGAATCGCAGACATTCCCTGAGTCGCTAGCTGGCTCCATCCTAGCCCTAGTGGAGGACTTAGGCAATGTTTTGGAGTCTTTGGATTCCTTCCTGGGAAGGATGTAAGACTCCAACATTGAAGAGGGTGGCATGCTCTTTCCAATCCCTGACTGTGTGGAACTCTCTGCGCGAAGAGAAGTTTCCTCCATTGGTGCTATGGGGGAAAGTCTCTCTTCACGTGATTCCCTTGGAGACAGGAAATCTTCGTCTGAAAGGGAAGGAGAGGCAGTCCGAGGAATAAGAGGAACTTGCCTCGAAGGTCTGCGTGGAGTCAGCTTCGTCCTCGGGGAAGTGACTGCGTCCAGAACTCCTCCTTTCTTCTTCAGTGGGGTAGAGGAAGCCATGGTTCCGTGTCCCAAATCAGAGAGGACAGGCTTGAAAGCCTGAGTTATGGCTCTGATCAGGGCACTGAACCAGGGCTGTTGGCTGACAGACGCACTGTCAGACATACCCCCTGAAGGGAAAGGGACTGATGGATCCCTGGGAGGAGTCACTGGAATAGGTGGGTTCGCCTGTGGTAGCTTTGGGATCCCGAACCCCTCTGGAAGTTTCCCTTCTCACACACTGCGCGATGGTATGCGCTTGTGGGGAGGTGAATGAGGCGATGGCGACCTTGCCGGATGTCGTTCCTTGTGATGCGTAGGCTTGCGTGCGGGAGATTATTGACACTCGCGCGAGGGAGAATATTGACGCTCGCGCAAGGGAGAATAATGGCATTCGCGCGAGGGAGAATATTGGGGCTCATGCACGGGGGCGCGTAGGAGAATCACGATGTGCGTGCGGGCACGCAGGAGTGTGTTCGCGCGCATCTGCTAAAGGCTTGGGGCACACGCGCGCAGGAGAATGTCCCCTAGCACGCGGGCGCGCAGTAGATTCATGATGGGCGCGCATCCCTAGGAGAGGGTTGGTGAGCGTGCATGTATATCCTTGTGGATGCGAGCAGGAGAAGGCTGGAGTATTGGTCAGGGATGGCACGTGGATGAAGGCAGCATGGTTGACTCATCTGCAAGTCTGCTGACAGGAGAAAGTTGGCACGCAGGTTTTACCTTGCGCGTAGGATGGTGCGCAGCATGGCGGCCAGGAGTGTATGATGTACTGTAGGGCGCATATGCGCACGTGCAGGAGAATGTTAGCGCGCAGGAGAATGATGGCGCACAAGTAATTTGAGCGCAGGTGAGTGTTGCCGCGCAGTTGGGCGCTGGTGAGTAGGAGATCGTTAGCGTGTAAGTGGAGGGCGTGTGGGTGCAGTGTGCGCAGTAGATCGTTGGCGCACGTGCGCATGAGGGCGCGCATGGAGCGTGGTGGAGCTATGATCTTGCTGCCGCGTGTACGCATGTTGGCGTGTACGTACTTGATGATGCCCTGTGTTAGGGCGAGTAGGATGATCAGCGCACTGTAGTGATGGGGCCTGACGAGCTACTGATGAGCGCTGGTGAGGTTTCGTGGGCGCGTAGCGAGTAAACTGTTGGCGCGCAATAGCACGTGCAGGTGGAGCCTTGATAGGCCCATGCAGGAACGGCGACGGCAGGTCTGTCGTTTGGAAGGTCGACGTGTCCTTTAAAAGGACGACCTTCCACCGAAGGAAATCGCGAACGATCTGCAGAGAGGTCCAGGACCAATGCAGGTGCAGTGATGGATGATTGGTCTAGACTCTAGAGGCTCCTATGCGGGGGACTGCATAAAAGACATTGAACCAAAGAGGCGCCTCCTCACCGCTGGTGAAGGAAGGTCTCTATGGCGAAGAGGAAGGCGAGCCTTCCGACGAATACGCCCTCTGGGGGCCATTGGATCAGCAAGCTGACCTACAGCAGTTCTCCGAAGAGGAGTCTCTGTAAATTAACTCCCCCGAGGGAGCGAAACACTAGCAGGAGAGACTGACGATGGACTTAGTTTCCCCCACATAGGATGATCAGGAACGGGGGAACTAAGCCGTCAGCTACCATAGAATCTGGAGTGGAAGAGGAGGTGGGTGAAATCGCATTGGATACTTCTGACACCACAACGTCGACATGAGACAGAGGATCAACCTCTGACGGTGATGACGATTGCTTGACAGCAGCACCCAAGCGGATGTAATCAAGCAAAACCTCCTTGGAGGACGAACCCATAAGCTCCAAGGAGGACCAAAGCTAAAAAAGGGAAGTTAGTGACATGTCCTCCCCCGTGGGGAGAGGTGGAGCTGCTTCGCTAAGAAGCAACGTCATCTCTCGAGACCTGAGGTTGGTTAGAAATGATTCAGTCTACGCTACCACTCGATGGTCTCTCGAAAGAGACCGACTGAGTGGGAGCTTTGGAGTATTTGAACTTCTTCTTTTGTCATCGCGAAAACCTCTCCCACTGGGAGGCAGACTACTCCCTACACTTGTTGACACTCTTACACCGTTGGCCCCTACAAAAAGGACAAAGGACGTGAGGATCAGTCTCGACCGTCGACATTAACATTCCACAGGGGCGGTCGGGAAAACCAGGGCAGGTGCGCATGGTCGCAGAGGCCAACTTCCCATACACAGTCACTAGCAAAAGAAAGAACAAAAAGCATTAAATGGCTGCCAATATAACAGCGAGGATGAGAGCGGACCCGTCCGACCACCTTCCGAGCCGAGAGCAAAGCGAGCTCAAGCACAGGTGTGTGAGAGGGGGGGGTAGCAAGCTACTCTCCCCTACCCCTCCTAGTCTCATGGGGACCAGCGTATCCGGAGAGTCGTATTGATTCCAAATGGCTTTTAGCCACCACCGAAGAGATCAAATTCTGAGGCGGCCTTTGGGCACGAGACGGTCCAGGGACAACTGGTGACCTAAGAGACAAAACCAGTGTTGGGCCGGGGGCTCTTCTCGTCTGAGGAAGGGTCTTGTTACCTTTCTCAACCTCTGTATCATGTTATCTGATGGAAAGACTTTTTAGAGGTTGGTGTCGATGATCATGCCAAGGTATACTAGTCTTTGTGAGAGAAGCAGTGATGACTTCTCAAGATTTACCATGATCCCCAGATCCTAGCAAAATGCTAAAAGCCTGTCTCTGTGTTGAAGAAGGGTTGCCAACGAGCCTGCTAAGATCAGGCAATTGTCGAGATATCTTAGGAGACGGATGCCCATCCTGTGAACCCAAGATGACACGAGGGCGAACAGTCTCGTGAAGACCTGAGGTGCTGTGAAAAGATCGAAGCACAGTAGATGAACTGATATTGTCTGTTTTCGTGTATGAACCTTAGATACTTTTGATGACAGATGAACTGGGACCTGGAGGTATGCGTCCTTGAGATCCAGTGTGCACTTGAATTCCTGTGGTGTTACCGCTTGTATGACCGTGCCTGCCATCTTCATGCTGAACAGAATTTGTAGAAAACACATGTTCAAGAGTTGAGAAGTCGATGATTGGTCTCCAGCCTCCAGACACCTTTTTTACAAGAAAGAGTCGACTGAAGAAGCCGGGGGGAACCGTTGAGGACCTCTTGGAGAGTGGCCTTCTCCAACAAGGTCTGGACTTCAGCCCAAGGGCCAGCTCCCTTTTCTCCTTTGGAGGACTTGGAGCCCTTTTGATCTTTTGCAGGAAAGAAAGGGCTTCTTGGACACCTTCTTGCAGGCCCTTACTGCCTTACTAGTCAAGAGTCTGGTGGTCTGCGGCCATTTCTTCTGAGATGGTGGAGTCTTACCTTGGGACCGAGATGTCAAGGCCCTATGGAGAAGGGAGCCCTGATTGGACTTCCTCCAGCATTCAGTCACCCGCTTGAACAAGGAGTAACCATCCAACGCGAAGTTCCTGAGTCTCGAGACCTCTACCTGTGAGACTTGTCCATGGAACCTTTTGATCATTGATTCCCGACACCTGAGTATTGTGTTCGCCCTGAGATTAACCACCTGGTGGGAGAGTAACTCGATCGTTCGGGTACCCAACAAAAGACAGGTTTCCACTGACTTCCTCGTAGAATCCTTGGACCAATCTTCAGTTCTAACGAGGTATTGCATGGACCCTATGCTATAGGTCCAGCTACAAGGGACCCTGCATGGCGTACTTCGAGACCTTCTCCATGTTACAGGGGCTGGCCGGCTAAAGGACAGGACTTTGACATTCATACCACTTAATAGGATGACTTAGAACACCTCCAACTACATAGGTTTTTTGTCACTGACCTTCGGTTTTGCGACGCCAGGGCAATTTATCCTGAAAATGAGTGTTTTTCAAATTCTATCTCCACCCTTGATAATTACCAGTAATGTAAGACCTGGGATTACTACCCTATTTAGACCAGATGTAGACCTCCAATCAAATATAGGGTTTTTTCTAAAAATTCATTTTTTTGCTAGATATGAATTTTTCTTAATGGTAAAAAAAAATATACCCTATAAATCAGAGAAAAAAATTAAGAAAAAATATGAAACAAAAATTGGAAAGAAGGGCTTCATTTTATTGTTTGATAATGTCTTTCTAAGTTATATAATGTACCAAATTTCAATGCTATATCTTTAAAAGTAAGGGAGAAGATGGAATTTGAAGGTCAATACGTATAGTTTTGAGATACGGGTGTTCAAAGTTTTCCTTTGTATTTTTACAAAGACAATGTTAATAAATCATGATTATTATGAATTTCATATTCGTTTTTGAATCAAGAAGATCTCTCTCTCTCTCTCTCTCTCTCTCTCTCTCTCTCTCTCAATTTTTTATATTAAAATGTTATAATTATCAAAATTTTCGATAACAGAAGAAATACTGCATTTTCTCCCAGGGATCAATGTTTCCGGCTTATTGAGTTACTTTTGCTAATTACCCTGTAACTACGAAAATAAGAGGAATTTTAACAAAATATTTTGTATACCCATTCTCCATTGCTATACAAAGCTCAGCGAATTTTTTCAAGATTTTGTGTTTTTTGTCTTATACCCCCATATATTGGCATACCAGCTGGGCCCCTTAAGGATCTCAGATGCTGAAAAGGAGGCTAGGAACCTTGAAAGTCTCTCGAAAGAGACTCCTCCAGATAGTGCCTCTATGGAAGAGCCTAGAAGCAAAGCCAGAATGGGGCTCGTCTGACACCTCATATCTCCTCTGTTGCACGAACAGTGGTGGGAGGAGTTCCGAGGACGAGCGCACGCGGAGAGAACATGAAGAGCCGGCAACCTGGAAGAATGCCTTCTTCCTCGCAGGTGTTAACCCCTTCGACCAGGGCAAAGCAGCACTGGCCTTGGGAGGTTGTTGGGTCCCACAGACATGGTCAAAAAAGGTGACCTTGCTCTCCTGAGGGGCTATCATAGTGTCAGCTAAACCACTGATGGCCTTCATACAGGCTAGAACCTGCCAGAAGGTGTTCTTCAATTCCTCCTGCTCAGCTTCAGAATACTTCAGACTGGAGCCCTGAGAATGCAGTAATCCTCATATTCCTGGTTATCTTTCACCTTCAAACTCTCATCCTTAGGAGCCCAGGTGGGTAGAAGTTGTCAACGCTTAAGGCTGGGGGGATGTTGCTGGCTGGCTGACTTCCCTGCTGCTGCCAAGAAGGTCCCACGTGCTCTCTCTGGCTGAAGAGCTGATCTAGCCTTAGCATTCTTCGGCACTGGCTTGGCATCCTTAGACTCTTTCCGAGGTGGAAGGAATTCGTCCAGCAGCGATGGTCTGGAGGGTTCCTGCCATACCGAAGAGGTCTGACCTTCTCTTGCAGAAAGTGCTGACGCAGTTTCGTCGGTGGTCTGGAGACAGTACAAAGCTCTGGAGGGATCCCCTTAATTGTTGATGGGTGAAAACATGGGTACACGAGAAATCTCCCGCAGAGATCGTGAGCCACTTGTACGGGGTTGGAGAATATCATCCAGTGGGGGAGTCTATCTCTTCAGTCTCCTCTTCTGCTTAGTCGTAAGGAACGGAGTCACATGAAGCTGCAAGAAGTCCTGCTCCTGATGGGCGAGACAAACATCTGAGGGTTCGGGGCATTGGAAGTAGCATGCCTCTGCCTAGGGTCCAAAGGGGGATAGAAAGAGGAAGAGGAGACCAACTTCTCCAATGGGATCCTTGGAGTAGATGCTACTGCCACCTGCTTCGATGGAGGTGCTGTCCCTGTGACATCCTGCTGAATTGCCTTCGCCAAGATGTCGAACCATATGGAGGTTTATCAACCGCAGAAAGGTCCTGGGTATCCTTGGGGAGGGTAACAGATGGGGATTGCCTCCTAGGGGATCGTGGTCTAGGTAACTGAAAGCAGGCAAGAAGCAGATCTCTTATCCTGATAAATTGGCACAGGCACGTCCTCTTGATCTAACCTGAAAAGGCGAGTGACGATCGCGAGGTGGCGAGCAGCAATCATGAGCAGGTGAGTGAGACGATTGTTGTTCCCTGGAGTCGTAGATTTGTTTCCTGATGGAGGTTGAGGGCGAACGTCTGAAAAGTTGAAGAGGACTGCGATCCTTTTGATGAGGTGGACACACTGTGGTAGCAAGGGCTCATATCATAAACAGCAGGTTGGCGCTGGGGTAGCGAGGGGTGTGCTGGGCTTGTCAACAGCGAACCTCGGCAGGGAAGTCCCGCTGCGGAGGACTGGAAGATGAGGAGGCAGGGCGATGTCTAACAGGAACAAGCCTAGGCCTTTGTTTAACACACTCATCAGAAGGGGAAAGAACGCAGACTACAGCATCGGCAGCAGGAGCAGGAGAGGGTGAGAGTAAAACTTCGTAAACGTTAAGGGCGTCAACAACACCACTCCCCAGCGTAATAACTTCTACCTCTGAGGAGTCCAGAGTTCTTTTCCTCTCAGCATCCAGCTCTAGAAGCTCCACCAACATGATCTTCGGAGGTGGACCTGCAACCACCAGCGACGGCCAAACCTGTAAAAAGTCAGAATATGAGGATCTTCCTGAGGGAAGGGGCAGAGTTGCCTCTCTAGGGAAGAAAAACCGTACCTAAATCCCTGGGGTTGGCCTGGTGTTAGCTGGTCCACACTCCTATTACTATTTGCTAAGCTACAACCCTAGTTGGGAAAGCAGGACGCTATAAGCCCAGGGGCCCCAACAGGGAAAATAGCCCAGTGAGGAAAAGAAATGAGGAAACTACAAGAGAAGTAAAAACAATTAAAATAAAATATCTAAGAACAATAACAACATTGAAACAAATATTTCATATATAAACACAAGAGGAAGAGAAATAAGATAGAATAGTGTGCCCGAGTCTACCCTCAAGCAAGAGAACTCTACCCAAAGACAGTGGAAGACCATGGTACAGAGGCTATAGCACTATCCAAGACCAGAGAACAATTGTTTGATTTTGGAGTGTCCTTCTCCTAAAAGAGCTGTTTACCATAGCTAAAGAGTCTCTTCTACCCTTACCAAGATGAAAGTAGCCACTGAACAATTACACTGCAGTAGTTAACCCCTTGAGCGAAGAAGAATTGTTTGGTAATCTCAGTGTTGTCAGGTGTATGAGCACAGAGGAGAATGTGGAAAGAATATGCCAGATTATTCGGGTGTATAGCCATAACCAGAGAAAAGGATACAATGTAGTACTGTCTGGCCAGTCAAAATACCCAATAACTCTCTGGCGGTAGTATCCTCGACCAATCCTAGGAAGACATCAATTGAGCAGGAGCTTCGGGAAGAAATCAAGGGCTCAAGGAAGAAGTCTGGGGTTTCTTCGACTATGAGGAGGACCCCGAAGGCGAAGGATCTCTCTTGGGACTTCTTCCTGTGCCATCTCCCAAATCTCTCTCACTGGGATTAAGACCACTCCCAGCATTCATAGCAGGTGTTATCCTGATCACAACGTCGTCCTCGGAAGACAGGACACAACGAGTGGGGGTAGGTCTCGGCGGAGGACATGAAATTCATGCAGGAGGCGTCCTTCAGTTCCTGGACAAGTCCGAATGATGGACAAGCCGGAAGAAGACACAAGTACATCAGAAAAGAAAAGACAAAAGAAAGAATTAGTTCAAATGGCAGTAAAAGAAAAGGCAAAGGAAAGAATTAGTTCAAATGGCAAAGTCTGTTTGAGGAGGAGCAGAGAGACTATGTCTGCTCTCCTACCGAGCCAATTACTGTACAGTACACAATACATACAGTAATGAGAAACTCACAACAGGCCCTAGTTTTAGAGTTTATACAAGAAGTTGCAGAAATGATTAAAAGTAAAGAATAATCAAATGACACATCAACTAGCAATTTACGTATCAAGAAGAAAATCAGTTATTTGTTAAAGAAGTTACTGTACTCATTTCAGGGAAGTTATTTTTCAATCAATCAAGATGCAGTCATGAATTGCATATATGGAATTTTGAATTGGGTTGATTATAATTTGGGCCAGTACTAAGGGATGTGAGGCAATTCAAATGTCCATGTACAATAGGGTAAAATTCAGGAAAGTTCGTAATATGAAGTAAAAATTTAGAGATCGGATGAGATGGAACACAGGAAGTGGAAATATATGGTGAGGAATATGGGTAAATGTGTAGGAGAGCTCCGCGGAAGATCTTGAAGAATTTAAACACCTACAATTCACTATTATATCATATAGAACGCTTATATAATAGTCAATATATGAGCAGCTTCTATTTAACGAAGATATTCGTGTGTAATAGTTATGTTTCACTTGGATTTTTTCTAAGTGTTTGTTTTTGTTTACTGTGTGATGTCTTGGCTAAAATGAGCTGTTTCACCCCGCCTTACTGCGTATGGCAGACTAGTTCTCAATGCTATTCTAACCAATAACAGGTGTTTTCTTGACGTCACACTGTTTGAAAACCAATCATGGCAGTTTTTACAAATCTAGCCAATGCTGACACTTATTACTTCACTTATCCCTGCTATTTTTCCACCAGTTACCATAGTTTACGTGAAGTTCCGCGGAGGAATATTTTTGCACGTCTCGGATCTCCCTTCAAACTGAAAAGCTCATTTTGCCGTGAAGTATGGAGCAATTAGCAGGACCTTCATCCCGTTCCGACTGTGTCACTTGTGACAATTGCTTTATTTCTTATGGGGATTTTTGTGTACATAATTCAGGGAAAGTTGATTTGCTAATTGCATTTGCTCAACGTCATGGTTTGATTTTGGCAGAGAAAAAGTGCCCTAATTGTGAAAATGTGTGCCGTATAGATTACTGCCAAAAGACTTCATCACTTCCTTCTGGCAGCAGCAGATTTGTATCCACCTACACCATAACAGTAAGGTATGTGGTAGTTTGCAGTTTACGTTAACGTTGTGTAACCTCATTAATAGTCGAAATATCGACGATCAAACTCACGCTACTCTTGTCTTCCCTGAAATTTTCTAAGTCTGTTGTTATTGTTGACTGTGTCTTATTTTTGCTCAAATGAGCCCTGTAACCACTATAATCCGCAGACAAACTAGTGCACTATGACGCCCCCCCCCCCCCCCCGGTAGGCCTAGGTAGGGGTACAGGGCCCCATAGGCTAGGTTAGGTGGGTGTCTTAGGTTCGGGTGGTGCCCTGAAAATTACTGTGGCCTTAAGGGGGGGGTCGCAGGGGGGGCGGAGCCCCCCCCGGGTAGGCCTAGGTAGGGGTACAGGGCCCATAGGCTAGGTTAGGTGGGTGTCTTAGGTTCAGTGGTGCCCTGAAAATCACTGTGGCCTTAAGGGGGGGGGGGTCGGGCAGGGGGGGGGGGGGGGGGCAGAGCCCCCCCCGCCCGGTAGGCCTAGGTAGGGGGTACATGGCCCCCAGGGTAGGGTAGGTAGTGTATTAGGTTCGGTAGTGCCCCGAAAATTACTTTTCTCCTCCTCCCCCCCACCCAAAAACCCCCGCTTCCCACTGGGGTCCCCCATAATTGTAGTACTGTAGTAGGTTTATGCTTACATTTTCTCTGTAAGAGTTAGGTGGTTGTAGGAGAATTATCTCAGAGTTTCAAGGTAACTGTAGCTCTAATTTACTGTTTTCTTTCGTTTTCTACTTTTAGAAACTTTAAATCGAGCGCGGAGGTCTCCTACACAATTACCAGAATATGTTGCAAGTACTATGCTTAAGGGAAGAAAGTGGAAAAAAATATAAGGGATGGTATGATGAGCAGTTAGGATGGTATGCGTTTCCTATGAATTACGGTAATCTGGGTCAGGGTAGGTTGGTAAATCTGAGAGGGAAGAGGATACCCACATGCTGGTGAGGTAAGATTTAAAAATCCTCCCTGCAATTTCTATGATTTATGGATCTTTATAAATAGGTTAGGTTAGGTCGTCAGGTTAGGGGAAGGGCCTGGGGGTTCCAAAGTGGAAAAGTTGCCCAAAACAGGAACAGACACTTTGTGTTTCAGCTAGGTTAGGCTAGGTAAGATCACTTTCTTATAATTCTCCATACTATTAATCTAATTTTATACGTAACTGCGTGGTTGTTACCACAGACACAGACAAACTATATTTTCCCAATCATTAGGCAAAGAAAACTGCTTTGCCATTCGAGTATTTAGAAAAAAGAAATAAATTAAATCTGGAACCCAAAACCCATTGATTTGTCAACAAAGTAATACTCAACAACCATTTTTCCTTCATCATAAAATACAGCGAAACCCTTTTAGTGCAGCCTATTTTTTTTTTTTTTTTTTTTTTTGGTCAGCACATTCTCATCGTTCAGTTATAAACTTTTTTAAGTCATTACATTCCTGAAAACTATATGCCAAAAAGGAATCTCAAACTACTTATTCTCTCTCTCTCTCTCTCTCTCTCTCTCGCTTGTTTATGTATACATACTGATTTTGACAGGTGTATATCCTCCATTTCTGTAGTTCCAAACACACCAAAATCCTAATTTCCATGCTGGGGCTCCCCATAATTCTTAAACATACAGGGCTATGGATGTCATAAACACGGGAACCACGCATTACTGGAATCCCCCGGATTTACTGCAATCCCCAGGTAAATACTGGAATCCCCTTTAAAATTACTGAAATCCCCTACAATATCACTGAAAACCCTTAGAAATCGATAAATAATATGTTTTTATTAATTTACATATTTCTTAGTAAATCAATTAAATAAAATGTGTATCTTAAAGCATTTTTCTATATACCCTTTACACAATATATAAAAGGGTACAAAAGGGTACAGAACCTAACAAAACCACCTAACCTAACCTAGTAATTCCCAGGTTACAACCCCAAAGTCGGGGCAAGCCCCGGAGCCCCTTTCCAGGTCACAACCCCTAGCCAGGAACAAGACCCCAGACCCCCTTCCCAGGTCACAAACCTTCCCAAGTCATAACCCCTAGCCAAGGTTCTACCTGCAAATATATAAAAAATATAAATGCTAAAAACATAAAAATAACTTATTTTAATAAAAACACATTTATCGATTTCTAAGGGTTTGCAGTGATATTGTAGGGGATTTCGGTAATTTTCAAGGGGATTCCAGTATTTACCTAAGGATTCCAGCAATTCGAGGTACCGTAAACACAGAGTGCTTTTCATCAATATAATGGACAGAAATGCATGAAATGAGACACAACCAGTTGGGAAATAAAGTTTGTGCATTCAGTAAGAAATCATACAGCATTTACCACAACAATTATAATGAAGTTTGATGAAACTTAATATACTAAACTGTCATAATATTGCATTAAACACTTTAAACGTCACATAATAAAGGCCAAATAAGACGAAAAACATTGTTGTTAAGCTATTTCACTTATTCTAGATTAAGTCTAGACAGGACTAACTTATTCTCGGATAGAATAGTAAAAAAAAAATGGTTCAAATCAATCGTGGGGATAAGGACTATTCTTGAGATCTGGTTAAAATCAAATTGAGCAGGACGAGAGTGGGCCTAGCCAAAACGAAATCTTCATTGGACTAGACTAGGCTTACTTCTTTGCAAAATCCTGGCTAAAATAGGTCCTAAGCCAAAATTGGACATACGTCAACACACAAATAGGTCGGGTTGTCTTTTAAAATCACATTTAAATGGAGTGACAGTAAAAATGCTTATTTCTTTCGAGCCTATAACCTTCTGGAAATGATGCATAAAACCTAGGCCTAGCAGATGCCGATCTCTCAACGAACAACTTGCCTGGGTTAGCCCACCGTTGGATGCCCTACTAAATGCAATGTTCATGAAATTTCACCTTGACATACACAAAGAAACACTCAGCGAAGGTATCAATGCCTTCTACATTATGGAGATTGTGTTTAAAAAGGTCTTTAAAAAAGGAAATATGAGAAATGAAGGGCAAAACCCACAGCAGAGTTTATTGGTCTTTCCTCTTCACTCACTTTCGAGAGTAAAATTCTCAACCATTGACCCCCGGTCTTATTACACAGTATTTCCGACGGAAAATACTCACCAATCGGTCTTGGTTTTGTCATTAAGGACTTCATTAAAGGCTGCTAGGAGGGCATTTCGATTTTTATCCAAATCGATGCTCATGGTGATATGTTAAGAATAAAAGAAATAAATGTTTTTCACGGAGCTCGCACACTCATCCCTGAACTGTCACTCGACGTCTGGACAACTGAAGCCACAAGGGCGTACATGTTATCAAATTCTATGTAAACAATGCGGAAATGCCAATTGTTACTAGGAGTTTGAATATATATTGCCTTTCCCTTGGTTTACTCTGATGATTTTCATTCCCAAATATGTTCGAATAGTCGGAAATAACAACGAAAAGCTTCCCGGAAGACGCTTCTAGAATGGGAAGCTGCTAAGATGAAGTAGAGATAATTTAATCGAACGGGCGTCCTCTTCGCCTCTTAACGGTGATATCCACAAAGAAGTGCGCTATAGCTATTGTGTTCATATAAAAAGAAAAAAATAAACCAGTATATTAAAGGCCTAGCTACAAATGTCTTTGAATGTTATTCCCGATGACAAGCAAAATTTTTCAGTCATGAGGTAGACTTGGCGGCGCGCATATAGCGATGGGAAACAGCTGTTTTCACGACGGACTCTGAGTGTGATGGTACACACATGGCTCATATTGCACATAGCATCCGCAAATGCATTCTTTTAAACTTACAGTTTCAACTGATTCTTGATAGTTTTAATTTAAACAATCCAAACTCTAAATGGGATAGGAAGTACTTAGGGTTAACGAAAGTCAGCTGAATGAGAAAGATGTAAAAAGTGACCTGAGAGGTCATGTTGAATAAGGAGAGGAAGGCAGGTGCAGCAGGTACAGTAGTGGGAGCGGGTTGTTATGGTAATAGGATTTTTGAAAAAAAAAAATCTACTCTTGAAATTCAAAGTTTGTTAAACATACTTCTTCGGTTCTAGTAAAACACAGACATAACGGGAAGGACACACACACACACACACACACATATATATATATATATATATAGACGAGTATATATGTCATTATCATCATCATCGCCTCCCACGCCTGTTGACGCAAAGGACCTCGGTTAGATTTCGCCAGTTGTCTATCTTGAGCTTTCAAATTAATTCTTCTCCATTCATCATCTACTTCACGTTTCATAGTTTTTAGCCATATGGGCCATATTCTTCCAACTCTTCTAGTGCCCTGTGGAACCCAATTGAAATTTTGGTGTACTAATATCTCTTGGGATATATATATATATATATATATGTGTGTGTGTGTGTGTGTGTGTGATTATGACATGGTGTGATTGTGATTAAAAGAAAAGTTGAAAGGTATATTGTAGGGGGAGAGAATACTTGTGGAAGTAATTAATAAGATTTCAAGGAGGGAAATTATACAATTGAAGAATCGAGTAATGCGAGGAGTGGATGGAATTAGCCTATAAGTAATATTCTGCAGTACGACAATATAATTCAAGTAGCTGACTACGGTGTTTACACACCTTACTCAGCTAAGGTATGTCTGGGTTGAGGAAAAAGCCGTGAAGGAATAGGTGGAAAGTATCATTATTCTACCGAATGGAAGTAAAGATGTTACAGGTGACAGTAAGAATTATGGGAATACAATCTTCTAATCCTCAGGTACTATCCAGACTAAGTTATAAATGTGGAAAATTAATATATTTATGCCTCCATTTCTAACGAGAGACTGTTAGTTAATGAACCATTAACATCTTACATTATTTTTTAATACAGGTGACCAATTGAAAACGTCCCTGCCAGGCGGTCTGCCGAACTCGAGTTCGAGTCCCGCTCGATAGTTTCTTGTAGTGCCTATAACCTCGCCATCCTTGTTACCTGAGGAAGGGAGGGGGATGTTTGAGGGAGCCTATAGGTCTATCTGGTGAGTCATCAGCAGCCATTGCCTGTCCTCCCTGGTCCTAGCTAGGGTGGAGCGACGGCTTAAGCACTGATCATATTTATATATGGTCAGTCTATAGGGCATTGTCCTGCTAGCCAGGGCACTGTGGTTGCCCCTTCTCTACCATTCATGAGTGGCCTTTAAACCAAAGTTCCTTATTTCAGCTTCGTGTAGTCTAATGTGCTCTTCAACTAACGGATAGTATTGTAGGATGTAGCCTAATCACTTCAGCCATAACGGGATGTCAGGCATATCCTGTATTAGCGACAGTCGCTATTTCAATATACGGTTTATAATTCCTCTCCAGAGGATAAGGAATATTTTTTTCTGTGTATAATTACATGTAATTTTTTCTCTAGTTTTCTTTCAAGTTACTTGTTCTAGCTTTCATTTCTCTTATCATCACATCATCATCTCCTCCTACGTCTATTGACGCAAAGGGCCTCGGTTAGATTTCACCAGTCGTCTCTATCTTGAGCTTTTAATTTAATACTTCTTCAATCATCATATCCCACTCCACGCTTCATAGTTCTCAGCACAAAAAACATCTTTGATAGTATTATTCTAACAATTTTATTCGTGATTATTAAATTTTCATATTCTAGCAATTAATTGATTTAAAGTTTTCAGGCATCCTGACATCTAAGGTCATTGACGCCGACATATTCTAGCAAAATACACACGAACGCACGCACGCACACACACAACACACAACACACACACACTCATATATATATATATATATATATATATATATATATATATATATATATATATATATATATATATATATATATATATAACTAATTAAATCTCTTTTAATACTTATGACAGTTGCAACTCATTCAAGGCAGCATACTGCAATCGTCGGATGAAGAAACCCAACACATCAGTCCTGTCACACCAGGCGCGTCTGGGGAAAACTCACACGGTCATACACATGTACTAATACATTTGGCGTCTGTCTGTCTGTCTGAGCAAGTGTCTTTCTATATGTGTGAATATTCGGTTATTGGGCTTTTCGATCTCCTCATAGTTTGGGGTGAAAAATAACTGATAGTACATGCCAAATGTAAGCGCTTTATTCTGGTAGCGAAATTTCTATCAATCGATATGTCTGTCATAACATTCTTGCGATGCTATTTATACAATGACACTGGATAATATTAGGTTTTGATATAAGGGTATTTTTCAGCATTACAGTATTTTTACTGTGATTACCATGCATGTATCTCCTAGGCTGTCATAAAAATCTAATTTATTGTATTTCAGTACTTGATGTTCTTATCAAACATTCATATGAATAGAGAGAGAGAGAGAGAGAGAGAGAGAGAGAGGAGAGAGAGAGAGAGAGAGAGAGAGAGAGAGAGAGAGAGAGAGAGAGATTATGGAAATATTGATGATTTTAAAGAAATGTAATTAAGATTAAATAGAGAAAAATGCAGATTGCCAACTTGCTTCTTGTAACGAGTTACCATCAGAGTTTGGGAACAAGAAAGAAAGCAAACAATTCCCAGATTCAGAGGAGAGAATAATGACAGACGTTTCACATGATTAACATTCGGAGTCGCCAATTCCTTACAGTACGTGAGAGAGTAGATGTTGGTGCTTACTGAATATGCAAAAGGAGTATAGACAGGCGCACATAATGAGAGAGAGAGAGAGAGAGAGAGAGAGAGAGAGAGAGAGAGAGAGAGAGAGAATGTGTCAAATAATATTTATTTATACGTCCCGTCGAGAGATCCATATATGATATACACTTAGTTTCCCAAACGATTAGCTGGGCTCCACAAGGCACTAGAAAAGTTGGAAGACCCAGGTCTACATGGCTGAGGACTATGAAGCACGAAGTAGGAGATGATGAATGGAGAAGTATTAATAAAGATGACTGACGAAATCTAACCGAGGCCCTTTGCGTCAACAGGCGTATATGATGATGATACACACACACACACACACACACACACACACACACATATATATATATATATATATATATATATATATATATATATATGTGTGTGTGTGTGTGTGTGTGTGTGTGTGTGTATTCATAAACATAAGGAAACCTTTTTGAAACTATCAAGTTACTATCTCCATAATCAATCAAACTATCATTTGATCATCAACACCACAATCAGAAAGTGAAAATGTTATCACGCAGATGAATAATCATATAAGATTAGCATAAAACTCGTATAACTGTTTTGATGATTGACCTTACCGCATTTTATGATAAAACATCTTCATTGGTGAGTCAGAAATTTAGTAATCTAGTTTTGATCAAGATAAATACCTGTAAACGGATAATTATAGAATGTACAGTTGGACACAGGAGTCCCTGGTACACCTTGCTCCGAAAAAGTGCACCTTGTCACATCCTTACTTCGCGGCGAGTAACCATACAGATAGTGTCGGGAGAGATGGCAGAGGTGGTGGGCTGGGTCAAACGCAGGAACTCGCCACACAGTAAGGGCGTGGTTGGGTGCACTTATTTAGAATGAGGTGCACCAGGATTCTTGTGTCCAGCTGTACACCTGTATTTTGATTGAAAGTTGCCTTTTATTGTGAAAGGTTTCTAAACTCTTGGTTTCAAACCCCATTATGATTTTTTTTTTTTTTGCGTAAAATTCTCAAGAAGAAAGATCTCTTTGACTTGATCAAAATACAGGATTATTGAACCGTAAAAATATTAAAATTTTAGTCTCCGGTAACCCGTTGGCCTCATTATTATTACAACTAATAACTAATATGTGTCTTTTCCCCCTTTTAAACCTTTGGCGTATATAAGCGCATTCAGAATTAAATTTTCTAAATAATCCCTATACTGGTCATCAAATAAATTAAACAGACAAATACGAAAATAGACCAATGAAGAAACAAATGAGATGGGATAAAAGTTTTTTTTTTTTTTTTTTTTTTTTTTTTTTTTTTTTTTTTTGCAGAATCAAGAATCTGTATAACGCGATTGAAGCGTTCCCTTTGAAAGTCAACGCATGGTCTCGAATGTAGATGGATTCAACGATTATACCGAACGTGCAAATGCACACCAATGCAAGATGGGGCTGGAAGGCAGGGCGAGACCATGGGAAAGAAAACGTAATATGCTTACTGCGCTCTCTCTCTCTCTCTCTCTCTCTCTCTCTCTCTCTCTCTCTCTCTCTCTCTCTCTTCGTAGCAGTAGTGTATTACGTCATATCTACCAGAAATGATGCGATGGCCGCTGTGGTCTTTCTTCTGTTGAGTCTCCCACCAAAGGTTACACCAATTATTCTATTTGCATATTACGGACGATTTTCTATTCCTCGGGAAACTACAGCACAAAAGAGTTGAGGCTACAAACAAACTTGTCTTACTAAGAACTAGATTTGGCTAAATACACACAAATGTTTCCCCCATATTTATACTTTCAACATACGATTTTCATTATGACAAAATCAATGTCCATATGTACAGTTGGACACAAGAATTCTTGACACTTCTCGCTCTGAGGATATGCACCATGTTACACCCTTACTGCGTGGAGAGTCACAGTTTTTAGGCCTCCCTCGCCACTTATGCCATCTGTCCCTCTACTACTGTATGTCTGGTTATTCGCAGAACAGTAAGGGTGTGGCAGGGTGCACTTCCTCACAGCAAAATGTGTCGAGAATTTGTGTCTGTACATTCTGCAACGGGGATAAAGTAGATCGCTCAGCGAGTTGATTACAGACAACTGAAAGCAATCAGTCCGCGGCTTTTACTGATTGGGAGATTAATTGGCAATTGCACCTTTTTTATGGTCTGCAGTTGTATGGGTGGCACTTGGAAACGTTCGTTCCTCCATCATTCTTCTCTTGCGTTGCTGATTATTGTACGTCATGCTTCGAATTTATCGGAGTTATTTAAGGTAAAATCTTCGACAAGAATATAACTCCGCACTAATTACTATAATTCATTGAAGCAAGTGTTTGTTTACGACAAATCATCACGGAGCTCCAACTTCAATGAATGACCTCATCGAAATTCGCAGCCGCGGGAAAGAAACAAAACAAAAATAGATACAAACAGTTGTAATAATTCTAAGAGGAGTCAAGCATAAAGCCAAATGATTCATAAACAGACTCATGTTCTAAATTAAACAGCACAAGAAAAAAAGAAGAAACGGGCAGCAAAATGTCAACATTCAGTGACGTCACTCGCCTCTTGATTGAAACAATCCCTGAGGCTGAATGACTCTGGGGGAATTTTATTCTAATCTAAATAAATGAATATACACATCGTCTGTTTGCATTGAAAATGAAATGGAAATGGTATTCAATTTAGAAAAAAAGAATAAATGAAAATACGTAAAAAGTCAAGAGCAAGTTACGTATAAGAATAGGTTTATTTGTTTTGTGGAATTTGAGTCATATGACCAATAACTGGATTAAAATATGCCTAAAAACTACCATAACTCAGCCTTACTTAAAAAAGCTAAAAGTAAATCAATATAAAGATTAGAAAATCACCATAAGAAAAAATATGCAATGATTTATTAGAATACTGTATAGTCAAGTTAAGTAATAAACCACTTTATTGCTAGAATAAAAATTGCATGAATGGATTGGACTGCAATAGACTTATAAATTCAGACCCTATAAACAGCCGCTGGAGCCAGGAGGCCATTCAACGCCAAGCCGTAATTGGGGCAAGCCTACTATAGTCCATTTCTTTTAGCGAGGCATATTTGCACCGACTCGCAACGGTGCCCTTTTAGCTCGGAAAAGTTTCCTGATCGCTGATTGGTTGGACAAGATAATTCTAACCAATCAGCGATCAGGAAACTTTTCCGAGCTAAAAGGGCACCGTTGCAAGTCGGTGCAAATATGCCTCGCTAAAAGAAATGGACTATAGTTCCATCGCGAAGGAAACGAAAAGAGATTGGACAGCAAGATAAAAGAAATGAAAGAAAAAGAAAGGATGGGAAAGGAAAGAAAAAGAAAGGAAAGGAAAGGGAATGAAAAGAAAGGAAAGGAAAGGGAATGAAAAGAAGGAAAGGAAAAGAAAGGAAAAAAGAAAAGGAAATGAAAGGAAAAGAAAGGAAAAAAAAAGGAGAGGAAATGAAAGGAAAGGGGAACGGAGGTAAAACCTTGAAGACTTCCTCAAATTTTCATCTACGGGTTGTGCCTTGAAGCAAGAATACGTGCTAACTTAAGGCCTACTTAATCCAATAACAACAACAATTTCGACGGCATGCTGTTATAATAAGCTCAAGGTAAAGACATTTTGAGTCAAAGACAGATTGTTTTTTTTTGAGAGTTTCTATTGTGACGGTGCCGAGTGAGGGTTGTGAACTCAAAGGCAGGATGCAATCAACTGAGTTATATTGTTATAGAACACTCTCCTTTATATACAAAACCTCAAGGCAACAGGACATAACAAGTTAACAAGACAGACAATGTTACAGAGGAAACAGCAGACATGAATTTTCATGTTCGTTTAGTGCGAGGGAAGAGCGAAGATACAAGCATAATATATGCAATATATGCAAAAGGAATTATGTACAATTGTGTGACACACGGTTGGTACACTATAGATACATGTTTACTTGTACAGATGTTTTCATATTTTACATGTTCTCTGGAAGATTATCGAGTGAAGGACCTCTTTTTATATTTGTTAATAGGATGATGATGGTAATTTTTTTTACTCCAATATTTGACAAAAAATAATGAGAGAGAGAGAGAGAGAGAGAGAGAGAGAGAGAGAGAGAGAGAGAGAGAGAGAGAGAGAATAGTAATAAGTAAATCTTTATTTTCAATTTAACATTGGTTACTCCCATTGAAAGATATGAAACAATATATGAGAGAGAGAGAGAGAGAGAGAGAGAGAGAGAGAGAGAGAGAGAGAGAGAGAGAGAGAGAGAGAGAGAGATGTCAGTCTTATTGTATGAACAAATGACGACGCAAACCATCTAAATGATAATTCACTGCCATCATCAAAACAACTGCAAGAGAGTCTGCAAAGAAAGACAGGGAACCAAGTAGAAACATGGCATGAACACTAATACAAAAGACGAAACAGTTTGGGGGACAAAAGTTTCTGAAAAACGGGATTATTTACGAAGCAAATTGCTATGTCCGTTTACATCTGATGATATAAAGGAGAATATTCACCAGTCTTCACCCAGCGTAATTCTATCTCATACGATTGATAACGCAACACTTCATATTTGGTGACATGCGGCTGTCAGTAGTTCTTAGAGAGAGAGAGAGAGAGAGAGAGAGAGAGAGAGAGAGAGAGAGAGAGGGAGAGAGAGAGAAATGTGAGGTTAAAAACAAAACAATATCATATCCAGTTGCAGCACATAATACAAAACTGCTAGATAGACTTAAATAGTAACATAGGACAATTCAGTAATTCAAAAAATAATAATAGACACAACGTCAAGTTTTACCCCTCTTTGTATGCTAGTATTTATGCAATATCAATAATATTGAATATTGATCGGAAAGTTTGATGGATATGTCCAATATAGGATATCGTGTCATTTAGTATTAGTTTGATAAAGAGAGAGAGAGAGAGAGAGAGAGAGAGAGAGAGAGAGAGAGAGAGAGAGAGAGAGAGAGAGAGAGAGAGAGAGAGTGGGGGGGGGGACAAAACAAATATTAGCAACTTGAAGGCGTTAATTCTAAGAAAAATAGTTTCAATCAAACAGATGAAGTTCACAGTTCCGATGTTCTTTACACGAACAAAGAAATACAACTAAAATATGGGCAAGAGTCCAAGTGGGTGTGCTTCATGCACTAATGGAGCGTAATTATTTTATAAATGGAATAGGTGATTATATATACACACATATATGCATAAATCTAAACATACACACACACACATATATATATTTATATATATATATATATATATATATATACATATATACATATATATATATGTACATATATATATACATATATATATATATATATATAATGTATATGTAAATATATATATATATATATATATATATATATATATATATATATATATATATAGATATATATATATATATATATATATATATATATATATATAAATAAATGTGTGTGTGTGTTCCTTTCTGAGTGGGGATGCCTTAAAGTGGGGAAAGGGTTTGTGTATCGCAATGATCAGCAAAGCTGTATTAGTCAGAGCCACCCATACTAAGTTGGTTTGCTGTGACCGATCAGACTATATATATATATATATATATATATATATATATATATATATATATGTGTGTGTGTGTGTGTGTGTGTGTGTGTGTGTGTATGTATGTTTATGTGTGTATAGGCCTATATTCATCTTTTTTTTTAGTATATTTTTGTCATATAGACTACAGTATAATGTACCGTGATTTTTTTTTTTTATTCAAATGATACAATTCGAATGTGACGTTGGAACTTGATATTTACTTTTGCTTTTATTTGGTAATGTCGCGTAATAATACCCAAAAGGCACCGAATAGCCACAGCGCCACAGGTGGAGGGCACGTGAACTAACACAAATAAGGATATGACCATTCTTACTCTTGCAGAGATCAGTGGCTTTGTATTCGTTCGCCAAAGAGAAATTTCATCTACCGACATCTAACATACTGTAGTAATAGTATGGAGGTGATTACTCTCTCATATTCAGAAAATCCATATTCTGTTAATTAGAGAGAGAGAGAGAGCGAGAGAGAGAGAGAGAGAGAGAGAGAGAGAGAGAGAGAGAGAGAGAGAGAGAGAGAGAGCGAGAGAGAGAGAGAGATTATTTATATACCACGTCTACGCCAATAGTTTAGATGGCCGTCAGCAGAGGTAAATTGGATTTTAAGTGATGTGTCCATACCGTTTCTCCTCGTCCAGTCCAAGAATCAAACTTTGGTTATTCAGTTTGAGAGAGAGAGAGAGAGAGAGAGAGAGAGAGAGAGAGAGAGAGAGAGAGAGAGAGAGAGAGAGTACACCAGTAAAATTCTCTTTCGCTGTAGCAAGTTACATGACCAAAAAGGCTAGCGCGTTTTTTTAATTAATCAATATTCCCATATTTTCAAACCTACTATAATTTTGTATCGAGCCTGAATACCAAATGAAATTGTAATGTCTGAGAGATGAAGTTCCCCATGAATTTAAGAGCCATTCGAGAGACTCCCTGGTGTACACTGAATTAGAATATGCTTTGTCGGTATGCACCACAACTTAACTTCCATAGAACCTAACTTCTTTCAAAGAATCAAACAAGTGCAGACATATAAGAATTTTAGGGGACCTCTGACTCAAGAGCTTTGACACACTTTAATCAGGCCTGTAAACTTGAGAGAAGTTTAAACTTGATTGTAATTATATCCTTCTGTCTACCTTGGAACTTTCTCCAATTTTGGGATGTAACCGACATCCAGAAAGAAACAAAAGTCTTTTCCTCTTCTTGCCTGGATGGTACTTCTGGGTTGCCTTAGCCCAACCTCCCCCGTTATCCATCACAAATGAACCTTCATATGCTGACTTCCCTACTACCGCAACCTCAGCGGTCATCAAGGTAGACTAGCAGCAGAGTCTATCGGAACTGCGTCACAATCGCTCGTCATTCATTTCTATTTCTACCATGCTCATTTGACTCTCTCATATCTACAGCATCCTCCTTGCGAAATTAAAATTTTGTAGATAAAGAGTGAATTCGTTGGCTTTAAAAATAAAAATCTAAAATAAATGTAGACTATCAGGACTTGGGAACTTCAAACATTCCCCAGTGACATCCAAGTATCCGAATCTGTAGAACTCAAGAATTTTGAACTTTGACCAGAGATAAACAGAATCTAATAACTCTTATTCCGTACGTAAACGCAAACACTCGGAAAGAAAGAAAATTGTAACAGAATAATAACTTTTACCTGTTAAACATATAGATAAAAAACTTGAGAATTTAAACTTTAGGAACCATGCTGATTCTCAGAACCCTAAAATTCAAAAGAATCTAAATCTAATGAAGAGACCGAGTAGAATGTTTAACTTATTGGATAAACTTTTGCATAACTCTAAAGATTTATAACTGGAGAAAGCAATGTATACGAAGCTGTTCTCAAGCAATTAATATATACAATTTTGATGAATACTCGTGATAAAGAAAATTGGAGATAGTGAATTAACTTGATATCAAAATCGATTAACGATTGTTTGGTAACAAACATATTAACCCTTAACAAATACCAGACAATAAACATATTGACATAAGGAAATATTGTGCAAAACATTGATGCCAACTGACGTGTCATAAATATAGATTTAAATGAATTATTGCTGACTCCTGATTTAAAAATTTTAATAATAATATGCGAGAAACGGTAAATTAAGAAGTATCTCGGTGTGTAGGCTAATTGATATCAAGTCCGAAAACGGATAGTCACCCAGATGAGTCTTTTTTTTTTTTGTGATAAAAACACAAAAATTGCATTATATTAAACTCTTGGTGTATATTTTACTTTCGTTATGAGATATCTATATGTATGTACACTTGGACACAGGAATACCTGGTACACCTCGTTCTGAGGAAGTGCACCCAGCCACACCCTCACTCTGCGGCGATTTCCTGTTTAGTCCAGCCAACCACCTCTGCCATTTCTCGAAACACTATCAGCTTGGTCACTCGATGCGAAGTAAGGAGAGGACAGGGCGTACTTATTTGTATGCCAGAGACTCTTGAGTCCAACTGTACATATTACTTTACTGTATTAATCATAAGGGTCAAAACTACACAGTACTCTAAAATTCATATTCCAGCTGTAACCAGATAGTGGAATAATCTTCCTCGCCAGGCAGTTGAATCGGTGGAACTTCAGAAGTTCAAACTTGCAACGACTATTTTTATGTTGAGCAGGTTGACATGTCTCTCTTCATAGTTTATATGTGACAGATCTATTTTAACATTTTTACTGATTTTAAGATACTTTATCTTTATTCATTACTCCTCATATAGTTTATTTATTTCCTAATTTCCTATACTCACTAGGTTATCTTTCCATGTGGGGACCTAGGGCTTATAGCATCCTGCTTTTCCAACTAGGATTTGTAGCTTTGTTAGTAATAATGATAATTCCTCATTATATAAATATATATATATATATATATATATATATATATATACTATATATATATATATATATATATATATATATATAGATATATATATATAAGACCCAAGCCTACATGGCAGAGGACTAAGAAGCGTGAAGTAGGAGATGATGAATGGAGAAGTATTGATTTAAAAGCTCTAGACAGGGACGACAGTCGAAATCTAACAGAGGCCCTTTGCGTCAATAGGCGTAGGAGGAGATGATATTATATATATATATATATATATATATATATATATATATATATATATATATATATATATATATATGTATGTATATATATACTGTATATATATATATATATATATATATATATATATATATATATATATATATATATATATATATATGTCATATATTTATGACATTGAGAAAGTCTTTTAAGATATTCGGTGATCAATCTATTCTGAAGAAGTGTTTTAATTCTTTTATTCTACCTTGTTTTGAGTATTGTTCTCCTGTCTGGTCTTCAGCTGCTGATTCTCATCTTAATTTGTTGGACAGAAACTTACGGTGTATTAAATTTCTTATTCCTGATCTAGATATTAATCTCTGGCACCGTCGATCAATTAGTTCATTATGCATGTTGCATAAGATTTTTCATAACTCTGACCATCCTTTACATTCAGATCTCCCTGGACAATTCTATCCTGTTCGTAATACTAGGCAGGCAGTTAATTCTAATAGCCAGGCCTTCTCCATCATAAGACTCAATACTACGCAGTACTCTAGAAGTTTTATTCCAGCTGTTACCAAGTTGTGGAATGATCTTCCTAATCGGGTTGTTGAATCAGTAGAACTTCAAAAGTTCAAAGTTGGAGCAAATGCTTTTTTGTTGACCAGACGGACATGAGTCTTTTTATAGTTTATATATGACATTTTTGTTGTTGACGTTGTTAATAGTTTATATATGATATATCTCTTTTGACATTACTTTTTTTAGAATGATTTATTGTTAATTTGTTCTCTTCAGTTATTTATTTCCTTATTTCCTTTCCTCACTGGGCTATTTTTCCCTGTTGGAGCCCCTGGGCTTATAGCATCTTGCTTTTCCAATTAGGGTTGTAGCTTGGATAGTAATAATAATAATAATACATACATACATATACATACTTATATATGCGTGTATATGTATGTGTCAATTAAACGTGATCAACGAAACTGGGATACTTGGTCAGGTGAATCTGTGATAAGTAATGCAGGTCCTACTTCATGACCTGTGAACTGACAGCCTCTTGTACGTCTCTATATTTACACCGGAGACAATTGAAGACTCACAAGAGGCAACAGCATCAGCCGTGCTTCAAGAGGCGATGCCCATTGCCCACAAAAGGCATTGGTTTGAGGCACCCGAGAATAAGCCTTTATCTCTCGTATCCTGCATGCTTATGTAGGCTCACTGCCGAGATTGTCCTTCACCGTCAGGCCACAGTCTGGGTCTAGGTAGGCTATATACAGCAGGCCGTGCGTCAGGCAAGGACCAATATTACCGGCCTGGCAGAGGGCTCGAAGACCAAGTCATACTCCATTTTCATAATATAACAATGCCTTGTAAGGTCTGGCGGGCAAATAAACAGGGAAAGTAAACAACACCTAGCGTAAACAACACACAACGTAAACAATTCCTCCGGAACGACTCTTATAACTCGCTTTGAGGCCTTGTGACTGCTTTCAAGCCAATGCATACAACTCGGTTATGAACTTTGTTGTTTCTCCATTTGCTTACGAAATTTGACCATCAGAGGATGAAAAAACACTCTTTATTCTTTCTTTATTCCCAGGGAACGAAATAACACTTCACCTTGGAAAGGCGAAAGATTTCAACGTATAAAGGTTTAAAGGTCGCTCATGAATGGCAGAGGCAAGGGATAGTGACATTGCCCTAGCAAACAGGACAACGCCCTAGAGACTGTCCATATATTACATGATCAGCGCCCAAGCCTCCTCTCCACCCAACCTAGGACCAGGGAGGGCCAGGCAGTGGCTGATGATGACTCAGCAGATAGACCTATAGGCTCCCCCAAACTCCCAAAGCTTATCTCACATGGATGGTAAGGTTGCAGACACTAATGGCACTAACGAGTCTGAGCGGAACTCGAACCCCCGACTGGCAAACACCAGGCAGAAACGTTACCAATCAGGCTCGTTTGAGACAAGAAATAAGACTCCGCATAAAGTGTCAGTCGAAGAGTGACATTACTTTCAAACTTTTATTTAGAACTAAATTAATTATTGCAATAATTGATAGATCAACTGATTGGTTTATATAAGCCTGGTATCACAGTAGTAATTCAAGAAAATGAGAGGATGCATGCAACATTTCTATTATAAATTGAAAACACGTGAAAACTATGCAATCCTAAAAATGCATTCACACACGAGAATGAGAGAAGAATACGTATGCTCTTCATGAATCTCAATTAAATCAAGATTCTGCTCAGCGTGAAATATGAACTTTATTGTAAATATCAACAAATTTAAGAAAATATCGTGAATGCACGGGTGCGCATTAAGGTTTATTCTAATACCAATTTCTTTAAAATCAACTCAAGTACAAAGTCTAACGAAATGCAATTATAAGGTCAAATGGACCAAAGGAGAAAAGGTCAGGGAAGAACTTAGATCTCATTAGAAAATAAACATGCTTGTGTAGACGAAGACCTTGTGAAGAAAATTAAAATAAAAAGTAAACGTGAAAAAGTATAATAGTGAAGGAACAGTATCTTCCCTATATAACAAAGAGCAAGTGTGTGGCTATATATATATATATATATATATATATATATATATATATATATATATATATATATATATATATATATATATATATATACATATATATTTTCCCTGTCACACTCAGCAGTATTGCTAAACGTATGACTACTCAGTCTCTCCCCGTCTTTCGGATAGGAGGAGTCATACTCTGGTGAGAGGGGTGCCCCGAATGGAATTGGGGAGGGGGTGGGAAGGGTTGAAGCTCTGTGTATGCGCATAGCCCAGAGAGGAAAGGAAATAAGGATATGAATAAACTACAAGAGACGTAATAAACCATTAAAATATAAAAAATAAGAACAGTAACAACATTAAAATAGATCTGTCATATAATGACTAAAAACATAAAACACAAGAGGAAGTGAAATAAGATAATAGTGTGCCCGAGTGCACCTTCAAGCAAGAGAACTCTACCCCAAGACAGTGGAAGACCATGGTACAAAGGTTATGGCACTATCCAAGACTAGAGAACAATGGTTTGAATTTGGAGTGCCCTTCTCATAGAAGAGCTGCTTACCATAGCTAAAGAGTCTCTTCCATCCTTATCAAGAGGAAAGTAGCACCTGATCAATTTCAGTGCAATTTGAGTGAAGAAGAAATATTTGGTAATCTCAGTGTTGTCAGGTGTATGAGGATAGAGGAGAATGTAGAAAGAATAGGCCAGACTATTCAGTGTATGTGTAGGCAAAGGAAAAATGAGCCGTAACCAGAGAGAGGGATCCAATGTAGTGGTGTCTGGCCAGTCAAAGGACCTAGGAACTCTGGCGGTAGCATCTCTAAGGGTGGCTGGTGCCATGGCCAACATACTACCTACTAAATATTTGGCCGTGATTTTTGACGGGTTGCGTACACTAGCATATTTGAGTATTTGAGTATAGCTGACTTACAGATGTGATCACTGTTTTCGTTGAGAGGAGCAGCCAGACAATTTTAAACAACAGCGACATGTCATAAGTTAATAGATTTTGAACTCGATTTATGGGATTTAAATTCTATTGCGCTGCTTACAACCATTTGATGTAAGCAATGTATTATCACGAATTACTACCTTAACACGATGAAAGGGTTTGTGTATCGCCATGATCACCAAAGGTGTACAAGTCAGAAACAGCAATATTAGGTTGGTTTGTTACGAGCGATCAGCCTGAAGTCCCCCACCATCACCAATCCGCAGTGGCCAGCGTGGTGATGAAATGGCCAAACTCCAGACATGAATAAGGACATGTCTGAGGCCTTTGTCCTGCAGTGGACTAGAAACGGCTGCATTTGTTGTTGTTATATTATCTGGACTGTGTACAGCTGGATATGGTGC
>NC_090738.1:15422578-15425078 GCF_036898095.1 Palaemon carinicauda | reverse complement strand
ACTTCTCTCACTTTCGCCCGCAACCCAGTGTATTGTTTTTGAAAGTGTTCGGTGCGTTTAGTGTTTCCTTTCCTAAGGGACTTTGTGCCCCAAAGCAAATCATGTGTCGAAAAGATACGTAAGACGAAACAATGATTTTGAATTCATTGTTTTAGAGTGAGTGTTGGCATTGTATAAAGTTTTGTAAGCGACCCTGTAGGAAGGTTAGATTTTGTATTGTGATCTGCTTATCTATTTTCATTAAGTATCAAACTTGAATATTGTATTATTCAGATTTAATTTCAAGCTTTTGTATAATTTACATTGCATTATTCCTTTTGTCTTAGTCTAAGGTTTATTCAGATTTAATAGTTCAGGTCAAGTTCATATATAATTTCCAGATCGAATCATTTTTGTCTTAATCTAAGTTTTGTTTAGACTTAATAATTCAAGTGTTTTATTTTGTTATTACGCAAATTCTTTCAAAGTGTTGTAATTTATTTAGAATGTATATTTATTTTTGTAAAGAGTGTATTATTGCAATCACCATTGTTTAGAATCAGATTCCAATCGTATCCTGTTAAGAGCAGTAGCAAGTCATAAATACGTCTTAAGAATAATTACCCAGTTTGGTTTTGAGTGTACTTAAGAGACCTTTGGATTTTCAGTGTTTTATATATTGCCGTCTGGGAGTTATTTAACTGTCTCAGAATTCGTGTATTAATATTTTAAAGTGTAACAGTTTTAATGTAAATGCAAACAAGTGAGTTTGGAATTCGAGAGGCTGAGTAACTTTCCAGTAGTAGTGTAAATAATATTATATGTTTGGTTCCAAGTCACGAGCCATAGTATAATATATTTCTAGTGCCCAGACCAAGGAGCCATAATTATATAATGATATATATGTGATAGGGTTGGAAGACTCTGGCCTACATGGCTGAGGACTATGAAGCGTGAAGTAGATGATGGATGCAGAAGTATTGAATTAAAAGCTCAAGATAGAGAGGACTGGAGAAATCTAACCAAGGCCCTTTGTGCCAATAGGCGTAAGAGGAGATGATGATGATGATGTTATGTATATATTCATAAATGCACGGACACATAAATGGACATACACGCCTATATATATATATATATATATATATATATATATATATATATATATATATACATATATATATATATATATATATATGTATATATATATTCACTTTAATGAATAAATCATTCACATAACTTGGATACGATCATATACCAAAAAAAAATCTTTTGGCGATATTCTTGTATTAATGCTATCTTTATTTTCTTCTTATGCGTTTTCATGAGTTAAATGTTAAATATGACCTATTGACATTCGCGGTCTGCCTCAGATTAATATAAACATGGTTCAATTTCGACTGGTCAATTTTAAGGTTTAAAGACCGCTCATGAATGACAGAGGCAAGGGACAGTAACAATGTCCTAGCTAGCAGGACAATGCCATAGAGCCTAACCATATATACATATGTTCAACGCCCAATAACGTCTTTTTCAGATGATCTTGCCTTTATTGAGATAGCAATATATCACGTCTTCTTAGATCATGCGAGAATTTTTCTTTTTACTTATTTACAAAAAAACAAAACTATTTGGTTAGTTTCCAAGTGTCAATTCACTTGTCCACATTGTAAATAAAGGTTAAAATTTAACAAACATGGCGAGAGAAATAATATAAATGTCATGACAATAAAAAAGGAGATAAGAATGTGGGTTTAAACCACACCTTTACAATTCCGGCATTCTATTTGTCGGCTTTGAATATCTACGTGCGACTACTCTCCGTTTCGCCTATCGTACGAGAAATGAGAAAACATGAGTTTAAATCATCTTTCTTTCCCATTTCTCTCCCATTTCTTCCCGTAATTCTCACCGTGCCCCATCGGTACTGTTCTATAGGTCCCAAGTACAAATTACCAAAGTATAGTTGGCAAGTACTAATTGCCGAGCGTTAAGTGCCAAGCGATGCATACCTGGGCATCAAGTGCCAAGTGTCGAGAGTATGTAACACAGGTGAATCAGGTATTCGTGTGACTAACGATTGCGGTCTCCCCTATATAGTAAAGATCAAGTGTCTGGCTATATATATTTAGTAAATTTACTTTTGAGAAACACATTAGGTCTGTGTCTTCTTCAATTGTACAAAAAATTGGCTTATTGAGAAAGTCTTAAAGATTTTCGGTGATCAATCTATTCTGAAGAAGTGTTTTAATTCTTTCATTCTACCTTGTTTTGAGTATTGTTCTCATGTCTGGTCTTCAGCTGCTGATTCTCATCTTAATTTGTCGGACAGAAACTTACGGTCTATTAAATTTCTTATTCCTGATCTAGATATTAATCTTTGGCACCGTCGTTCAATTAGTTCATTATGCATGTTGCATAAGATTTTTCATAACTCTGACCATCCTTTACATTCAGATCTCCCTGGACAATTCTATCCTGTTCGTAATACTAGGCAGGCAGTTAATTCTAATAGCCAGGCCTT
>NC_090738.1:15417578-15420078 GCF_036898095.1 Palaemon carinicauda | reverse complement strand
TCATCAGACGTAGAGAGACCAATCACAAAACCCTCAGAATAACTACCGCAAGGCAAAATGGGAAGATTACTCAAGTAATACAGAAGCAGAGATATCAAACATCCCTCCTCACCCTCAGCAGTATGAGATTTTTTTCAATCATTAGTGTGGAAGGATGCAAAGAACACATGCTTAGAGACTACAGAAATATCTACATCTCTGGCTTCAATGACCAAAAGATACATAGAGGCATAAAATGAAGATCCATTTGCCAACAATACAATTAAGCTTGGAAAAACTCTACTCAACTCAATTAGCAACAAAAGATGTCAACAGTGGCAAGAAACCATAACCAACATTAATTAATTCAATCCATAAAAGCAAAAAAGGTTGGGCCACCATAAAAAACTGAATTCTGAAGATCAAAGCCAGCCAAAAATAGCCACAGTCACCCCAATGAAGTGGCTCACCACTCCTAATCAATGGTAAGCCAAATAACAAAGAAAGGGGATACTTAAAGGAAATGAAATAGCATATGGAATAAGCTATGTCTGAGAGTAACTAGGATTTCCTACCATTCATCATACTAGAACAGAAAATGGCAATGAAATTTATTAAAACTGGAAAGGCAGCAGGATTAGATGGAATTACAGTAGAGATGATCCTACACTTTGGTGAGGGAAAAAAAGAATAGCTCCTTGCCCTATTCAATAATATCCAACAACCTATCGAACTCCAAAGATATGTAGAAGAGTCAAAGTAGTAGCATTGCTAAAACCAGGGTTATGGTGGTCTATTGGTAATGTCTCTGCCAGGTGATTGCCAGACTGTGGTTCGAGTCCCCTCAAACTCGTTAGTTCCTTTAGTGGCTGCAACCTCATTATCCTTATGAGCTCAGGACAGTGGGTTTGGTGGTGCTTCTAGGTCTACCTGTTGAGTCATCAGCAGTCATTACCTGTCCCTTCCTGGTACCAGCTTGGATGGAGGGGGCTTGAGCGCTGATCATATGTATATATGGTCAATCTCTGGGAAATTGTCCTGCTTGCTAGGACAATGTCACTGTCCCTTGCCTCTGCAATTCAGAAGCAGCCTTTAAACCTTTTAGACCCTTTTGTCACCCAAAAGTTACAGACCAATATCACTACTATGCATCACATATGAATTATATAAACGCAAGATAATGGCATAAATATCCCCAAAGATCTAAGGAAAACTATCACTTGACCAAGCAGGCTCCCGACCAGGCTGATCATGCTGCAGTCAGGTTCTGAACTTAACTCAGTTCAGAACCTGAACAGCTGCATATGATAATGTCAACCACTGGGCACTGCTTCTAAAAGTTGCCCAAACAGTCGAAGATGCCAACATAGTACAAATCAAAGTCACTCCTTGTAAATCAATGATTCTTTATAGAAATGGACAACAAGAAAAGCAGATATAAGACCCAAAATAATGGTCTTCAGCAAGGGCACTGTACTGGGTCCCCTTTTGTTTACCATTTATACAAATGAACAACGAGAGTTTCAAGATTTATGAAGATTCACATAAGCAGTCAACCTTTGAATAACCATAAAATCATGATCCATTGAAAAAATAGAGGAGATACTATCAAGAACTTTCCCATCTCTCTCAATATACTATGAAAAATGAGTCTTCAATACAAACCCCAACAAAACGTAGGTGCATGCATTCCACCTTAAGATCACCAAGATAACCGAAAACTAAAGATCATATGGGAAAATAAAGAATTAGGTACCTACCCACATCTAGTGTACCTACAGTAAGTGTTACTCTTGACAGGACACAAACACACAAACAAACTAAAGAAAAAACTATCAAGAAGAAGCAACCTGCTTAGAAAATTAGCCAACACCAGCAGGCAAGCATATCCAAAAACCCTTAAGCAAATAGGTCTAGCAGTCTGCTATTCTACTGCACAATATTGTTCACCAGTGTGGGAAAGATCGTGGCACGCAAAACAAGGGAATCCAGAGCTTAATAGAGCCTCTTGAATAATCACTGGCACATAAAAGGCAACACCTCTACCATAGCTTTATAGACTGGATAGTATTACACCCCCTCAAATTTGATGAGATGCTATCACCGAAAAATGAAAGGGTCAAATAAATGAATGATCCAAGACATCAACTTCATGGACATTAGGCAACAAGACGGTGACTAAAATCAAGAAAAAGCTTCATGGCAGTGAAGGGTCCTGATCATATATTCTAAACCATGCTGCCTACAGACTGATGAAGTGGAGGGAGAACGACTGTAATTCGAAGCACTACCTGACCCTAGCGTACACCTACCTTGTGGAGTGCCCCTTAACAGAAAGGAGTGGACCACGTTTAATAGAGTAAGATCCAAGGATGGAAAAACAGGAAGACTTCAGAAGTGGGGATATGTCATCATTGCTGATTGCCCCATGGTGAATCACTCCAACCCATGGACCACATCCTACACTGCTACCCACAGGGACTTGTATGTTCTGATGTAGTTCTATACGGGTTGTGGTAGC
>NC_090738.1:15405078-15412578 GCF_036898095.1 Palaemon carinicauda | reverse complement strand
ACAAAGTTGCTTAGGTCCCTGCTTTTGGTGGGCCCCTAGGCCTCAGTCTATGTCTCGGAATAACACCGTATTAGGTCTTTTCAAAACCTCATAATTTGCAGGTAACTCTCCTCTTCCTGAGTGGCCTCTCCTTGGCCTCGGCCGACGTCCCAGTCTTCTGCCTGTACGAAGAAATCAGGGGCACATGGACCTTCTTCGAGGGGGAGCGTACTGGGAACCACACCCTAGACTGTGGTGACTTTCAAGAACCGGTTCATAACCAGACGTTCACGCTCGATTACCCCAACACGGTGATCGATGCGTTCGGAAATGTGGGAACTTGGACGATGATGGTTTCCGAAGGCTTTGAGGTGTGTTTTTACTTGGCCTAAACAACATTATTATTATTATTATTAACTAAAACTATAGTTAGTAAAATAGGAAGTTGTATTCCAAAGAGCTCCAAGAGGGATTATAGTCCAATGAGGAAAGGAAACAAGGAAATATATAGAATAGTGTGCCCGAGTGTACCCTCAAGCAAGAAAAAACTAGCCAAGACAGTGGAAGACCAATGTACAGAGACTAAGGCACTACCCAAGACTAGAGAACAATGGTTTGATTCTGGAGTATCCTTCTCCTAGAAGAGCTGCTTGCCATAGCTAAATAGCCTCTTCTGACCCTTTTATCGTGAAAAGTAGCCACTGAATAGCAGCAACAAAAACTATAATAATAATAATAATAATAATAATAATAATAATAATAATAATAATAATAATAACTGCATCTATAACTTGACGAAATATCATTGTGGCACACAAAGAGTAAAGAAATACCACATTACAATTGCTTCCTTGTGCCTATACTTTCATAAATAAAGTTCAAAACCGTTAAAAAAATACTAATGCATGGCCTTTCGGTACTGTCATCTTACAACATTTCCATTGATTTAATTTTTTTCACCAACAGGTAAACATCAACGGCAGGTCGTATTACGCCTATTTCTTCTACGACGGAGAACCTCCGGAGACTGTCTCTCACTGCGACCGCACCCTCCCCGGCTGGGCCAGAGATAAGACCGTCAGGAACTGGTCCTGCTTCTTTGGAAGGAAAGACACTCCGGTTTGTTGTGGATCTTCTTGGTTGTTCATTTAGTCATAGAAATTACTATCGTCATTTTTTTTAATGAGGCGTATTTGCAGACTCGCAGCGGTGCCCTTTTAGCTCGGAAAAGTTTCCTGCTATCTGATTGGTTAGAATTATCTTGTGCAACCAATCAGCGATCATGAACCTTTTCCGAGCTAAAAGAGCACCTCTGCGAGTCGGTGCAAATCTGCCTCACTAAAAAGGATTGACTATAGTTATCCTATTGAACAGATGTTGAATAGGTTTCATAAAATCAGTATCGTCATACTTTGGATTATGTTGAATGTAATTTTTTTAATATTCTACTGACTTTTAACAAGGATAATTTGGCATATAGACATACAATTATAAAATATTTAAGCACACGTGATGATCCAACAGAGATTTGAATAAATTTCCACTTATTCTGATCTGACGTTCAATGGAGTCAGAAATTAAATAAGTGGCTAATAATAGCTGGGGAATATCCGGCTTGCCATATTATTCCTGTCTGCATTAATGATTAATAATGCACTTTATTTGAGTCGTGATATTGAGGAATTGTGAAAGTGGATTTATCTGTATGCAAGCTTTATGTAAGTGTCATTGCATGTCTATGTACAACCGTGTACATACTTGTGTTGGAATTTTGATCTGATTAAATCCAATAGAAAATATATCACTATTAATTGGGACAAAAACCCTTCCTTTGTCATGACCAAAATAAAGAGAGAGGCAATGGAAAGAGGCCATGGATATAACTAAGTCTAAGAGAGAAAGCCCTTTCTAAGGGATGATAACTTAACTTGATGAAAGGGTTTGTGTATCGCCATGATCAGCACAGCTGTGATAGCCAGGGCCACCCATATTTATGAAATATTTCTATTAAAACATTCCATATAAGGGTTTCACCCTTACCAAAGGGCTCATGAGGTGGGTTCTGCCAACTTCCAAGCACGGTTCCCAGGACCCCACTCACCAGTAACCCGTTATTTATTTTCTTAAGAATCCTGAACCTCCTTAAGCCAAGTAGCCAGTTATCATCCGGCCAGGCAATTAAACCAAACATTATTAGGCTAGGCAATTAAGCTAAGCATCAACAGGCCAGGCAATTAAGCCACGCATTATCAAACCACACTAGACCATTAAGCCAAGTATTATCAGGCCAGGAAATTAACTGATGATGCTTGGCTTAATTGCCTGGTCTGATGATGCTTAGCTTAATTGCCTGGTCTGATAATGCTTGGCTTAATTGCCTAGCCTAATGATGCTTGGTTTAATTGCCTAGCTTGAAGCTGTTTGGATTAAATGCTTAGCTTAATTGCCTGTCCTGATAATGCTTGGCGTAATTTCCTGACTTGATGCTGCCTGGCTAAAATGCTTGGCTTAATTGCCTGGCCTGGTAATACTTGAAGTAATTGCCTGGTATGTTGCTACTTGACTTAAATTCTTGGCTTAATTGCCTGGCCTGGTAATGCTTGGCTTACTTGGTTGGCCCGTAGATGCTTTGTTTGATTGCCTGACTTGATGCTGCTTGCATTAAATGCTTGGATTCATTGCATGGCCTGATAATACTTGACTTCATTGCCTGGCTTGGTAATGCTCGGCTTAATTGCCTGGCCTGATGATGATTGGTTTAATTGCCTGGGTTGATGCTGCTTGGATTAAAGAAAGTAGACTGAGGTGGTACGGTCATGCCATGAGAAGAGATGAACGGTATATTGGGAGGAGAGAGATGGAAATGGAGGTACAGGGAACGAGAAGGAGAGGGAGACCAAAGCGATGGTGGGTGGACTGTATCAAGGATGACCTTCGATCAAAGGGATTAACTGGTGATGAGATGTGGGACAGAGGTAGATGGAGAAAGCTGACCAGAAACATCGACCCCACATAGAAGTGGGAAAAGATGTAGACAAAGAAGAAGAAGAAGAAGATGCTGTTTGGATTAAATGCTTGGCTACATTGCCTGGCCCAATTATGCATGGCTTAATTGCCTGGCCTGATGATGCTTGGTTTAATTGCCTAGCTTGATGCTGCTTGGATTAAATGCTTGGCTACATTGCCTGGCCTGATAATGCTTGGCTTAATTGTCTAGCTTGATGCTACTTGGATTAAATGCTTGGCTTAATTGACTGGCCTGATAATGCTTGGCTTAATTGTCTGGCCTTATAATGATTGGTTAAACTACCTGGCCTGATGATGCTTGGCTTAATTGCCTAGTTTGATGCTGCTTGGATTAAATATTTTGTTTAATTGCCTTGCCTGATAATGCTTGACTAAATTGCCTGGCCTGGTGATGCTTGGCTTAATTGCCTGGCCTGATAATGCTTGGCTTAATTGCCTGGCCTTATAATGCTTGGCTTAATTTCCTGGCCTTATAATGCTTGGCTAAACTGCCTGGCTTGATGATGCTTGGCTTAATTGCCTAGTTTGATGCTGCTTGGATTAAATGTTTTGTTTAATTGCCTTGACTGAAAATGCTTGGCTAAACTGCGTGACCTGATAACCCTTGGTTTAATTGCCTAGCTTGATGTTGCTTGGATTAAATGCTTGGCTTAATTGCCTGGCCTGATAATGCTTGGCTAAATTGCCTGGCCTGATGATGCTTGGCTGAATTGCCTAGTTTGATGCTGCTTGGATTAAATGTTTGGTCTAATTGCCTTGACTGATAATGCTTGGCTAAACTGCCTGCCCTGATGATGCTTGGCTTAATTGCCTGGCCCGATAATGCTTGACGAAACTGCCAGACCTGATAATACTTGGTTTAATTGCCTAGCTTGATGCTGCTTGGAATAAATGCTTGGCTTAGTTGTCTAGCCTGACAATGCTTGGCTAAACTGCCTGACCTGATTATGCTTGGTTTAAATGCCTGTCTTGATGCTGCTTGGATTAAATGCTTGGCTTAATCCCTGGCCTGATAATGCTTGGCTAAACTGCCAGGCCTAATGATGCTTGATTTAATTGCCTAGTTTGATGCTGCATAGATTCAATGCTTGGCTAAACTGCCTGGCCTGATAATGCTTGGCTAAACTGCCTGGCCTGTTGCTGCTTGGCTTAATTACCTGACATATGCTTGGCTAAACTGCTTGGCCTGATGACACTTTGTTTATTGGCCTACTTGATGCTGCTTGGATAAAATGCTTGACTCCATTGCTTGGCCTGATAATGCTTGGTTAAACTGCCTGGCCAGACGATGCTTGACTAAACTGCCTAGCCTGATGATGCTTGGATTAATTGCCTCGTTTGATGCTGCCTGGATTAAATGTTTGGCTTAATTGGCTTGCCTGATAATGCTTGGCTTAGCTGCCTCACCAGCGTGGAAATGAAATTAGCCAAACCCCAGACAAAAATAAAGACATATGTGAGGCCTTTGTCCTACAGTGGACTAAAACGACTGCATTTGTTTGATTAAGAGACAGAGAAAATGGTGAAAAATAAGCCAAAGATATCTGTAAAATTATTCAATCTCCTAAGGGATGGAGGCTTACCCTATCCGTTAAACGCCGCCAGAGGGAGAGAGAGAGAGAGAGAGAGAGAGAGAGAGAGAGAGAGAGAGAGAGAGAGAGAGCCTTATTTGCCTTATTCTATGTTTGGGTTCCCCCAGGTCCCTCAGTGTGAGGCACCTCGTATATCCACCAGAGAGTTGCTTATGCATCTTCCGGTGTATTTTGCATCTTCCAGTCTCGGATGGTCTGTGTTGCATCTTAGGTATTTATCGAGCTTATTCTTAAACACATCTACTCTCACTCCTGACATGTTTCTTAGATGAGCTGGCAGAGCATTAAATAGTCGCTGCATTATCGATGCTGGTGCATAGTGGATTAATGTCCTGTGCGCCTTCCTTAGTTTTCCTGGTATATTTTTTGGCCCTATTAATCTACCTCGGGTTGCTCTTTCTGATATTTTTAGCTCCATGATGTTTTTAGTAATTCCTTCTATTTGCATCCATGCTTGTATTATCATGTAGCTTTCTCTTCTCCTTTCTAGACTGTATAGTTTTAAAAATTGCAGTCTTTCCCAGTAGTCAAGGTCCTTAACTTCTTCTATTCTAGCAGTATAGGACCTTTGTACACTCTATTTGTGCAATATCCTTTTGGTAGTGTGGGTACTATATCACATTGCAATACTCGAGTGTACTACGTACATAAGTTTTGTAAAGCATAATCATGTGTTCAGTTTTTCTTGTTTAAAAGTGTCTGAATAACATTCCCATTTTTGCTTTACATTTAGCCAACAGTGTTGCTATTTGGTCGTTGCATGACATATTCCTATTTAACATTACACCAAGGTCTTTAATTGCTTCCTTGTTTGTGATTGTCTCGTTATTAGGTCCCTTGTATGCATATACCATTCCTTCTCTGTTTCCATAATTTATTGATTCGAATTTATCGGGATTAAATACCATCCTATTTATCTCCACCCATGCATATATTTTGTTTAGATCTCTTTGTAGTGAGTTCCTATCTTCATCACAAGTAATTTCTCTACATATTCTTGTGTAATCGGCGAAACTTTTCACTACAGAATTTCCAGTATCACAGTCTATGTCTGAGATCATAATAACAAATAACAGTGCAGCTAATACTGTACCTCGTGGCACGCCAGATATTACCTGAGCTTCATCTGATTTCTCGTCATTTGCAACCACTATCTGTTTTCTGTCTTGTAGGAATTCTTTTACCCATTTTCCTATCTTTCCCACAATATTGTGCTTTCTCATTTTTTTCTCTAATATATTATGGTCTACATTGTCAAAGGCGTTTGCAAAATCTAGATAGATCACATCTGTGTCTTTTTCATTTATCATATTTTTGTATATATTTTCATAGTGTGCTATCAGTTAGGTTTGTGTACTTTTTCCGGCCACAAAACCGTGTTGACCTATATTAAACAAATTATTTTTAACCAAATGGTTCATTATTTTCTTTTTTATTACCCTCTCATACACTTTCATAATAGGTGATGTTAGACTAACAGGTCTATAATTGCTTGCCTCTAGTCTTGATCCACTTTTGAAAATAGGGGTTATATAAGCTAATTTATGTTTAACATATATCTCGCTCATATCTACACTTTGTCTTAACAGTATTGCAAGCAGCTTCGCGATAGTGTGTGCAGTATTTTTTTTAACAAAATCGCTGGAACTCTATCTGGCCTGGGTCCATTTTTAATTTCGCTTATAGCCTGCACAATATCTGCTTCATTAATATCTATATCCGTTAGATATTCAACATTTTCTTCTCTCATTTCTGTTTCATTATTCTCATTCGCAATTCTTGGCGTGAACTCACTCTTATATTTTTCTACTAATATGTTGCATATTTCCTTTTTTTTTTATTCGATAACCGTCCTTCAATTCTTAGAGGGCCTATTTCTAATCTCCCTTTATTCATCTTTTTTGCATAGAAGTAAAGTACTTTTATATATATATATATATATATATATATATATATATATATATATATATATATATATATTGAATTGTCATTTCTTCTAAGTCTCTTTTTTCATTTCCTTTTGATTGTATAATATTTTGCTCTGCATTTTGTATCTTACTTTTTATTTCCATTATTTTCCAAATATTTTTTCTTTTGGAAGATTTTCTTCCACTTTCTAATTTTCTGAAATGAGAGAGAGAGAGAGAGAGAGAGAGAGAGAGAGAGAGAGAGAGAGAGAGAGAGAGAGAGAGAGAGAGAGAGAGAGCAGTAAAATTATTCGTTTCACTGCCCAGGTACCCCCAAGAAAAACGTCCCTGCCACGACCAGTGCCTCGACCATCCGGGAAAGAGAACTTCCAGAACGATCATAAACTGATCGAACGAATCAATAGCGCCCAGAAGTCTTGGTGGGCGAAGCCTTATCCAGAGTTCGAAAAGTAAGAAAGAAAAGACAGACAATTTGCTTTTAAAATTTTTCCAAGTTATGAATATTTCCTTAAGCTCATGCATGAAGAAGCAGGGGAAATAATATATGTATATATATATATATATATATATATATATATATATATATATATATATATATATATATATATATATATATATAATAAATACACACACACACACATATATATATGTATATATATATATATATATATATATATATATATATATATATATGTATATATATGTATATATATGTATATATTTATATTGTTTTCATATTTCTTAATATGTTTACGTTAAACTTATTTTGTGATTTATTAACAGGCTTTCCATTTTTCATTAGTGTTCTTCCCTACCCAGAAACGATCAACCACGAAACGACACATTTAGCCAAGTAAACAAACCCACAAAAACAACAGCGTTTTCTTCATCAAAGAAAGGAATCAATACAGAGCTAATTTGCATCGCTGGCAAACGATTTCCCTCATCCTAGGTAACGAGGATTCAGGCGCATC
>NC_090738.1:15390078-15400078 GCF_036898095.1 Palaemon carinicauda | reverse complement strand
GTGCGTATTACGCATATGAACAAGTGGGTGCTCCCTCTTTCTGTATGTATATGTACATACATATATATAAATATATATACTGTACATATATATATATATATATATATATATATATATATATATATATATATATATACGTATATATATTTGTATATATATATATATATATATATATATACATATATATATATATATATATATATATATATATATATATATATATATTATATTTTACTAGCTACACTACAACCTTGGTTGGACAAGCAGACTGCTATAAGTGCTAGGGCTCTAACAGGGTCAAATAGCCTTGTGAGGAAAGGAAATAATGAAATAAATAAACTATATGAGAAGTAATGATTGAAAAGTATAAAATATCTCAAGATCAGTAACAACGTTAAAATAGATCTGTCATATATAAACTATGAAGAGAGACTCATGTCAGCCTGTTTAACATAAAAACATTCACTGCAAGTTTTCAGTTCAACATTAAAAAAATTGCTGCAAGTTTGAAGATCATTTCACAATCTGATAAGACTTCTAGAACACTGTGTAGTGTTGAGCCTTGTGATGAAGGCAATACTTTAGAGTTAAGCCTGCCTGACACTTGCGCGCATTTTTGCCACGCACTGGCACGCATTGATGTGCGCCAGTGCGTGCCACTTTGTGGCACGCACTGGTGTTTTTCCCGCACTGTTCACGACCAGTTCACTCCAGTTCGCGCATCGTTCACGCGACGTTCACGCGATGGCACGAATTGGCACGCGTAGTTCACGAGAAGTTCACGACACGTTCACGCGAGTTCACTCATCATTCCGCATCGTTTCCGCATCGTTCACGCCAGTTCACGAATTGGCCACTCCATATAAAAACGGGGCTTCTCCAACCTGAGGACATTCTTGGATTGGCTTCGGAAGAGACAACAATGCTTTCTGTCAGAGACACCATTGCATTGAGGAGAAGAAACGTATCTTTTTCGTTTGTATTTTTTGTTTCCCTTTATTTTTGTTTCAATAAGAAAGCACTTGATTTACATATAAATAGCAGACATAAAATATGTACAAGTATTAAGAAAGCATTTTATTCTAACATTAAAAGCAGCAAACATGAAAGGTTTTTAGGCTGTTGATTTTAAGGATAGAGAAAAAAGTGTGTTGAAATAAGAAATCATTTTATTTTTACATTAAGACAGCAAACAGAAAAAATTTGTTTTGCTCTTCATTTTAAGGTAATAAAGAAGAATAAGTATGTTGATGAAATAAAACATCATTTTATTTTTACATTCAAATAGCAAACTTAAAAATTTCTTGGATTTATTTTTCAGTTCATTTTTATTTAAAACAAAAGTTTTGGCTCTTGATTGGTAATAGAGGAAAATAATTGTGTGCATGAAATAAGACATCATTTTATTTTTACATTCAAACAGCAAATATAAACAATTATTAGGTTTATATTTTTCTATCCTTTTCATTAATTTTTTTCGTTTCCTTTTTGTTTCTCTTCATTATAAAGTTATAGAAATAGTTTGAAATAAGACATCATTTTATTTTTACATTCAAACAGCAAATATAAAATTTATTAGGTTTATTTTTCTTTCCTTTTCATTAATTTTTTCGTTTCCTTTTTGTTTCTCTTCATTATAAAGTTATAAAAATAGTTTGAAATAAGATATAATTTTTTTTCACATTAAAACAGCAAATATAAAAATTTATTAGGTTTATTTTTCTTTCCTTTTCATTAATTTTTTTCGTTTCCTTTTTGTTTCTCTTCATGATAAAGTTATAGAAATAGTTTGAAATAAGATATAATTTTTTTCACATTAAAACAGCAAATATAAAAATTTATTAGGTTTATTTTTCTTTCCTTTTCATTAATTTTTTCGTTTCCTTTTTGTTTCTCTTCATTATAAAGTTATAGAAATAGTTTGAAATAAGATATCATTTTTTTTTCACATTAAAACAGCAAATATAAAAATTTATTAGGTTTATTTTTCTTTCCTTTTCATTAATTTTTTCATTTCCTTTTTGTTTCTCTTCATTATAAAGTTCACGCGACTTCCCGCATCGTTCACTCCAGTTCACGCCAGTTCCCGCACTGTTCACTCCAGTTCACTCCAGTTGGCGCATCGTTCACGACTATTTCACGGCCATTTAGTGCGTGCCAATGCGTGCCACAAACTTTAAACATTTCAAAGTTCTGGGCGCGCATGGCACGCATTGGTACGCTCTGGCACGCGAGTTCCCGCACTGTTCACGACATTTTCACGGCTCGTTCACGCGAGTTCGTGCAACAATGCGTGCCAGTGCGTGCCACGAATGCGTGCAAGTGTCAGGTACCCTATAATTGCATACCTAGTACTGCGTACAAGATGAGACAGTGTGGGATTATTTGAATACAAAGGATGGTCAGAATCATGAAAATTCTTATACAACATGCATAATGAACCAGTTGAGCAACGGTGCCACAGATTAATATTAAAATTAGGAATAAGAAATCTAATAAACCGCAAGTTTTTGTCCAAGAAGTTAAGATGAGATTCAGCAGCTTACGACACTCGATGCAAGGTAGAAAGAAAGAATTAAAATATTTCTTAAGAATAGATTGACAACCGAAAATCTTACAAGACTTTCTCAACAAACCAATTTTTTTCTTTTTTTTCTTTTTTTTCAAATGAAAAAGAAAAACACCAAATAGGTTTCTCAAAAGAAAATTTGCAATCAAGAATCACACCCAAAATTTTAAAGTTGTGTTTAGTTAAAGACAATTTATCATTGCAGAAATCTGGATGAGCCATTGTCCTCAAGGTACATATAAATCATACTTTGAATTTTTTTAGGGTTTAATTTCATGCCTCATAATTTGCACCATACACTGATTTTAGCTAGAACTTTATCAAGGGATTCAGCATCCCCAGATCTACTTTCAGGAGATGGAATTGAAGCAGAGAGAGAGCAGCATCATCTACATATACAAAGAGCTTGTTTTCTAGGTCAAACCACATGTCTATTATATATAGTATGAAAAGTAATGGGCCAAGAACATTATCCAGAGGAACACCAGATATCACATTCCCATAATCACTATGGTGCCCATCAACAACTACTCTATGCAATATCTTAAAAAATCAGTTATATTGCAAAGAAAAGATTCCCTTACTTCAAACTGTCCGAACTCCCTGACCGCAATCAAGGAATTTCTGTACAGCATTGAAAATTGTAAGAAGAGTAAATGAATGAATATATATATATATATATATATATATATATATATATATATATATATATACATACATCCATACATACATACATATATATATATATATATACACTGCATATATATCTTTTTTTATTTATATTTTTATATATAAATATACATGCATGCACATATAAGTATATATATACATACATAGATATGTATAAAAGGCCTATGATGAAAAATAGAAAATTTCAAACACACATATGCATATATACTCCCAATAAAAACAACTGAACCGTTTAAAGCCAGCGTAAAATAGAGAGCATAAAGGAGAGACTGATACTAACGAGCAAACGTTCCAGGGATTATGGGCTATAAATAATATATCAATTTATATAATAAGTAATCTCTGGTAAAAAATAATTGTCCTCGACAAAGCCATCCCTTGGGTTACTTAATTCTTTACTCGTCAACGAAATCGAATTTTACTTTACACTTTCCAGTCCTTTACACAAAAATGTAATCTTATTTGTTCTTAGGATATTAGACATTCCATATTTTTATTTTGTGAATGTGATTAATCTTGTTTATTTTCTTTCGCTTGTGTTATATTCGCGTAGTGCGTGTGTGCAGTGATCTTGTGGTGTGATAAAGATAGAGAATTCGTTCCTACCAAGATTGGTGTTTTAAGCAACGAATGAGATGGACCTGGTAGTTAGATGAATGCGGTGGCTGTCCTGGGTTTATAAATTGAATGAGAGAGAGAGAGAGAGAGAGAGAGAGAGAGAGAGAGAGAGAGAGAGAGAGAGAGAGAGAGAGAGAGAGAGAGAGAGAGAGAAATTATTTGAAGATTTTCTCCTAAAATACTCAGATAAAAATCACCAGCAGTTTTCCCGTACGTCAACATGGAATCATGTGAGGAGTATGTAAACTTACTAGGATTATAGACCGATTGAATACTTCATGTTCCTAGTTAAAACAAAATTCCATTTCCTAGTAATGAAAAAACAGAAAGTAACTCGCAAGTATCGTTCTTATCATTCGATACTCATGTATTCAGAGTACACCCACTTGTTCGTTCATTTTCTTGTTCCCTCTCTCACCTTGTTTGTTGTTGTGTTAGAAAGCAGTGACGCGTGGCCATGTAATTAGACGTAACATCCTGCATACAATACAAAACGTCATTCATTAACAATAGGCTGATTGTCTGCTGTGCATTCCGGGCCACTTCGTTCCTCTCGTACGCGCGGGGAGTGTTTATGCCAGTCGGTCTCTGTTACATTTCCTTGTTTTCATTTCGTGTTTAATTGTTTGCTTTTCTTCTCTCAGGTTCTCTTATGCGTACAGACACACACACTCACACACACACACATATATATATATATATATATATATATATATATATATATATATATATATATATATATATATATTAGGAACAGTAATCCTAAAACTACATAAAGATAGCGAGAAAATTCTGGTTGAGAAAGGAGTTAGCCTCTGTTTTTTTTTCTTGTACCTGCCGAGATCTAGAGGGATCTTAATTCCATACATCATGTCTTTCGCATTATATGCACGCGAACATTTCTTTTTCTTACATGTTGTTAGAATATCCCCAACTCTTTTTCTGTCTCTCAGTGTTAATCCCATCACTATTCTTTCCATAGCTCTTTGAGTTGTAACTAAAGTAGCTTATGGTCTGATGATTTAGTAAGGCTTTATAGAAAGTGGCATTTTACATTTCATACTCTCTTTTTGTTAACTAGAATTTCTCCATCCCATGCCTATGCTTCTTTTAATTTCGGTCTCAAGCCCTGGGGAAACACTTACTGTCTGTCCTAAGTAGGTATATTCATTAACAATCTCGAGAGGTTCGTCCTTAACCTATATTATTTTGTTTTCTCTGCATTTTCATTGAACATTATTTTAGTTGTGCTCATATTCATCTTCAGTCGTACATTTCTGCTTCCTCTATACAAATCTTCTATCATCTTTTGCTATTCTGTTCATGATTCACCAAATAGAACTAAGTCATCTGCAAATCTTAAGTTATTAAGACATTCCCCTTTAATGTTAATTCTTACATTTTCCCAATTTAAATTCTTAAAATCTCCTAGGCATGCTGTTAATAATTTAGGAGAAATAGGGTCTCCCTTTTTAACACTTTTTCTCAATTAAAATTTTCTCACTAAATTTATATAGTTTTAGGATTGCTGTACTACCCGCATCTTCACGTGGTCTAACCTAACATAAGTTTCATCTGTCCTTTGTCTTTGGAGGGCTTTCATTGCTACTAATTTTTTGACAGAATGAAAAGCTTTTTCCTAGTTTTCAAATTCCATACATTGGGGATTGCCGTTTTCCATTAGCTGGTTATTACATGGATATGGTCAGTTGTTGAATATCCGCTTCTAACCTGCCTTCCCTCTTGGCTGATTAAAGTCTACTTTTCTTTCCATTTTGCCTAACATGATCTTTGTAAATATTTCATACATTACTGAGAATAAACTTACTGGGCGGTAATATTTTTGAAATTATATAATGATATTTTCCAAGCTGAAGGTATAGAGCAGTTTTGCAATCATATAAAGGTCACCGCAAGTTACTACAATGAAATATCCTTCATCTACTATCAAATCCTTTTCTAGACCATCTTTTTCTGCTTTGCCTCTTTTCGTACCTTTTAATTCTATTGCTACTTTCATTACCGGCTCAATAGTTTCATTATTTATATTGACAAAGTTATTTCTTATATCACTATTGTATAGCATTGTATAAAAATACTCTGCAATTTTCATCAGTCCATCTCTTTTGTCGACAATCCATTTTCATCCGTTAAAGCAAATATCTATTGGCACCCTATTCCAAGTTTTCTTTTCAATAACTTGATGCTTCATCGTTTCTTTAGTGTTTCCTCAATTTTGGTCTGAATTTGTTTACGAATGTTTTGAGTGTTTGGTTTGTTTATTGTTTTGGGCAGTTCTGCTAATTCTATTTTATCTCAATTACATTTTACCCTATTTGGTCATTTCTGATAGTTTTCCTTTATCTTATTTAGAAACTTTTCCACCTATCTTTTCCGCTGATTCCAATAAAAATTTGGTTGAATTACGGTTCATTTCGTCTTTACTTGCTTCTATTTCGTCACGTAGAGAGAAATACCTATCATTTTTTATTGATAAGCTAAACGCATCATATTCTTCTCTTATTACAGGAGTGTTTATCTTCTTTCTTAAAATTAGTTTTTTTTTCTTTCCTTACATCTAGACAAATTTTACTTCTCCCAATTCTAAGGTCACTTGACTTCAACTTGTTTAACACTGGTACATCTTTGATTCAATTAACTTTTCCACTTAAATTAATATCTATTTAGTTTTTCATTTCTAGATTTGAGTTTCTCGATGTCCATTGTCTATGTTCATTTTTATTGGTGCGTAAACGCATATTGCGGGAAATGAAAAAGGAGGCACAATGGTTCAACAATGTGGTGAGCGGCGCGTGGTTCATAAACAATAGTCTCAAAATTCGACATTAGAGAAAGGGCCCATCCTGACGGCATTGTTAAATATATATTGTGTTAGCCGTCGTATACTTTGGCATGACTGTGTATGCGGTGAAGATAGGGAAGAGATTAATGAAGAAATTGAACTCTCTGAGGAATCTGACAAAACCGATTGTAACAACAATTGAAGAGCAGGAAAAAGGAAAACAGGAAGAAACATAATGCAATGTACCAAATGAAATATCAGATGAAGAGCTGGGAAAGAGAAAACACGAGGAGACTTAAGACACTGTACCAACTAAAACAGACGAAGAGCTGAGAAAGAGGAAGAAGAACGTAGAAGGAATTATAAAAGAAACAGAAGTCTTAGAGGATTGAGTGTTCTGTGATGAAGAAATACAAGCCTTTGTCGAAGGGCAAATATCTGGACTCTGATGGAACAAGTAGGATGAACAACTTAGAAGGAAGTATAGAAGGAAGAGAACATTCTTAGAGGAATGAGTGTCCTTTGATAAGGAAGTGCAAGTCTTTGTCATATGGCAAATTTCTAGATTCTGGTGGGACAATGAAGATGAACAACATAAAAGGAAGTAAAGAAGGAAAATATCAATCTTTGAGAAGGATTTCCTTTGATAAAGAAGTACAAGTCTTTGTCATTGGGCAAATATCAGGACTCTGATGTGACAATTAGGATGAACAACTTAGAAGGAAGTATAGAAGAAAGAAAACAGTCTTCAACGAATGAGGTGTCTTTTGATAAAGAAATACAAGTCTTTGTCATAGGACAAATATCAGGACTCTGGTGTGGCAATTAGGATGAACAACTTAGAAGGAAGTATAGAAGGAAGAGAACAGGCTTCAAGGAATGAGTGTCTTTTGATAAAGAAGTACAAGTCTTTGTCATAGGAAAAATATCAGGACTCTGGTGGGGCAATTAGGATGAACAACTTAGAAGGAAGTATAGAAGAAAGAAAACAGTCTTCAACGAATGAGGTGGCTTTTGATAAAGAAGTACAAGTCTTTGTCAAAGGGCAAATATCAGGACTCTGGTGTGGCAATTAGGATAAACAACTTAGAAGTAAGTATAAAAGAAAGAGAACAGTCTTCAAGGAATGAGGCGTCTTTTGATAAAGAAGTACAAGTCTTGTCATAGGACAAATATCAGGACTTTGGTGTGGCAATTAGGATGAAAAACTTAGAAGGAAATATAGAAGAAAGAGAACAATCTTTAAGGAAGGATTGTCTTTTGTTAAAGAAGTAGAAATCTTTGCCATGTGGCAAATATCTGAGCTCTGGTGGGACAATTAGGATGAACAACTTAGAAGAAAGTATAAAAGGAAGAGAACAGTCTTCAAGGAATGAGATGTCTTTTGATAAAGAAGTACAAGTCTTTTTCATAGGACAGATATCAGGACTCTGGTGTGGCGATTAGGCTGAACAACTTAGAAGGAAGTATAGAAGGAAGAGAACAGTCTTTAAGGAAGGGTTGTCCTCTGGTAAAGAAGTAGAAATCTTTGCCATGGGGCAAAAATCCGAACTCTGGTGGGACAATTAGGATGAACAACTTAGAAGGAAGTATAGAAGAAAGAAAACAGTCTTCAACGAATGAGGTGTCTTTTGATAAAGAAATACAAGTCTTTGTCATAGGACAAATATCAGGACTCTGGTGTGGCAATTAGGATGAACAACTTAGAAGGAAGTATAGAAGGAAGAGAACAGGCTTCAAGGAATGAGTGTCTTTTGATAAAGAAGTACAAGTCTTTGTCATAGGAAAAATATCAGGACTCTGGTGGGGCAATTAGGATGAACAACTTAGAAGGAAGTATAGAAGAAAGAAAACAGTCTTCAACGAATGAGGTGGCTTTTGATAAAGAAGTACAAGTCTTTGTCAAAGGACAAATATCAGGACTCTGCTGTGGCGATTAGGATGAACAACTTAGAAGTAAGTATAAAAGAAAGAGAACAGTCTTCAAGGAATGAGGCGTCTTTTGATAAAGAAGTACAAGTCTTGTCAAAGGACAAATATCAGGACTTTGGTGTGGCAATTAGGATGAAAAACTTAGAGGGAAGTATAGAAGAAAGAGAACAATCTTTAAGGAAGGATTGTCTTTTGTTAAAGAAGTAGAAATCTTTGCCATGTGGCAAATATCTGAGCTCTGGTGGGACAATTAGGATGAACAACTTAGAAGAAAGTATAAAAGGAAGAGAACAGTCTTCAAGGAATGAGATGTCTTTTGATAAAGAAGTACAAGTCTTTTTCATAGGACAGATATCAGGACTCTGGTGTGGCGATTAGGCTGAACAACTTAGAAGGAAGTATAAAAGGAAGAGAACAGTCTTTAAGGAAGGGTTGTCCTCTGGTAAAGAAGTAGAAATCTTTGCCATGGGGCAAAAATCCGAACTCTGGTGGGACAATTAGGATGAACAACTTAGAAGGAAGTATAGAAGAAAGAAAACAGTCTTCGAGGAATGAGTGTCCTTTGATAAAGAAGTACAAGTCTTGTCATAGGACAAATATCAGGACTTTGGTGTGGCAATTAGGATGAAAAACTTAGAAGGAAGTATAGAAGGAAGAGAACAGCCTTTAAGGAAGGACTGTCCTTTGGTAAAGAAGTAGAAATCTTTGCCATGGGACAAATATCTGGACTCTGGTGGGACAATTAGGATGAACAACTTAGAAAGAAGAATAGAAGGAAGAGAACAGTCTTCGAGGAATGAGTGTCCTTTGATAAAGAAGTAAAAGTCTTTGTCGTAGGGAAAATGTCTGGGATTCAGGTGGGACAATTAGGATGAACAACTTAGAAGGAAGTATAGAAGGAAGCGAACAGTCTTTGAGAAGGATTGTCCTTTGATAAAGAAGTAGAAATCTTTGCCATGGGGTAAATATCTGAGCTCTGGTGGGATTATGAGGATTAAGAACCTGGAAAGAAGTAGAGAAGTAAGAGAACAGTTTACAAAGAAGGATTATCCTTTGAAAATGAAGTACGAGCTAAACCTCGCGGCTTTAGAATCTTTGGCAACGTTATGTTAACAACAACCACAAAATAATTAATAATAATAATAATAATAATAATAATAATAATAATAATAATAATAATAATAATAATAATAACAACAACAAGATATTCCATAATATTGATTATAGAAATTATCACAAATACATCTACCTACATTACATTTCTAACGCCAAGTTACGAAACCCATCAATCAGCTAAATATCTGTTTCTCGTTAGAAGTTTTAGAAATTAATTTTGCGATGGTAAAATTATATATCTTTTCTTAATTTTCATGCTCAATTTAAAATAT
>NC_090738.1:15337578-15380078 GCF_036898095.1 Palaemon carinicauda | reverse complement strand
TGACCTGGAAGTAATTATCGGATTTAACAAAGCCATAAATACGATGGTATTGTCTAATTAACAATGTACTTGCGAATCTAATTGTTGTTTTTCTTTACTTCTCATTATCTAAGCCTCATTTGTAAGATCAGTTGCCCATTCTTTATTCACTTGATTAACCTATTTTTTATACTCTGTTCGCTATCTAATGTATAATAAGCATTTATGTTATAAATTCAATTCAGAATGATCTTCTTAACCATATTTACAGAATATTTCAGTTATTCTCGTTTTCATTATTTAGTTTCCTAATTAGGTTTGCAAGCAAATTTTCCTCCTAAATATTCTGTCGATAATCATCATCATCATCTCCTACACCTATTGACGCAAAGGACCTCGGTTGGATTTTGACAGTCGTCTCTCTCTTGAGCTTTTAAATCAATACTTCTCTCCATTCATCCTCTCCAACTTAACGCTTCATAGTCCTCAGCCACGTAGGCCTGGGTCTTCCAACTCTTCTAGTGCCTTGTGGAGTCCAGTTGAAATTTTTAACTAATCTCTCTTGGGGAGTCGAAGAACATGCCCAAACCGTCTCCATCTACCCCTCACCACGATGTCATCCACATATGGCATTTGAGTAATCTCTCTTGTAGCTTCATTTCTAATCCTGTCCTGCCATTCAACTCCAAATATTCTTGTGAAGGCTTTGTTCTCAAATCTACAAAATTTGTTGGATATTGTTTCATTGTCATACGACGGCTCATGTCCATACAATAACAATGATCTCACAAAACTGATACATAACCTGAATTTTGTTGTAATTTCAGGCGATAATATTCAACATCATTTTTTGCATACTTATCTCAAAATTGCTTTCCAGGCCTCATCAATTACATTATTACTCACCGTTCAACGTTTCTTTTGCTTTTATATTCAACCTCATCTTCACTGTTTCCTTTATCTATCTATTCCAAGATCTCCGGACCTTCCAACAACTTCCTCCCTTTCTATTTTCTTTTCCTTTTCTCCTCTGTTCCATTGTTATTTTCATTCAAGCTTATCGTTTTATATCAGAACAATACCATTCTTATAATTAGATAACGGATTTGATTCTTCTTCAAAAGTAGTACAATCTGAGATATTTTGCCCTTTCACTCAACGAATATTGTCTTCATTTTCAATATTATTTTGTTGTTGTTGCAGCAATGAAAACATACCCCATTGATTGTACTTTCAATAAAAAAAAATAAATAAAAGGAAGTTCAGAAGCAGACACTGTAGGGAAATCAGACTAAACGTGACAATTAGATTACCATATATCACAAAATATTTGCAAATGGAAAATATTAATTTGCTTCACGATAAAAGGAAATTCGGAGCGAGAGGTTGGCAGACAATGTTCTTCAAGTTATGAAAAGATAAATTATCCATTGAAAAAAGTGATTGATTGGTCATATCAATAATGCTAGAAAGATTCGCAGGGAAAGTGAAAGAAAAGACTTCATGAAGGAAAGTGACCTATCGATGAAGCGAGCGACAAGCATTCGTGACCTTTAATGTCCTCTGTCACCGAGTCTGAAAAAAATAACCGTCCACTACTTTTCTAGGTCGTGCTTGCAGACCATAAACGTAGACCATATTTATATAGTCGATGCTAAGTCGTTTATATTCGATGTTAGATCGAAGATTGATCAACGGCACCAATTCCTGAGCGTCTAGTCACAGACTACATTCTTGGTCAATCCGTTTCATGGAGATGTTCAACATCAGATCTAGACTTGATAAAACCTTATGTTTGTTATTACCTTAAATCTCTACACAGATGAATGTTCATGAAGAATCAATGGCATTAAAATCAGAATATATTTGGCACAGGTGCGGGTTTGAATGGACCAAAAGAGGATCAGTAGAAAGAGTCAGAGACGCTGACGCAGTGGTTTTCTTCAGTCTTGACCTCTACGCTCAACCCCTGCCACCCCGGAAGCCACACCAACTCTGGATTTGGCTGGAGTTAGAGGTACAGTTGGACGGATGAATTCCTGGTGCACCTTACTCTGAATAAGTGCACCTAGCCACCCTTACTGCGCAAAAAGGTCCTGTGTTTTGCCCAGCCCACCACCTCTGCCATCTCTCCCTACACCAGCTATTTGGTTATTCGCAGCAATGTAAGGGTGTCACAGGATGCACTTTTTTTTTTTTGGAGCGGGGTGTACCAGGGACTCCTGTGTCCAACTGTAACTTTTTCCAATTCTTTCATTTATTCCATTTAATTAAAAATTCAGGTTATCCCTCTTGTAAGTTGAGTTATGATGTTGGTGAGTTTTTGTTCAGGTCTGATTTATATACCAATTAAAATTTACATCTTTACCATATTCCTTTCCCTTCATTAATGTATTTTTTTCTAAGATGAACACCATTTATCAAAAGTGTATATCCCTTTCCAAATTCATATGGATGTAGGCGCTCAGAGCATGTAAATACCTTACAATTACTCTTATATCCATGTCTTTAGTTTCTCCCTACTTTCCAGGCACCGCCTATTAGTCAAGTAGCTACTGGACCTTGGTCAACAGCGGAAAAGAATGGAATCTATTTCAATATGACTATGTCATATCATCACTTGAATGACATATTGACACTAAATAGTGCTCTGAAGCCTTTGGTTACCGCCGCAGAATGTCCTTTAACCACAGAAAACAACTTAGACATATCGAGTGTGACCTACCGGAAGTATGTTGAACATCTAAGAAAGTATGACGACGTAATGGATACGGAAGGATCAGTGTGGAACCAAAAGATTTTGAGTCAGCGTGAAGGAATCAAAAGCAGCGGGCCAAATCCACAAAAGGAAAATTCCGCCATGAAAAACTTGGTGAAAGATGAAAGATCTATAGGACCTTTCAGTTCGAACGAGACAATTGAGCCATCAACAGTTGGCCTACGCAGTATGGCAGAAAAAACCAATGACTCTGCAAGAGATGAACAAATGAAAGATATTTTCCACTTTACAGAACAGGAAGTAAAGTGGGCTCTGCGTCCCAAAATCGCCGTGTGGGTGGCAAGCAACTGCCAAACAGATTCCAAGAGGGAGAACTTGGTGGCCGCTCTACAAAGACATGTGAGGGTGACGACTGTTGGCAAGTGTGGTGAGCTGAAATGTGGCAGGAACCACCATGACAGCTTCTGCTATCGATGGTTTGGTAGTTCTCACCTCTTTTATCTCTCTCTGGAAAACGCTCTGTGTGAGGAGTACTACTCAGAGAAGCTGTGGAGACCAATGGAGCACAACATGGTACCCATCGTATACGGAGGGGCTAAGTACAACAAAATTTTACCACCAGGCTCTTATATCAACGTGCAATCTTACCCAAATATTTTGGCACTGGCAAAGCACTTGGTTTATCTGAGTAATAACCCGGTTTCCTATCTGCGCTATTTACAATGGCGGCGCTATTGGGAGGTCAATGAGCCGCTTCCTTGGACTTGCAACCTATGCAGTACACTGCACAAAGCTGCAGGGGTTATGGACAAGCGAGTTACTCTCGATCGGTGGTGGAATGATACTTCCGATTGCTACGATCCTTTATTGTCTTAGGAGACTTAAGTAAGATCCTTCTTTCTAAAGAATCCTTTGATCCTTCTGAATGCTATAGTCCTTTATTCTCTTAGTAGTCCTAGGTAAGATCCTTCATTCTAGAGATTCCTCTGAGCCTTCCGAATGCTACTATCCTTTACTCTAAAGAGTACTCTGATACTTACTAAAGGTAGTAGAATGGCCAGGACACTAGCCACCCGTTGAGATACTACCGCTAGAGAGTTGTGGGGTCCTTTGACTGGCCAGACAGTACTACGTTGGATCCTTCTCTCTGGTAACGGTTTACTTTACCTTTGCCTACACATACACCGAATAGTCTGGCCTATTATTTACAGATTCTCCTCTGCCCTCATACACCTTATAACACTTAGATTACCAAACAATTTTTCTTCACCCAAGGGGTTAACTACGCACTAATTGTTCAGTGGTTACTTTCCTCTTGGTAAGGGTAGAAGAGACTCTTCAGCTATGGTAAGCCGCTCTTCTAGGAGATGGATACACCAAAATTAAACCATTGTTCTCTAGTCTTGGGTAATGCCATAGCCTCTGTACCATGGTCTTCCACTGTCTTGGGTTAGAGTTCTCTTGCTTGAGGGTGCACTCGGGCACAATATTCTATATAATTTCTCTTCCTCTTGTTTTGTTTAGAGTTTTTATAGTTTATGTAGGAAATATTAATTTTAATGTTGTTTAAGGTCTGCTTATACGGTGGAGTCACCAGAATAGTAAAGTAATTACCTAGTCTTATTTCTCAATTCAGTTGGTATGTTCCTATTTACCTAATACTGTATGTGTATATATACACACACACACACACATATATATATATATATATATATATATATATATATACATAAATTGTGTATACATGTATATATATACACACACACACATATATATATATATATATATATATATATATACATGTATATATATATATATATATAAATATATATATATATATAAAATTTTCTTAGGTTATACATCTAATGCAGGTAATGTGTATATGATATCCCTAGGTGTTTGAACTGCCCCAGTAATATGTGACTCGACTGTGCGCTTGAAAAAGTGAATGAAATTCTTTCTGTGGGAGGTTTTATTGCATTACAGCTTCTGTCACGCAACAGGGATAACTGTACTGTTTTATTTCCAATGGCCAAACACAGACATGTTCTTTTTCTCTGTCAAATTTTCAATCCTAAAAAATTAAAGTATTCGAAAAAAAAAAACTTTAAGAGCTATATTGTCAAATAGATATCGGATATATCCCCCAATATTGAAAAAAATTGCAATATTCTGATGATATGAATGAAAAAAAAAAAATCTAATCACACGTAAAACAAACACACCTTTTTTCTACATCTCCCTGAATATGAGGAAGCAATAAAACTAAAGTATTGTTCTCTTATCTTATCGTATTTCATCATGATTACAAGTACGACGTGGAGGGCAGGATAATAGTCCTCAATAACCCTATCCGATAACCCACCTTGGGCAGTAGTGTTTCCGTTAACACAACATACCAAAGTTTCTGTATATTTAGTACGGAAGAAAGACTACTGAACTAAATATATCTAACTTGAGATGACATAGCATGTGATTTAGAGCTACTAGCACTGCAACTGTAATACTAATACGAAAAACTGTAGCAGGGGGTGTAGGGTATTACCCACTTTATAAAATAAACCCAAAAGAGATACTAAGCTCACTCGTACCACGACTTTAATTAGGGTGAGGAACAGATGTAAGATCTTTGTTTTACTTTGAGCTTCATCTATTTACTCTTTAACTTGGGTACGTAGCCAGGTACTGGGGCTTGTGAGGCCATTCACCTCCGAAGTACAAATTGGCGAAAACACTAGATACGCATTTAGTAAATTTTAAACGAGGTTGGACAGCAAGAAGGAAGAAAGGACGCAGGAATAGAAGTTAAGTAGAGGGTTCTAACACAAATGCAGCTAGGGGCCAACAGAACGTTGAAAAGACCCTCAAGTAATGTCTACAGTACACCGCAAGATGCGCTGGCGGTACCACATTCCTACTGTATATTTTCTTCTTAATGACTTGGGAAAGTGAAAGGGGGCCAGGAATTTCAGCTCAGGAATTTATAACCAGTGTGGGAATCTCTTGAATCGCAAATATCCCAATATTGGTGTCTATTAGAGTAATGTGAAAAGTGAAAACCTATCAATAAATGAATAAAATGTATATTAAATTCAATATGTCAATAAATAACAGTAACTAATGTGAATGAGTAAATTTTCATTGAAAACAATATATAAATAAATAATATGTACGTGAATGAATACAATGTAAATAAAATCAATGCATTAATATAAAAAATAGGTGATTGATAAGCAAATGGATATCCATTTGTGAAATATGAAACATATCCATAAATGAATCAATGGTTCTGTAAATAAAATGTATAAATAGATAAGAAATACAGAGACGTCTTATTTTCTCACCTAAAGTAACCATGTGCGTGTGTGAACTCACGCTACGTCTAGACTCCGGCACGCGGAAGCAGAGTCAAGTTCGTGATGCTGGAAACCGGTAGTTCTTCCCAAACCGGAAACGAGGCCTCGTTAGCAACTTAATCGCGTCTTTGTGAGTTTTATTGTTTTGTTTGTTTATTCATCCACAGGTTGTTATACCGACTGAATATTTCATTTGTTAAGGGGAGAGATGCCAGGTTAATTCGTTAATCATCCGCAGATAGATCTTGGTCTTACTGAATAATTTATTTGTTAAGGGGAGTAACGCGATGTTAATTGTTTGCTTTGAAGAGCGGTTTATTCTACAGATTTCAAAGCGATTATGAAATATTCGACTTATCTGGCTAAAGTAAAAGAAGCAATTTAGATGATTGGTAAACACCCTGCTTGAAAGACGTTCCAAAACCTGTTAGAGGAACCAAGTAAATGGGGGTGGGGGGCGTCGGGATATGGAGAGGGAGTTACGTTCAACTAAGCATCATCTCCACAGGCTTTAAAGCAATAGCAAAGGAAAAGAAGGGAGTCTCAATCTTTTGTTTAAGACTTTGATTATGAAATGAAAGATGATTTCTACCTTGATTACTCTTCAAGTGAATCTTGTAACAGGTTAATATTCCTTAGGCAGGTCTTCATCTCATATATTTCCCTTCGGGGTAAAGAGGTATTAGAAAATAATTACTAGAGCTGATGAAGAATGCAACAGCATCCTCATAACTTATGCATCTTCAGGAATCAGAGCAGGTTGCAGGTTGCAGGTAAGGATTGCGTAAAACTTGACAGACAGGTTACAACGTTGGCAAGAATCTATATGACATTTACAGACATTGATATATGAATGTACGCTAAAGGAGAGACCTTTTTGAGTTCTGCAAATGTAGTCTCACTAAATGGTATATCTATGCGTGAATCAATATCTAATAGTTTTGACACCCAATACAAAACAATTGACATCGAAGAGAGAAACAGTGGGAATTTTCAATAAGGATTTTGTCGGAATCTACGATTCGCTTAAGAGGATATAGAATTGCTAAGAGTTTAAGATTTAAAGTACGGTAAAAATTTTCTTTCAACAATCAATAGTGAAAATACGGATTTTTAGGTATTTGAGAGAGAGAGAGAGAGAGAGAGAGAGAGAGAGAGAGAGAGAGAGAGAGAGAGAACTATCCCTATATGTTCTATTACTGGATCTACTACAATTAATTCATAAATTATGCAAGACACTGAATTTAACATACTGGTAGAACAGAGAGAGAGAGAGAGAGAGAGAGAGAGAGAGAGAGAGAGAGAGAGAGAGAGAGAGAGAGAGAGAGAGAGAGAGGCTAAATAATCTTGAGGTTGTTTTCATGAATAGCCAACCCAGCATAATTAGCAGTGATGCAAATAAATACTAGAAAATGAGAGAGAGAGAGAGAGAGAGAGAGAGAGAGAGAGAGAGAGAGAGAGAGAGAGAGAGAGAGAGAGAGAGAGAGAGAGAGAGAGAGAGAGAGAGAGAGAGGCTAAATAATCTTGCGGTTGTTTTCATGAATAGCCAACGCAGCATAATTAGCAGTAATGCAAATAAATACTATAAAATGAGAGAGAGAGAGAGAGAGAGAGAGAGAGAGAGAGAGAGAGCTAAATAATCTAGCAGTTGTTTTCATGAATAGCCAACGCAGCATAATTAGCAGTAATGCAAATAAATACGAGAGAGAGAGAGAGAGAGAGAGAGAGAGAGAGAGAGAGAGAGAGAGAGAGAGAGAGAGAGAGAGAGAGAGATTGTACCTTATCTTTTTCATTCTATTATCGACTTCTAATCAAATGCTTTTCATAATTTTATCTTTTATCGCAAGGGGTGACTTCGTGGCGGAATTTCCTGCCATAAATAGTTTGCTGTAGGCTTAAAAACTGCGAAAGGAAAATGATTAAGAAGTAAGATAAATCAGAGTAGACGTTTGGATGTTATTGCCTATTTGTACCCTGGCGGATGCACTATTTCATCATTGTAGTGTATACACACTGTGTACACACACACACACACACACATATATATATATATATATATAGATAGATAGATAGATAGATAGATCGATAGATAGATATATAGGTATATATACACATTTTGAGCATAGTACAATATATATATGTAAGTATATATATATATATATATATATATAAATATATATTTATATATATACGTATATATATATATATATATATATATGCCCCCTGTGGCCGCGGGGGCATAAAAACAATTAGAATAGCGCCAACGTTATCCCTGGGTGTCGTAAGAGGCGACTAAAAGGGACGGGACGAGGGGGCTGGGAACCCCCTCTCCTGTATTTACAATCCTGTGAGACATCAGCAGAGACGTCGAGCTGGGGGGAGAGTGACTGTTCCCCGCACTCTAGTTTTGGGGTGTTTGAATGTGCGGGGGTGTAGTACGATAGAGAGTAAAAGATGTGAGATTGGAAGTATGTTTAGGAATAGAAGGATGGATAGATTGGTCTTGTGTGAGACGAAGATAAAAGGAAAGGGTGAAGTGATGTTTGGTGAAATGTCTGGTAGAATGTCTGGGATTGAAAGGGGAAGAGCGAGAGAGGGTGTGGCTTTATTGCTGAGTGAATGGATGACAGGTAAAGTAGTGGAATGGAAGGAGATATCATCTAGGTTAACATGGGTAAGGGTTAGATTGGGTAGAGAATGTTGGGCTTTTGTCAGTGGGTATGGGCCAGGTTGTGATAAAAGTGAAGAAGAGCGGAATGAGTTCTGGAATGAATTAACTAGGTGTGTAGAAGGACTGGGTAGAAGGAATTATGTAGTTGTCATGGGTGACTTGAATGCTAGAGTGGGCGCTGGAGAAGTAGAAGGTGTCATTGGGAAGTATGGCGTACCAGGTGAAAATGAGAGAGGTGAGAGACTGGTAGGTATGTGTGTTGAGCAAGAGATGGTGATAAGTTCTAGCTTTTCCAAAAATAAAAATAAAAACAAGTATACACTGGTAAGAGTGGCAAATGGAAGAGTAGTAGAAAGGGAATTAATGGATTATGTATTGATAACTAAAAGAATGTTTGGAAGATTGTAAGACGTGCACGTTTTTAGGGGTATGGCCAATGGTATGTCTGATCATTTTTTGGTGGAAGGAAAATTAGTTGTAGCAAAAGTGGGGGAATAGAGTAGGTGGATGTAAAAGGGAGCTAGTGAGGGTTGAAGAGCTAATAAAACTGGGGGTAAAAAGTAAATATCAAGAAAGGTTGAAAATGGCACATGACGAAGTGAAAGTAAGAGAAACTGATAATTCAGAGGAGGAGTGGAAGTTAGTAAAAGAAAATTTTGTTGGGATTGCAAGTGATGTGTATGGCAAGAAGGTTGTTGGAGGCAGCCTGAGGAAGGGCAGTGAATGGTGGAATGAAGGAGTGAAGGTAAAAGTGGAAGAGAAAAAGAGGGCTTTTGAAGAATGGCTGCAAAGTAATAGTGTAGAGAAGTGTGAAAAATATAGAGAGAAAAATGTGGAAGTAAAGCGCAAGGTAAGTGAGACAAAGAGGGCAGCTGACCTGAGGTGGGGTCAGGGATTGGGGTCATTCACATGAAGAGAATAAGAGGAAGTTTTGGAAAGAAGTGAAGAGAGTAAGGAAGGCTGGCTCAAGAATTGAAGAGACATTGAAAGATGGAAATGGAAGATTGTTAAAAGGAGAGGAGGCAAGGAAAAGGTGGGCGGATTATTTTGAAAGTTTACTGAATGTTGAGGATAATAGGGAGGCAGATATAATTGCTGTTGCAGGTGTTGAGGTGCCGGTGATGGGAGATGACAATGAGAGAGAGAGAGAGATTACAATAGAGGAAGTGAGGAGAGCACTAGATGAAACGAGAGTAGGAAAAAGCATCTGGTATGGATGGTGTGAGAACTGAGATGTTGAAGGAAGAGGGTGTGACTGTACTTGAATGGTTGGTGAGATTGTTTAATGTGTTTTGTGTTGTCAATGGTACCAGTAGATTGGGTTTCTGCATGTATTGTACCACTATATAAGGGTTAGGGAAATGTACATGAGTGTTGTAATTCAAGAGGTATTAGTTTGTTGAGTGTAGTTGGAAAAGTGTATGGTAGAGTACTGATTAATAGGATTAAGGATAAAACAAAGAATGCAATCTTAGAAGTACAGGGTGGTTTTAGAAGAGGTAGGGGTTGTATGAATCAGATTTCTACAGTTTGGCAGATATGTGAGAAATATTCAGCAAAAGGCAAGGAGGTGTATGTTGCGTTTATGGATCTGGAGAAAGCGTATGATAGTTGATAGGGAAACAATGTGAAATGAAATTAGGTTATATGGAGTTGGTGGAAGGTTGTTGCAAGCAGTGAAAAGTTTCTACAAAGGTAGTAAAGCATGTGTTAGGATAGGAAATGAAGTGAGTGTTTGGTTTCCGGTGAGAGTGGGGCTGAGACAGGGATGATGTCGCCATGGTTGTTTAACTTGTATGTTGATGGAGTGGTGAGAGGGGTGAATGCTCGAGTGCTTGGATGAGGATTAAAACTGGTAGACGAGAATGACCATGAATGGGAGGAAAATCAGTTGTTGCTTGCGGATGATACTGTACTGGTTGCAGACGTGGAAGAGAAGCTTGGCTGATTAGTAACAGAATTTAGAAGGGTGTGTGAGAGAAGGAAGTTGAGAATTAATGGGGGTAAGAGTAAGGTTATGAGATGTACGAGAAGGGAAGGTGGTGCAAGGTTAAATGTCATGTTGAATGGAGAGTTACTTGAGGAGGTGGATCAGTTTAAGTACTTGGGGTCTGTTGTTGCCGCAAATGGTGGACTGGAAGCATATGTACATCAGAGAGTGAATGAAGGGTGCAAAATGTTGGGGGCAGTTAAGGGAGTAGTAAAAAATAGAGGGTTGGGCATGAAAGTAAAGAGAGTTATATATGAGAAAGTGATTGTACCAGGGATGGGGAACCTGCGGCCTTAAGGCCGCATATGGCCTTCTGGACCATCAAGTGCGGCCTTCTACGGCCTTTGATATATGTACAGTATGTGTAGTACATTTCTGCTTTGACACTGAATATTGTGTGTTTGAAAACCTTCTACTGTATGTACACATACAAAGATGTACACACAGACAATAGGAAAGTTGTGTTCAGTTATGTACCTCCCAGAGAATGGAAGCAATTTTTCCTTGAAGTCAATGAATCTTAACTGAACACAATTAGCCGTTTCCTTGTCAGCTGCAACAGCTGTTGTAGCTGACAAGGAAAAACTGCTAGTTGCAGTGAGTGAGTGATTTAACGTATGATGCACGAGAGAGTTCCTGTTTTGTACATCTCACTGTGATCAATGTTAGTTTTAGATGAGTCTACAGGTTCCAGATTTTTGGCATAAAAATATTCTATTTGTGCTTTCACTGATGAGTTTTGATTTTATGAAAAATAGCTTCCCTTAGGTAACCTTAACGCAAGGACAAGAGGAACAGACATTTTAACAACTTCAACAAGCGATGTCACAAAGGAGGATTAAATTTTGCTTCCTTATTATAGTAAGTTATGCAGTGATGGTGTTCCAGCTATGATGGCTAAAAACTAGGGATTTATTGAACATCTTAAGAAAGCAAATAATTGATTTTTTTTCAATGAAAACAGATAAGTGTGTTTAAACAGATACAATTTCTTACTGGGATGTTGCATTTTTATGAGATGTGATTGTTTAAAAAGTACCTACTTGCCAATATAAAATATTTGAAAAGGTTATATTGTTGATATTTATAAGCTATCTTTTCCAAAACATTAATATTATTTTATTTATCACTTCAATACAAAGAACCTACTTGCTTAACTAAAGTAATTTACAAATGACATGCTTTCAATATTATTCATTTACTTACGGTAGTTTGAAAACTACCCAAACTTGAATGAAGTATTTTAAAATTTATTTTTCAATATAATTCCTTTACTGATTACTTGTATAAAAAGTACTTAATTTAAATATTTGAAATTGTAATGCTTTAAGTTTTTGTAAACCTGTTACTCATTCTTTGGATTACTAATAAATTACTTGGAGGATAAAATAACCAACAAAATTCTATGAGGCCTTAAGGAGCATCGAGGAATCGCAAGAGGGTCTTCATCCAAAAAAGGGTTCCCCACCCCTGGATTGTGCCAATTGTGTTGTATGGATCGGAGTTGTGGGGAATGAAAGTGATGGAGAGACAGAAATTTAATGTGTTTGAGATGAAGTGTCTAAGGAGTATGGCTGGTGTATCTCGAGTAGATAGGGTTAGGAATGAAGTGGTGAGGGTGAGAACGGGTTTAAGAAATGAGTTAGCAGTTAGAGTGGATATGAATGTGTTGAGGTGGTTTGGCCATGTTGAGAGAATGGAAAATGACTGTCTGCTAAAGAAGGTGATGAATGCAAGAGTTGATGGGAGAAGTACAAGAGGTAGGCCAAGGTTTGTGTGGATGGATGGAGTGAAGAAAGCTCTGGGCGATAGGAGGATAGATGTGAGAGAGTCAAGAGAGCATGCTGGAAATAGGAATGAATGACAAGTGATTGTGACGCAGTTCCGGTAGGCCCTGCTGCTTCCTCCAGTGCCTTAGATGACCGCGGAGGTAGCAGCAGTAGGGGATTCAGCGTTATGAAGCTTCATCTGTGGTGGATAATGTGGGAGGGTGGGCTGTGGCACCCTAGCAGTACCAGCCGAACTCGGTTGAGTCCCTTGTCAGGCTGGGAGGAACGTAGAGATGAGAGGTCCCCTTTTTTGTTTCATTTGTTTGATGTCGGATACCCCCGAAAATTGGGGGAAGTGCCTTGGTATATATACATATGTGTGTATATATATATATATATATATATATATATATATATATATACATATTTATATATATATATATATATATATATATATATATATATATATATATATATATATATATATATATATATATATATATATATATATATCTTATCAAATGAATTTCCAGTGAACAGCGGAGTACTCCAACGGAATGTGTTGTCACGTACGTTGTTTATTCTCCTCATGGATACTGTAATGCGTAGAGCAGTCAGAGATGGTGGAGAAGGACTGGAATGGATAGGTGATAGGAATTTTGCAGACCTAGAGTATGCTGATGATGCTGTCCTTGTTAGCAGAACAGTTTAGTGAGATCGGTGTTACTCATTGGACATGAGTCATGGTATGTCAATACAATCTCCAATAGATTTGGTAGATTTGAGAACAAAGCCCTCAGAAGGATATTGGGGGTTAAATGACAGGACAGAATAGGAAATGAAATTATAAGAGAGATTACTCGAGTGCCATATGTGGATGAGATCATGGTGAGGGGTAGATGGAGATGGTTTGGGCATGCTCTTCGCACTCCCAAGAGAGATTAGTTCACCAAACGTTCAGCTGGGCTCCACAACGCACTAAAAGAGTTGGAAGACCCAAGACTACATGTCTGGGGACTATGAAGCGCAGAGTAGGAGATGATGAATGGAGAAGTATTAAATTAAAAGCTCAAGATAGAGACAACTGGCAAAACCTAATCGAGGCCCTTTACCTCAACAGAAGTAGGAGGAGATGATGATATATACAGTATATATATATATATATATATATATCGTATATACAACATATTTCTAGCCATTTTCCCTTTCTCGTATATTGAATAGAGACCCTATAATTGATGAAAATGCCATTAATAGCATACCTCAACAAGCAGCTGATAAGACACTGGACAAAATCCAAACCTTAAACGAGGTAACACCTGTAATATCTAGTCTGAAAAACAACAAGGCTCTAGGTATATATGGCATACCAGCTGAAGGCTTTGAAGCGTTGAAGACCTCTTCTTTACTTGCATCTCCAGAAATTCCTTGAAAAACCTTGGATCAATGAAGAGACACCAAAAGACCTAAGAGATGGTTCAACGGTAACCATCTATAAAAAGAAAGGATATCGATCCGATTGTGGCAATTCCAGGGGTATCCCACTTTTGTCAGTGGCAGGTAACATCTTAACAACTGACTAATGCCAATCGCTGAAAAAATGCTCCCTGAATTTCAGGCCTTTGACAGTGTTAAGTGGGACTGCTTTGACTGCTAATGGAAACGCAGCTGACCCATTCATAGTAAATTCTGGTGTAAAACGGATGCATGGTGGCTCTCACCCTTTTATCTGTAGTCATCGTTGCTATTATACATCTCATAAAGAATCAGCTCCCCCCAGTTATATCAATTACCTATCGAATGGATGGAGGAATTTTCAACCTTGGACACCTCAGAGCCAGAACCAAAATCAAAACTGCAACTCTTATCAAATTCCAATATGCAGATGATAATGCCATATGAGCCCAAACTGAAGCTGATCTTCAAAAAATCATTAATGCCTCTGCTGATGCTTATACCAAGCTTGGGCTACCTATCAATGTTCGAAAAACCCAAGTCCTTTACAAGACTGCACCAAACAGTGAATTAGGAAATCCTAACATCATCCTATTTAATGAGACTCTTGATAACATCCATGAATTTTCTTATCTTGGCAGTTATATCTCAGCAGATGTAAATATCAATAGTGAGATCCGATACATTTACAATGTCATCACCCTCATAAACTAACTGCCTAAGTCATTTTCTCCACTTGTTGGGAAATCAAAAAAAACCTTCTCATTTCTTAATTCTTTATATCATTTGTGTTGAGCTTCAATTCACAAATTCTTAACACAAGAATTTGTGAATTAGAATTTGTTAATTGAAGCTCAACACAATGATATAAAGAATTAGGAAATGAGAAGGTTTTTTTTTTTATTTCCCAACAAGTGGAGAAAATGTCTTAGGCAGTTAGTTTATGAGGGTGACGATGTGCTAGCAGTGTTTTTGGGAAGCTACACTCCAGAGTACAGTATTTGAAAACCGCAATATGAGCTATGTAACCAAAAGGATGGTCTATCACTGGGTTGTCCTTCCTACTCTACTTTATGCCTAAAAGACTTGGACCACATATAGACGTCAGATAAAAACTTTTGAAAAAATCCATCAAGGCTGCAAGCAAAAAAAAATCCTAAAAATCAGTTGGCAAGATCAAACAAACAGTAGCATTTTAAAAAATCTAATTGCTTAAGTATTGCAGCTCTTACTGCTCAAGCCAATTAAGATAGACTGGTCATATGGTCAGAATCAAGGGCACATCCATTTCAAAACAATCATTCTACCTAGAGCTAAGTTAGGGAACCCGAAGAGTGGGCGGATAGAGTAAGTGTTTCAAGGACTGTCTGAAGACAAATAAGAAAATATGTGACATCAAATACTGGGTAAAAGATGAACACAACTGCGCTGCTTGGAGGGCAATAATACAAGAAGGCATTCATGTGCTCCAGAAAAAAAAATAAACAGAAGAATGATGAAAAAAGAGCAATATTAGCTAGACGTGAAAAACCACTACCTCCTGATAATGTGCGCTCACACTGTGAAAGAGTGGGTAGATCTGGAATTGGACTAGTTTCTCATCTGAGAACCCATTAACGTCTATGAAGCAGTAATACTCGATATCAAGTGACAGCTATGATGATGACGATATACTTGTAAATATTCTTCTTTGGATACCACGTATTTACACACACAAAATTCTCCCCGTTTTCATTTACTCCTTACATTCAAACAGCACCACCTCTTTCTGTCTCCTGCCATTTCATTCCAAGTGCTTATCATAACGACATTCCCATGAAGGCCTTCTATAATACTGAGTAGTTGAGCCTTGTGATGGAAAAGGCATGAGTATCAGAATTAACTGCATCCATAGTAATATGTACAAGACGGTACAGTTTGAGAAGATCTGAATTTAAAGAATGGTCCGAATCATGAAAAGTCTTATGCAACATGCATAAAGAACTACCCGAACGAAAGCCCCAGATCAGTAATAAGAAATTTAATAGACAGCAAGTATTTTTCAAACAAATTAAGATACGATTCAGTAGCCTAAGACTTCCTCGATAAGCCAATATTTTTGTGCAAATGAAGAAGAAACAGACGAAATGTGTCTCTCAAAAATGAATTTGCAATTCAGAATCACACTAAAATTTTTCAAGAGAGTGGTATAGAGTTAAAGAAACATTATCAATGCAGAGATCTGGATGTTGAAGAGTCAATGTCCTCGACCTACATACAATCATAAATTGAGTTTTGTTAGGGTTTAATTTCATGACCCATAATTTGCACCATGTACTAATTTTAACTAGATCTCTATTAAGGAATTTAGTAACCCGAGATCTACATTTAGGGGATAGAATTGAGGTAAAGAGAGTAACATCATCTGTATATGCAACGAGCTTGTTTTCTAGGCCAAACCACATGTCATACGTATATAGTATGAAGAGTAATAGGTCAAGAACACTTCCCTGAGAAACAGCAGATATTACATTCCTATACTCCCTATGGTATCCTTCAACGACAACTCTTTTCGATCTGTCACTCAAAAATTGAAAAAAAAATAATGCTAAGAAAAGACCCAGCTACTCCCAATTGTTTGATTTTGTAAACAAATGCCTCGGGATTAACACAAGGGCACCATTAAAATCAAGGCCAATCATACGAACCTCCTGACCACAATCAATGGATTTCTGTGCAGCATTGGAGATTGTAAGAAGGGCATCATAAGCTCCAAGGACTTTACAAAAGCCAAATTGCAAACTAGGGAACTGATGACTACCTTCAGCAAACATATTTAGAAGTTTTGCCAAAAGACGTTCAAAAACGTTAGATAATAAAGGAGTTATGGAAATTGGGTGGTAATCACCTGAGCTTGAGCCACCTTAAACACACTTACATAATGGAGTAACATTACCGATTCTCCAATAAGTGCAACAAGAACCTCTTCTTGCTAACTTGTGGAAAATAACAGATAATTTTAGCACTAAAAAATTACGTCTTACGAAAAAAAAAAAAAAAAAAAAAAAAAGGAAAAATACTACTTGGGTCTACACATCCTCAAACACCAAGGTCCATCAAGAGAGCTTTAATTTCACGAGATCGAAAAGCTTAACCTCAGGAAAACAGGGATGAGTAAGATCATGTTTCTCATTACTCTGCTTACTGTAAGGCTTGCTTTTTCCTTGGGACAGTGTGTGAAAGAGCCATCTGGTTCAAGTAAAGAAGGAACTATTATGTCTACACCAAACAGTGTAGATTTAATGGTAGCCCACCACTTATGTTTCCAAGTTGTATCAGAAAGGGTCTCTTTTATAGTTAAATAGTATTCCTTTTCAATTGGAACATAAACGCTCTAAGCCAAAGCTCTAAACAGAGTATAGTTATTCCAAGTCAAATCTGATCTGTTACCCTTCCAAAGATGATAGACCTCCTGCTTTTCGAAATAAGCATGTCTACAATCATCATTGGACCAGGTTCGTCTTTCACTCAGTACCTTAGCACACAAAAAAGGATACGCCTGTTAATTATGTTGAATAGACTTTCATTCCAAGGAACAGCAGGGTCAACACTATTATACAATTGTGACTAATTCAAACCAAAGAGATCACGCAAAATGCCATTCCAGCCTGTTTGAGATTTTATATAAATCTTACATGAGTATGACACATCCAGACAGGAAAAGCAGGGTACTCAGTCCTAATGTACTGTACACAGCCATTCCACAGGCCCTAGGAATATAAATATAAATATAAATATATATATATATATATATATATATACATACATATATATATATTATATATACATATATATATAAATTATATATACACACACACACACATATATATATATATATATACTTATATGTATATATATATACAATATATATATATGTTTATATATACATATATATATTTTAATGAGTGTGTATATATATATATATATATATATATATATATATATATATATACATATATATATATATATATATACATATATATATATATATATATATACATACATATATATATTTTAATGAGTGTGTATAAATATATATATATATATATATGTGTGTGTGTGTGTGTGTGTGTGTGTGTATATGTGTGTACACATATACAGTATATAAAGACCTTTGTTCTCTACCCGAGTAACAGCATTATTTAATCTTTTCAAACTTTACCACAGGGAAGCTGAAAAATAAAGAGGTCTAAGCTCTTCAAAAATATCTTTGATGAGACTGATAAGTATTATCTGTGATGACAAATAACGGGTAAGATATGTCACCATATGACATTTTTTTTACCAGACAACTTAGTTTCTTTTTTAACTTACAGTACTACTGTTAGAAGTGTGTATTGATACAAGAAAATTTAAACATTAAAAAAAATAGCACTTTTTTGCATTTATGGTTTTCCTCACATAGGATTTCTGTTGTTTAGTTTTTCTTTTCTTTTCACGTTCTTTACAAACTGATATTCTATGAAAGTAACCTTGAAAGGAGGTCATTCACCTTTACATGTTATCGACGTTTTATGACGTTTCCATAAAAATATTTTTGCGTCACGTTTTCTTTACTATTTGCTTTATACAAGAGATGGAATTTCTTATAAATATTCAGAATTATTACTGAAATAGCGAATAAATAAGATTAAGTACAATCAGGATACCCTCTATGTCTAAATTGGAAAATATTCTGTATTTTTAAAGAGAAATTATTCTATTATACATAGGCTAGAAAAGAGGAACAAACACATGAAAAAAAATCAATTGAAAATGCCCCCTGAATTTTGAAATTCAATAATGTTTTGGAATTTTAAGATATTTCTAAAATTTCTAAAATCCCTTTAGCCTCATACCCAGAAAAAAGGAACAACTCAACCGGTAAAAGCTCCTTGAAATAACAGAGTAAATCAAATCCATGAACTTTGATCCCTAACACTACGTCTCTGTTGTAGGCAGTGTTTTCAGTCATCGCAACCATTAAAACACTCATTTCTCAGAAGGTTTATTTCTTATCTACATATCAAAATCAACACCTAATCTACGTATGGATATATATATATATATATATATATATATATATATATATATACTGTATATAATATATATATACAATCTATATATATATATATATATATATATATATATACTGTATATATATATATATATATATATATATATATATATATACACACACACACATATATATATATATATACATATATATATATATATATATATATATATATATATACAAGTGTGTATATATACATTATATATATATATATTCATATATACATATATGTATATATATATCTATATACATAATACATATATATATATATATATATATATTTTATATTAAACTTATACATTACCTTAATTGTATTAAATGTATTAAATGAGCATCAGTGGTGAATATCTTATATCATACAATAGAAAACCTTAAGTATAACTTTCAAACAAACATAATATTCATCAATTACAGGAACACTAATGAACCAGAAATTATATGAGCCAGTAAATTCTCAGAAAACTGGTTATTAACGGATTAATTTCATTCTTTCTATAATTTTCTTTTTTTCTTTTCTTAGAATAATGACCTTGTATGCTGTAATGCTGAACGGAGTCAAAGTGTTACATAGGAATTTGAGCTTTATTGTCCTGTCCAGAAGGGTGATTTGTCATTGGTTAAATCGAAATTAGATTTTACTTACGTGCATAACTGGTCCGAAAAATCTTTCGAATGACGCCATTGGTAATGAAAATATTAATCTATAAAATATAAAGGGAAATGTCAAAGTTATTTTCGGTATTCAGGTATCAATAAATATGACTAGCTAGCATTGATTTCTTATATCTGAGGGATTTGTATAAAATCTTGACTAAGGTTGAGTGTTCTATAAGTTCTCACTCTAAAACTGACAAGAATGGCATGTTTATAACAGAGAGAGAGAGAGAGAGAGAGAGAGAGAGAGAGAGAGAGAGAGAGAGAGAGAGATAATTCTAAGAACGTATGATATATGTATAATAAATTTATTTTGAACATCAAACTTACAGGTCATGATCCCAAAGGTTGGAACCAAGAGAGAATTGCCATTTTTTTATCAATTATCTTTTACTCAAACCTTGCTCAATATTTGTGCTTATTCGATGAAAAAGAACTGTAAACAGACGACAAGTCAGTTGCAATAATTTCAGCAATAATCAGACAAAAAAAAATAGTTTCCATCGAGTCAGAATGATGTCATAAATTTTCTTTAAAAATAATCAAAGGATTGTTCACCTTCACGGCACGCCAAAAAATGATTAACTTCACAGCCAATGAATCTCAATGATAATAATAATAATAATAATAATAATAATAATAATAATAATAATAATAATAATAATAATAATAATAATAAAAGCCATCACAATTAATTTTGAATATTTTTTCCAGGATATAAAATTAAATTTCTAGTTTAATTGAGCGATCTCTCGTGTATGATCCGGATATAATGAATGTCAGTGAGAGTGAGAGTTCATATCTTGTTACACGAAACTGCTATAGCATAAATAACGGCATAAGCTTTAAGCGTGTAATATAAACAGCTTTTATCTTGGAAAATCTGAAGATGAGACGAACAGATAACTTTTACGTAAATCACCAAAGTTGCAGTTATACAGGTCTGTATGGGAACAATGGTTACTATATTGTAAAAGCCTTTGAGGCTCCTTCCCATAGCAAGTTCTTCATAAAGGAAAGCAAAGTGGTTTCATAAAACAAATTAAATTAACGAAGGAAACGACTAGAAAACCTGACACTTCATTGTTATAAACTAATAAACAAGCTTAACCTATTTTTGGTATCGAAATCACAGATGTGGAAATAAACGCAGAAAGTAGAGGCCGTGAAAGTAGGTCAATTGAAAGACCAGTAATGAAGGAGGACCATCCCGGATCTCCCTTCCGTAAAGGCGATGTTTCCTTCCACCTCGATGTCTCCATCGGTGGTCTTGAATTCCCCAAGTTCCCCCCTAGGCCAGTGACCCTCCATGCACACCGTGACGCTGTGGGAGGCGTTGGCTTTGATTGTTATTGGAGTCTCGAAGTGGACCTCGTATTTATGGCCGTCGGAGGTGCCGCTGTCAATAACCTCGCCGTCGGCGTCTTTGACGGCCACCAGACAACATCCAGACGTCGGGTTGAGAGCCTTGCAGGTTATACTCCCTAGCTGGATGGTGATGTTGGTCTTGAAGTTCATCAGGAGAATTTGCTCGTGGGTGTTGTGGACGAAGATGCCCTGGCGAGATAATGACCCAGAGCTTCCAGCTCGCCTCTGCTTGGGGAAACGGTGTATGGTGGACAACGTGAGAGTCCTCAGGAGGCTATCCACAAAAAGCTTCCGTTTCTCCCGGATGCTGCTGCAGAGGGGCGGCAAGGGCACGTTGCTTAGCAGCTTGATGTTCATCAGAATGTCACCCATTTCCTCTAGCGTCAGGACGCCGGCGGGCATGACGTGCTCCACAAATTCGTCAGTGGTCATCACCAAGAACCTGACTTTGGGTAGGAAATCTTTGATCCCCTCCCGTAGACTTGATGAGTTGGGCTGGCACTTTCCCCTGGGGAATGGCAAGGTAGTTAAGGTTTTTTAGTATACCAAATATCACCAAATTAGCGCAAGTTTTTGCTTCTTGTAGACAACATACATAAAATTTGAATAACATCATCATCTCCGGAGGAGCTTTTATATACTAATACTTGTACAAAGTTAAACTGGCTCTTCTGATTAACTACTTGTTTAAACTAGTTCACCTAAAAAGTTACGACACATGCTGAAATCATGCTGAATTCTCTTCATACAAATTCCGCTAAATTGTATTATCATATGAAAAATCTCGACTTTGAACTATTACGATTCTTTCACAGTGGTTTACGCAGGATAAGGTGCATGCTATGAATCAATGCATGCTATAGTTGCCAAACGTTTCCAGTTAGTGCTATTGATACAGCTAAAATTAGTCAGCATCTCTAAATTTGAATCCCAGTCAAAACTGGGATCAGCATGCAGGAAGAAACTGTTTTAGATCAGGGCATATTAAAGCTAAACCTGGAATTACACACCTTCCTTAACTTTACAAAAAGTAAAAAATCAATAATGATGGCAATGGTGTAATTATAAAGCAGCAGCATTGAGAATCCAAATGAACTTCAATTTTACAGATTCTAAAAAAAGATACTTGATAGTGTCTTCCATACTGTTCAAGAATGTTGTCAAAATTATTTTGCAAGAAGAGCTATTTTCCCAATTAATATTTGTAAAAATTGGTAACTAATTTGATGAACACTTCGGGATCAAGTGTTTTGTTCGCAGAAACAGTATAGCCATATGAGATTTATTTTTAACCCTAGGTAGACTTGATATAATTGTCTTATTTATGGCAACATATAGTTATAGGTTAAATACTTCTAATAAGCTAGAACACGAAAGGGCATTAGCACTTAAGGTCCATGAGAAGCCAAGCAAGAGCAACAGCATATGTCATGAATAGAGCTGTGGAGGTCAATATACACCTCTATTTCTACGTTGCAATGGTTATATCTACATGGATTTGCAAGAATTCATCTATATCTTGGTGATTTTGGTAGGAATCTTGATTCTGAAATTTGAGAGGGATATTTGGCGTTTAAAAGCAATAACAAAACAAATGCAGATATAAGAGTCCTTGAGTTAAATCACTGAGGTGCACAAATAAAGTGCACTATTGGTGCTGGCCTCAAGCCTGAATAAATGGGGAGGGTTGTGTCAGCCTAGGTATCCAGCAACAAAACTTGGGCAAATTAAACATGCAGATCCCAAATCACATTTAAATACAGGTCAGTAGCAGTCACGGTTAACAACAACTGCCTCTGGTGCTGTTGGACAGCTGGGTATCGGGGCAAATTTGGCAACTGCTGAGCCAGGGATGAGTAGAAGGCGAGGAGAGAGGTCAAGAAAGTTAAGGTGAGGTTTGTCACTTTGAATGCGGAAACCCTGATTGGTAAGGGGTGAGAGACTTTCCCGATATGATAGAAAGTGTATATACTGTGTGTACAGGAGACAAAATGGAAGAGGAGTAAGGAAAGGAGTAAAGGGGTGGGTTGCAAGTCTTTACTATCATGGGACTAATGACCGGAGAAATGGTATTGGAGTCAGGACATAGAAATATGTCTAAAAATTTGTTGGAGGTAAAGAGGTTATCAGATAGAACAATGAGTGTGAAGTAGAAAATTGAAGCCATAATGATGAGAATTGCATATGCTCCATAAATTAGTTGTGGGGCAGAAGAGGGAAGAGTACTGGGGAGAACTGGATAAAGTGAGGGATGGTATGCCAAGAGAAGAAAGAGATATGATTGGGACACACTTAAAGGTCATGTAGGTAGAGGAAATGTCAGTGAGGAAGAAATGATGGTGATATATTGCCTTGGAGAAAGAAACACTGATGGACAGATGGTAGTAGATTTTGCCAAAAAAATGGATACTAGTGTTTTGAATACTCACTTCAAGAAGAAAGGTGAACACAGATAACGTATAAGAGTGGAATAAGGTCCTCAAAGATAGATTATATTATGTGTATGAGGTGTAAACTAAAAGTTGGGGACTATAATGTAATGGCCGGGAATTGTGTGGCAAAACAGTATCGAATGCTGGAATGTGTAGCTTTAATTGTAAGAAAAAGGAAGACTGTAAGACGAAAAATGGAGAACATAACCAAGGACTAGATGGTGGTAATTGAAAAATGAAGAATGTGAAACTAACATCAGAGAAGGACTAATCCCAGCAGTGCAAGCTCTGAGCAACAGTGGAAATCTTCCCGATGAAAGGAAACGACAGCCAGAATAATCAAGAGACTGGAAGTAAGGGGTTTGGTATTTCATCAGGGATGTTAAAGAATGACAAAGAAACTTGGTGGTAGAATGAAGAGATCCAGGAATGTATCAAGAAAAAATTCCTTTCAAAGCATAAATTATTTAAACAAATAAATATTCAGAGTAGGCGTGAATATAATGAGAAATGGCAAGAAGTTAGGACGGCAGTAGCAAACGCAATGGATGAAACATATGATGAGTTACATGAAAAGTTAGATATAAGAGAGTGATAAAAAAAATTCACCGATTGGCCAAGCTGAGAAATAAAGTAGGAAAACATAAACAGCATATAAGGGCTATAAAGAATGAAAATGGCAATGCTCTAACTGATAATAGGAGGGTGCCAAATTGATGGAAAGAATAATTTAAATATCTCATGAATGTGGAAAATACATGGAAAGAGAGATGTGTTGAAGCTTCGCGGACGTATAAGGAAGTACTGTACATGCCTTAAGTGAGAGGAGGTATGGAATGCTTTGAGGAGAATGAAAAAGAGAGAGGCAGTGGTCCAAGATGATATTCCTGTTTAGGTGTGGAGGTGCTTTGGGAGATGTGGGAGTGAGGTTCCTAACAAAATCTTCCAGGGGGGTCAGAATACCTGAAAAATAGAGGAGTATACTGGTGCCTATCTACAAGAACAAGGAAGATTCTCAGAGTTGCACAGATTACCATGGAATAAAGTTTTGAAGCAATAGCCTAAAGATCAGGGAAAGAAAACCAGAAAAAATTGCATTATGTGTTTGTGGACCTAGAGAAAGCCAATGATAGAGTGCCAAGAGATGAATAGTGGTATTGCAAGAGGAGTTCTGGAGTGGATGAGAAGTAACAAAGCAGTGCGGGATAATATTATATGAGAATAGTCAAACAACAGTGACGTGTGCTGTAGGCACACCAGAATAGTTTGATGTTGAGGTTAGATTGCACTAGGAATCGGCTTAAAGACCTTTCCTGTTCACAGTTATCATGGACAGATTGACAAATGGCATTTGGCAGGAGTCTCCATGGCTTATGTTATTTGCATACGACATAGTGATCTGTGGAGGGAGTAAGGATGAGGTTGAAGCAAACCTGGAAATTTGGAGGTTATACGTGTTGTTAACTTCCTTAACCATAATTGGAAGAGCAAAGATATGCTAGCGAGGAGCAGTACGAAAATCAGCTGAAGTAAGACAGAGTATACATGTGTAAATGGGGGGATGGCAGGAATGCAGTATAATTTGAAGCTAAAAAATATACAAAGTGATGATAGGTACTATGAGGAGGTGAGAAGGAAAATCCAAGTTGAGTGGAATGGCTAGAGAAGACTATCAGGTGTGGTATGCAACAAAATGATATCATCAAGTCTGAAAGGAAATGCCTATAAGGTGGTGGTATGACCAGCTATGCTATATGGTTTGGATGCCGTACATTTAATCAGGAAGCAAAAAGCAGAGATGGAAGCTGCAGAAGTGAAAATGGTGAAGTTTTCACTGTGGTTAACAGGAAAGGATAAGATCAGAAATAAATTCAGTTTGGAAAGCAAGCAGGGGTTACAAAACTATGGGGGTTCGGGCACGTGAAGAGAAGGGGGGAAGAGTATGTCGGGAGGAGGATGCTAAGCATGGAACCACCAGGTATAAGGAGGAGAGGAAGGTCTAATGGAGATTTATGAATTCAATAAGAGAAGTTATGAGGGCAGTTGGGGTGACAGAGTAGAATTCTGTGGACAGAAGTAGATGGAGACAGTTGATCCACTGTGGCGACCCCTAAATGGGAGAAGCCGAAAGAAAAAGAAGTTAGATCAAAGATCGATATCCTTAGACCATCATGAAGATGATAGGGGATAATTTAGAACAGTTAGTTGATTAACATGATGTACCAAGTTTGATTCAACGAGGACAAATAGGGCAAGGAACACCAAGTGATACTCAAATGAGGACAAAACTAAGATTGCTAGTGGTAATTAGTCTGGTTTTTGAGATGGTACAAGATATAAATATCTGGTGGGAGTTCAATTGGGTACAAAGCAATCTTGAGCGACATTATCCATAATGATTAGATTTGGCCCTTTGCTTTCATTAACAAACATCAGTTTCTTACAACATATGATACTAAACTTTCTAAATGATATTAAGAGCATGCAAGAATAAGCACAAGATAGATTAAACACAAGCAAGAATGAACACAAGCACGTTTACCAGCAAGGAATATTATGTACAAGTAAGAATAAGTGCAAGCAAGAAGAAATGACAGCAATATTAAGGGCAAGTAAGATTAAGCACAACCTAAAATAAGCGCAAGCAAAAATAAGTACAAAAAAGAATAAAAGCAAATAAGATCAAACACAAGGGAGAATTAAGTCCAAGCAATAATAAACACTGGCAAGAATAGGCGTAAACAAGAATAAATGGCAAGCAACAATAATGAGCATGCAAGAATTAAGCGTAATCTAAAATAAGCCCCAAGCAAGAATTAAGCGCAAGCAAGAATTAAGCGCAAGCAAAAATAAGCGCAAGTAAAAATTAAGCACAGGCAAAAATAAGCGCAGGTAAGAATTGAGCGCAAGCAAAAATATGCCCAAGCAACAATTGAGCCCAAGCAAAAATAAGCCTAAGCAACAATTAAGCACAAGCAAAAATAAGTCCAAGCAACAATTAAGCGCAAGCAAAAATAAGTCCAAGCAACAATTAAGCGCAAGCAAAAATAAGCCTAAGCAACAATTAAGCCCAAGCAAAAATAAACCTAAGCAACAATTAAGCACAAGCAAAAATAAGTCCAAGCAACAATTAAGAGCAAGCAAAAAAAAGCCTAAGCAACAATTAAGCGCAAGCAAAAATAAGTCCAAGCAACAATTAAGCGCAAGCAAAAATAAGCCTAAGCAACAATTAAGCCCAAGCAAAAATAAGCCTAAGCAACAATTAAGCGCAAGCAAAAATAAGTCCAAGCAACAATTAAGCGCAAGCAAAAATAAGCCCAAGCAACAATTAAGCGCAAGCAAAAATAAGCCCAAGCAACAATTAAGAGCAAGCAAAAATAAGCCAAAGCAACAATTAAGCGTAAGCAAAAATTAGCCAAGCAAGAATTAAGCGCAAGCAAAAATGAGTGCAGGAAAGAATTAAACACAAGCAGAAATAAGCAAAAGTAAGTATTAGGCATGAGCGATAATAACAGCAAGCAAAAATAAGCATAAGCAAGAATTATGCATACAGCAAGAATCAACATAAGCAAAAATAAGTGCAAGCAAGAATTAAACGTAAGCAAAAAATAAGCATTGATTAAAGGCAAGCAAGAATAAACACAAGGAAAAATTAAGTGCAAGCACAATTGAAAATAAGAAATAATAAGCACATGATAGACTAAAGTATAAGCACAATAAAGAGAGGGACTTACCATGTAACCAGTGCATTAAAGAGGATAACTTCCGACGTGATGTGGAGTGGATTCTGCAGGAGATGGCTGAGTGCAGAACGACTCAGTCGACCGAAGGATGGAGAGGTTAGAACCGATTTCGGAGAGCGGTTGACTACCTTTGAAGAATAAAACATGAATAATTGAAAAGACGGGTACATAGCTTACCATGGACAAAGTTGAATAAAGTAATAAACAGTACATGAATGGTATAAAAATGGACAGGAATAAATGCTAATACAAATTACGATCATGTCTACACATGCATAGTGTATAAGTAATTTGAGACTGTAAAATTGAATACAATAAATTTCTGTGACAGAACACCAGGATACAAGATCAAATCCACGCAATGGTTTTAAATTGCAAAGAAAAAAATCTTTGCTTCACAAAAAAAAAGAATATGCTTAGGATAACAGAGCTAGTCCGCAAGATGAGTGAAACACACACAGGACAGTGACAAAATAAGACATCGCATTGAACCAAGGACAAAAAATATATCTCTAAGGGATTATCTATAAAAAAACTCAACTCTTTTAGATGTTTAATGGTTTACTTGATTTGATTAATAGAATTTGGGTCCTATGATCCGGAGCTGGAGCCGTAGCGGTCACTCAGCAATAATCAAAAGGCTAGAAAAATGGGTGCTGCTACGTAGATGGGACGTTATGGAGATCCATTAATAATACCTACAGTGCACCACATACGTGATTTGTGCTTAATATTATTCAGAATGAGTATCTATCAAGGAGAATTATACTGCTCATATGTCAGTAGTTTTCCTGTTTATGAAGGTGTGTCATATTGTACCAACCGTGTGTCACACGATCGTACATAAATTATTTTGTATATATTATGCTTGTATCTGCGCTCTTCCCTCGCACTAAAAAGAACCAGAATAGACATGTCTGCGTGTCGCCTATGTAACATTGTCATTTTCTCGAACATGTATTTTCCTGTTGCCTTGAGGTTTTGTATATAAAGGAGAGTGTTCTTTAATAAAGTTACTCAGTTGATTGCATCCTGCCTTTGAGTCATAACCTATCTCTCGGCCGCCACATTGGTGACCCCGGAAGTCGACTCGCTCCCATCGCCTTCCACCCCCACCCCCCTCGCCCCTCCATCGTTGGTACTATGACGGACTCTACAGAAGTTGGCCCTGCGGCTGTTCCATTGAAACTTCACCGTTCGCCAGCGGAGAGGCGTTTGCTTGGTTTCAGCGCGCAGAAGTCCAGTTTCGCATCAACGGCGTGACTCGCTCAACCACCAAAGCAGATTATGCTCTCGCGGCGATACCCGAGGACACCTTCCCAGAAATATCTGACTGGCTTTGTGAACAAGGAGACACCCCAATAGCGTATGACGCCCTCAAAACATACCTTCTGCAGCACTACTCGCCGTCGCCAGCCGCCCATATAGCAAAGCTTTTTCAGCTCTCTCAACAACCGTTGGGAGACCAAAGGGCTTCGCTTGCCCTCAGGGAAATGACCAGTATCGCTCGCCTTCAACCTGCCGCAGACGGTTCTCCTCGTGAGGTGAACCTACTTCGTGCCCTTTGTATACGCCGTTTACCCGGACCTATACGCGCTGCCATACACGATGTCGATAGTTTACCCATAAAGGACTTGATGACCAAAGCCGACGCCCTTATGGACAGCCACTTCAAGACCTCCATCAACGCCTCCACCCCTGACGAAGAAGATGCCTATTCAACGTCAACCGAAGCTGACATGAATGTTGTAGGACATACACGCCTACCCCGTGACGTGCCGAAGCGGCGACAAAGCCACCCACCACCCACCACTCGCTCGCACCCCAACAAACGACTTCTACAGCCACTTACTGCCTCCCATCCACCGCAGTTTTGCTACTACCACTTCAGATTCTGGGCAACCGCGAAGAAATGTGCCGAGGATTGTCAGTGGCCAAAAAACGTGTAAGTAGGCCATCGCTCGTGGCGGTGGCCTCCCGTGTTTCTAATCTTTTCTTTTTAGATGATGCAGGAATGGGCGTGCGATTTTTGGTAGACACGGGTGCTTGTCGTTCTCTTTTCCCAAGAAAACTCTTCAAGACACGACGTAGTCTGTCTACATCTGCCGACGTCCGCTTGGTAGGTGCCAACGGATCTGCGATACCCACCTACAGTTACGAGAACCTCACATTATCGTTCGGAAACGGTAAATTCAATTGGAAGTTTCTCGTTGCTGACGTCACAATGCCAATCCTCGGTGCGGATTTCCGCTCTCATTTCCACCTTCTGGTCGATGTCGCCCACCGACGATTGATCAACGCAGACTCGTACTTGTCGACACCTCTTCAACCCGCCCCCTCTAACCCTCCACATCAGCGCACCCACGGATGACTACGCACACCTCCTCACGTCGTACCTGGAAGTTTTCCGTCCAGAACTTCCCCAAACGCCCACGGTTCCTGCCAAGCACGGTATTAATCACCATATCAAGACGACGGGACCCCCAGTCTTCGCAAAATTCAGACGTCTGGCACCGGAACGATTGGCAGCCGCCAAACAGACGTTTGCCGAAATGGAGGAAATGGGCCTTTGCCAAAAGGCCTCCAGCCCATGGTCGTCACCCTTACACATCGTTCTGAAGAAAGACGGCTCCCTCCGTCCGTGCGGGGATTACAGGCGCCTGAACATGCAAACAGAACCGGATCACTAACCCCTCCCAAACATTGCCGACGTGACCTCCTACCTGCACAAAGCAAAGGTTTTCTCTACGCTCGATCTCCTGAAGGGGTATTATCAGGTGCCTATGAACCCAGAAGACATCCCCAAGACTGCCATCACCACTCCGTTTGGTACATACACCTTCAATTACTCCTGTTTTGGCCTTCGTAATTCTGGAGCCACGTTTCAACGTCTCATGTATGGCATCTTAGGGGACCTCCCTTTCTGTGTATGTTATGAGGACGACATACTTGTGTTCTCCTCCTCAAAAGAGGAACACCTCCGTCACCTGCGCATCGTGCTCGACCACCAGCAACAAAACAGCCTTGTAGTCCGGTACGACAAGTGTACCTTTGGCGCCAACGCAGTGTCGTTCTTAGGGCACCGCATCACTCCTGAATGAGTCCATCCCCTCCCTGAGAAGGTAGCAGCCGTTCAGAACTTCCCCACGCCCTCGACCGTCAAAGCTCTGCAGGAGTTCTTGGCCATGATCAACTATTATCACCATTTTCTGCCAGCCATTGCCTCCACTCTTGCTCCCCTCTACGCCTCCCTCAAGGGCAAGCCAAAGGACCTGAAGTGGGGTCCCCTTCAAGAAGCAGCCTTCTGCAATGCAAAGAAGGCCCTATCAACTGCTGCGGCTCTCACTTTTCCTATCCCACATGCCCCTCTCCTTCTCTCCACCGATGCCAGCGACGTCGCTATTGGTGCAGTACTCGAGCAGGTGGTCAACGGCCTGCCCCGCCCATTGACCTTCTTCAGCAGAAAACTGTCCAAGGCAGAATCGGGCTATTCTACCTTCGATCGAGAATTGCTGGCGGTGCACTTGGCTGTCCGTCACTTTCATCATTTCTTAGAAGGTACACCCTTCGTCATTCGCACAGACCACATGCCTCTGGTGCACGCCTTTACTCGACAGTCTGATGCCTGGTCCGCCCGGCAACGCCGACATCTCTCCGCCGTGGCTGAATACAATTGCACCCTTCAATACGTCCCTGGGAAAATGAATCGGGTTGCCGATGCCCTGTCAAGAAACACATTGGCTGCCGTTCAACTGGGATTGGATTACAACGCCCTGGCTGAAGCCCAACGAAAGGATCCAGAATATCAAGCATGTAGGACATCCTGCACATACCTCCGTTGGGAAGACTTCCCCCTCGACGACTCCAACACCACCCTCCTCTGTGACGTCAGTACTGGCAGACCACGACCTTGGATTCCTGCTCCCATGCGCCGACAGGTATTTGATTTCATTCACGGCCTTTCACAACCCTCGTGCCGTTCTACTGCACAGTTGCTGAAGGCAAAGTTCATTTGGCACGGCATTTCTAAGGATGCTAAGGATTGGGTCCGCGCCTGTACTTCTTGCCAAACTTCCAAAGTACACCGACACACGGATTCAGGAGTGGGCACCTTTCCTCAACCTCAGCGTCGTTTCGCACACATTCACGTCGACGTTGTAGGCCCCCTACCAATAATCACAAGGACATCGTTACCTGTTTACTGTCATCGACCGCTCCACCCGTTGGCCTGAAGCCATTCCCATGGAAACTGCAACGTCCGCCTCATGTACATCTGCCTTACTCTCTGGATGAATTGCAAGATTTGGTATCCCTGAGCATATTACTTCTGACAGAGGAACCACTTTCACCTCTCAATTGTGGACATCATTAGCGAATCTCCTGGGCATCACCCTACATCAGACAATGGCCTACAACCCCGCTGCCAATGGAATGGTTGAACGTTTTCATCGCACCCTCAAAGCAGCTTTGATGTCCCGCTGCAAGGATTCAAACTGGTATACTCAGCTTCCCTGGGTCCTCCTGGGACTAAGGACCACTCCTAAAGACGCCCTCGACGTCTCGGCAGCTGAAATGGTGTATGGCGACTCGTTGGTCGTCCCGGCCGAATTTTTTCCTTCTACAACCTCCTCCGATGATCTCCAGCGAATACGTCACGTCGTGGGAAAATTTACTCCATGCCGCCAGACTTACAAGCCCCCAGCGAAGCATCACATACCAACAGACTTGCATTCTGCAACGCACGTCTTCCTGCGCAACGACACTACCAAGCCACCGCTAACGCCCCCTTACACGGGCCCTTTCCTTGTGATACGACGCAGTCCGAAAGCATTCCTACTAAACATTCGTGGCAAAGAAGACTGGGTCTCCATTGATCGTCTAAAACCTGCTTATCTTCTGCCAGATGACCCGCCTATAGTTCGCCTCTCTAGATCAGGGCGCCCTATTTAACATGTACAGTATATAATTTTTAGGGGGGGAGCCATGTACCAACCGTGTGTCACACGATCGTACATAAATTATTTTGTATATATTATGCTTGTATCTGCGCTCTTCCCTCGCACTAAAAAGAACCAGAATAGACATGTCTGCGTGTCGCCTAAGAAACATTGTCATTTTCTCGAACATGTATTTTCCTGTTGCCTTGAGGTTTTGTAGATAAAGGAGAGTGTTCTTTAATAAAGTTACTCAGTTGATTGCATCCTGCCTTTGAGTCATAACCTATCTCTCGGCCGTCACAATATGCATACACACTTACAAAATACACTGTGTATTTTTCAAAAAAAACATAAAAAGCTCTTTAATATCGAATTCACTCATCACGGATTCACAGACCAATAGGAAAATTCCTTTTTAAATAAGTACTTGTGCACGGCCAAGAATTCGAACCTTAGCGTCAATATTTGAGTATTTGTGGCCTATTAAAAAAATGGGCCTTGGGAAGAGGGCATGATATCAGATGGCCAAGGGCATCCCGCTCCATTACTTCACTTCGAGCTCGCTTTCTGCTAGAGGGCAGAGTGTAGTTAGATTCTTGTTGAATATTCAAAGAGGGCCCTTGGAGGGCAATGCTTATAGCTTCAGATATTATGAGTTGCTCTCTCTGCAAACAATCTGGGTTCAGTCAATTAATTTTTATAAGGGAGGTTTTTCGGTCGTGGATATTAATGCATTGTTGGTGTATTGCTCCCTGACTTCTGTGTTGAGGTAATGTGTCCGAGTAGTCTTTTCTGTGAGATTTACACGTCTCCTCTGGGCATGAAAATTTGTAGATTTCGTTTGTAGACACTTCCTTCGGTTCTCAGGGGACGATAATGTTCCTCATTACTCGGGCCACAATTGTGTTGGGCTTACTATATATTCAAGTTTTTTTCTGGTCGCATTAAAAATATTACTCTTAAGTAAATTAACAATCTAATCTGAACCCTCTCATTTAAAAGGAATTGTAATATAATGTAAACTAGTAATCACCCGATGAACACAATAAAAAAGGTTGATACGAGGCTGTAGTGACAAAATAAATAACAAGTAATTATAATCGTTTCTTTAACCAAAGTCTCATGCCGGAGAATCTAAAGAAACGAAAAAAATTCGAGGATTTCTGTAGGAATCACGTTGATGCCATTAACGTAATTGCCTTTAATAAGTATTATATATTATTTGTAAAAAAGAAATCCAAGATCCAAAGGACTTGAAGCCAATAATTTGTATAGACCTTTCATGGAGCAATTTTCTTTTTTCATTCATGTTACCGTTTGAACTTCACCTTTGTTTTATTTGAAATAAATGATGATCAATTGGATTTAAAACCATCAATCGTAAATAACGGTGGATATTTATGAAAGAACTCATGCAGGAAAGAGCTGAACCCATGAACTTCTCTCGACTTTTACTGGAGCAAATATGTTCAACGACTTTTCTTGACATTTTATTTAACAAAAACTTTCATCTTATCAATAGAAGAATTTATATTAAAACAAAGTATTTATCGAACCAAATAATAACGGAAAATTATAACTGGAAGAAAACTTTAATTAATTTTTAATTACACAAAACATACTGACATCCCATTCAGTCGCTTGTTGTGAAAATAAGTAACTTTTTAAGAAACTAGGCTATCTTTGATGTTGTAAGCAATTCATATAGATATCAATATCATTATTATTATTACTACTTGTTAAGCTACAACCTTAGTTGGAAAAGCAATATCCTACATGGATAGGGGCTCCAACAGGAAAAATATCCCAGTGAAAAATATATTTTAAGAACAGTAACTTCAAAATAAATATTTCCTATATAAGCTGTAAAAAACTTTAACAAAGCAAGAGAAAGAGAAATAAGATAGACTAGTGTCCGAGAGCGTACTCTCAAGCAAGAGAACTCTAACCCAAGACAGTGGAACACCATGGTACAGAGGCTATGGTACTACCCAAGACTAGAGAACAATGGTTTGATTTTGGAGTGTCCTTCTCCTAGAAGAGCTGCTTACCATGGCTGAAGAGTTTCTTTTACCCTTACCAAGAGGAAATTAGCCCCTGAACAACCACAGTGCAGTAGTTAACCCTTTGGGCGAAGAATTTTTTGGTAATCTCAGCGTTGTCAGATGTATGAGGACAGAGGAGAATATGTAAAGAATAGGCCAAACTATTCGGTATATGTGTAGGCAATGTGAAAATGAACTGTAACCAGAGAGAAGGATCCAATGTAGTACAATCTGGCCAGTCAAAGGACCCCACCCCATAAGTCTCTAGAGGTAGAAATCTCAACGGGTGGCTGGTGCCCTGGAAAACCTACTACCTATCAAACATAGATCCAGTCGTAAACACTAGAAGTAATTCCTCGAAAAGTAAACCATAGAAATCTAAAACATGCAAGAGGGACGAAACAAATAAAAACCCATCCTCCACGTTTTTATCTATATCCACAAGAAACCAATATAGAGCCTGTAGTCTGATTGGGGAGGGCACAAGCCAGTCGTCGAGATAGTACCGCTAGAGAGTTATTGGGTTCTGGGACTGGTAAGACAATACTACATAGCATCCCTCTCTCAGGCGACGGTTCTTTTCTCCTTTGCCCACGCATACACCGAATAGTTTAGCCTATTCTTTTCACATTCTCTTCTATCTCCATATACCTGACAACACTGGGATTACCAAGCAATATTTATTCGCTGAAGGGTTTAACTACTGCACTGTAATTGTTCAGTGGCTACTTTCCTCTTGGTAAGGGTAGAAGACACTCTTCAGCTATAGTAAGCAGCTCTTCTAGTAAGACAGTCTAAAATCAAACCATTGTTCTCTAGTCTTGGGTAGTACCATAGCCTCTTTACCATTGTCTTCCACTGTCTTGGATTAGAGTTCTCTTGCTTGAGGGTACACTCAGGCACACTTTTCTATCTTCAATTCTCTCCCTCTTGTTTTGTGAAGTGTTTATGGTGTATATATAAAAGAAATATTTTAATGTTACTCTTTTTAAAATAATTTATTTCTATTGTTGATTACTTCTCTTGCATTTTATTTATTTCCTTATTTCCTTTCCTCATTAGGCTATTTTTATCTTGTTGGAGCCCTTGGGCTTATAGCATCCTGCTTTTCCAACCAGGGTTCCAGGTTGGCTAATAATAATAATAATAATAATAATAACAATATGAGGGTCGAGATTACAAAGGTCAATTGTTCATCCCCTTAATCAACCAATTTCAGCCCCCTTTTATTGTGAGTGAAAGATACAATCATAAGGCACCTCGCACTAATCTTCCTCTGTACTCGACAGGGAGGTCATTGATCTGGGCTCCCTTGTCAGGCTTCGAACAGTTTCAAAAAATGAATGATTTTGTCACCCCGGGGTCGGCTGCTCAGAGCGTCTTGCGCAACTGCTCAACTTATGTGGACAAACGTCCTTTTATTGCTAAACTTCAGCTAAAAAGAAGATACTTTTAGATCACGCTTGGGCAAGATGCAACTTCTCTGTTGTGTAGAAGAGGATTCTGTATTGATAAAAGCTAACGGTTCAGCTTACACTCAGGCACACTATTCTATCTTTTTTCTCTTCCTCTTGTTTTTTGAAGGTTTTATTTTTTACTGTTTATATATTATTTCTTTTCCTCACTGTGGTATTTTCCCGTGAAAGCCCGTGGGCTTATAGCATTCTGCTTTTCCAACTATGGTTGTAACTTAGCAAGTAGTAGTAATAATAATAATAATAATAATAATAATAATAATTCAACATAAACTAGAACCAATGTAGACCTAATGCACAGATGGACACTGGAGTTACTGGTACACCTCGCTCCGAAAAAATGTACCCTGTGACACCCTTACTTCAAGGAGAGTAATCAAACAGACAGTGATGGAAGCAACGACAGAGGTGGTGAATGGGGTAAAACGCAGAAACTCTCCGAGCAAGAAGGGCGTGGCTTGGTGCACTTCCTCAGAGCAAAGTGTACCAAGAATTCCTGTGTCCAGCTGTACCTACAAGGGATGTTTTCAACTGAGATTGTGTTTAAAAAGGCTGATTGAGAACCGTGATCCCATGAAGAAATGGGTAAAAACTGACGACAAAGTAACAGAAGGTATACATTAGATACACTATTCAGCCGATCTGATTATCATACTCGTAGATGCAAGTAGTAGTAGTAGAAGAAGAAGTAGTAGTAGTAGTAGTAGTAGTAGTAGTAGTAGTAGTAGTAGGGTAACCCAGTAAGGTAAAAGACCATTACCATGATGGTCGTTGGTTTGGGTGAGGGCAGTAATGATTACTAATCCAGCTGAAGCAACAAAATAATGCACACACCAAAGGCAATACCTTGAAATTTGACTCATTCTTTTATTCAAGACTTTACACACACACACACACACACACACACACACATATATATATATATATATATATATATATATATATATATATATATATATATATATATACATTTTTTATATATTAGGTCCCGAAGCCACATAATTTCTATGGGCTTATTTCATATTTTGAAGATGATTAAATATACTAAAAGATTTTATTTTCATAATTCATAATCTCTCACGCTTTCTTTAACTTTTATCTACTTTCCCTTACGCTGAGAAGATTATATTGAATACTACAATTTAATCCTAGTGGTGAAAAGATTATTTGTATATGAATAAAAAGAATATACATTTCGTAAATACGATTTATGTAACACTGAATAAAATAGGAAACCGACCGTTATTAGATCATCATATTCATTAATAATAAAGTCAAGACGGTTGAACGTACCTCTATGCAACGTTCAAGAAGTTGATTATCCTCGAGCAAAACGGCCGTGTCATACATCTCCGGGAGGTTGGCGGCTGTCAGCGAAGCTCTCAGGTACTGTAGGATGTGCAAAATTGTTATATCATAAACGACAGATTTATTCTATATTTACACTGTTCAAATATATAATTTTCAATTTTCTAACCTTTCTTAATATTGTAAGTAACTTTGATCTAATAATAATAAAGCTTGAGAGGTCAAGTTCTGTTTTATTTGGATAACTCACAAAATATCGATTTAAAAGAATTTAGCAAAACAATATGAATGTAAAAATTATTCAACATGAATTGCTACATAAATTTGAATAATTCGAAGGAAATCCAATTCTACAAAATTTATAAAGTTATTACAATAGCAACATAATATCACTTAAGGAAACCAAGTTTTGTTTTATTTGAATAACCTGACAAATTGTAGATTTAAAAGAATTTAGCAAAACATTTTGAATGTAAAAAATGTTTCAAATGAATTACCCCCATAAACTTGAATAATAAGAAGAAAATCAATTCTACAAAATCTATCAAGTTAATTCAATAGTAAAACATCATTTTAAAATATCTTGCATCTCTATTTATATATAACAACTAAAACATTAAAAATATATTTTGAGACTTGGAAATGATTAATAAAAACTTTTGACATTTCGAAATGATAAATGAAAACTGCCAAGTGACAATTACATCAGAGCACAGCTTAATCAGAGGTTCCATCTGGTACTTGCTAGCCAGCTGGTATATCTGCACCGCCTGTCTGACTGTAGGGAGCTGAGTTTGCCCCTTGTAAACATAATCAAGGAGCCACTCAAAGGCCTCCGGAGGATCCTCGTGAAGATAGAGCTCCGGTCCTTCGGCCAGGGGGCCAAAAAGCATCGCCTCGAAAACAGGCGAGCTCATAGCTAAGACGAGCCGATGGGCCTGTGGGAAGATAAATAAATAGAAATATCATTGTCATTATCGTAATTCAATTCAAACGGATATTTAGATATCGTTATTCGAATCGAACAGATATCAAGATATTATTATTATTATTATTAGTGTACGTAACCCGGCTAAATATCTAGATACATATGCGCACAGAGACTCAACCCTTCCCACCCCCTCCCCCTTTCCTAATTACAACAGGCCAGTTTCAGTAATTTGTGGGAGAATGTGGTTTCTGAGTGTACCTTTCGGGGTATCCGATCTTACTAGGGTATGACTGCTATGGCTACCCCATACCCAAGGGACGTGGATACCGAGTAGTCATTCGTTTGGCAATGCTGCTCAGCATTACAGGAAAGAAATATATATATATATATATATATATATATATATATATATATATATATATAATATACACACATATATATATTCTGTATATATATATATATATATATATATATATATATATATATATATGAAATATATATATATATACACACACACATATATATATACATATAAATACTGTATATATATATATATATATATATATATATATATATATATACATATACATACATACATATATATATATATATATATATATATATGTATATATATTACAAGGTAAACTCTAACTATAGTTATAAAAGCAAGATGCTATAAGTACAAGGGCTCCAACATTGAAAAAATAGCAGTGAGGAAAGGAAACAATGAAAGAAATAAACGATCAAAATAAAATATCTAATGAACAGTAACAACATTAAATTAAATCTTTCATTATAAAAATTATAAAAACTTTCAAAAACACGAGGAATAGAAATAGGATAGAACAGTGGAAGACCATGGTACAGAGGATATGGCACTACCTAAGACTAGAGAACAATGGTTTGATATTGGAGTGTTCTTCTCCTAGAAGTCTCTTCTACCCTTACCAAGAGAAAAGTAGCTACTGAAGAAAAATTGTGTACGAGGACAGAGGAGAATGCGGAAAGAATAGGCCAGCCTATTTCGTGTGTAAGCAAAGAAAAATGAGCCTAACTAGAGAGAGAGGGATCCATTGTAGTACTGTGGCTAGACAATGGACCCAATAACTCTCTGGCGGTAGTACCTCAACGGGTGGCTAGTGTCCTGATCAACCTATTACCTACATATACATAACCAGACACTTGCTTTTTATTATATAGGGGAGATTATTATTATTATTATTATTATTATTATTATTATTATTATTATTATTATTACTCAAATCGAGCAGATATTCACGTAAATACAACTTTGAGAAACAAATATCCCTAGAATAGAATGTTTTGATGTTAGTAAAGGCTTGGTTTTTTATGTGGATTATACGAGAAGTAAATTTACATCGAAGCAAGAACCAAAAACACGCGAAACATTTCCTCAACAGTGTCTATTTACAATTAGGGGATATGAAGAACCTTTAATGACACTCATATATCTAGCTTCATATAATATTCATCCCTTTATTCTGTTCTTTTACTCAGGGAGAAATCATTCATACTGTTACATGCAGGTATTTCCAGAAATGTATAAATGTCCAATTTTATGTATCATGACACAGGATTGTAATAGAATCTTGTGATTTTTTTTTCGTTTGCATCAATGCAAGGACATAATTACTCTGCTAATTGAGAACATTTCGTATTCAGTATGTTGTACGAGATACTGATATACATTTTTCTATTATTTCCATTTCAGAAGCTATGCTCACAACTGTATTGTATGACCCGTCTCTTTACCGATCCATTACTCTATTCCAGACAAAGACATAATGGGAATCGTTTGAATAGAATAACACTAAAGGCTTTCGTGTACATTCTCGGTCCTTAAGAATAAAAAGAATCTCAGAAAGATCATTTCACCAGATGGGGAAAACTTGTTCCGGAGACAACGTCGGAATGACTTTGTCCCTCGGAGCAACTATCAACCTCTTAGACCACGAAACTTACACGAAGGCTTTTTGTGTAATGCATCTAAAAAAGATCAATTCTAATATTTTCTAAAAAGAAATAAATATGGGAAACCGGAAAAACAAACATTAGGAGTGAACACCTTCCCTATATGATAAAGAGCACGTGTCTGATATATATATACATATATATATATATATATATATATATATATATATATATACATACATATATATATATATATATATATACATATATATATATATATATATATATATATATATATTACTTTCTTGCCACGCTAAGCAGAATTATAAACGTATGAGTACTCGGTCTCTCTCCGTTTTTGGGTAAAGGGGAAAGGAAGTAGTCATAACCCGTTGAGAGGGGAGGAGGTGGGAGGGGTTACATCTGTGCCTGTGTATGCACATCTGTCTAGATATTTAGCCGTCATTTCTTACTGGTCGCGTACACTAATATCTTATAATAATAAGACTGGGAGGTAAAAGTCCTCCTTATAAGAAAGCCATACAATGGTGCAAAGTGGGAAAAGAATGATTTTCCAGGAGGGACAAAGAAAGTCCATTATGAGACTTATTCTAGATATCTCATCGTAATGTTCCTAGAAAATGTAGCTCTGAATTACCCCCCCCCCAAAAAAAAAAAAATATATATATATAGAAAAAAATAACGTTCAGTACTAAAATCAGTCGAGTGCAGTTTTGTTTTTAATTGTTTATGGGGATACACGGTACTGGAAACGCTGAGAAAAATTTAAAGGTTAAATTCACGAGCAGAACTTACTTCGGAAATTAAGGAAAAAAATCTCAATAAAACAATGCCTGATTAAGAAATCTATAAAAAAAATATAGTCATCAAAAGAACCTCTTGTTACTAAACAATATGAAAAACTTATCTGAACTTAATGATAACAGTACCTTCTGAAAGTCGGAACTTATTGATAACAGTACTTTCGGAAAGGCTAAACCTAATGATAACCTAATGAGATACTACCACTAGAGAGTTATGGGGTCCTTTGACTGGCCAGACAGTACTACATTGGATCCTTCTCTCTGGTTACGGTTCACTTTCCTTTTGCCTACTCATACACGGAATAGTCTGTCCTATTCTTTACAGATTCTCCTCTGTCCTCATACACCTGACAACGCTGAGATTACCAAACAATTCTTCTTCACCCAAGGGGTTAACTACTGCACTGTAATTGGTCAGTGGCTACTTTCCTCTTGGTAAGGATAGAGGAGACTCTAGCTATGGTAAGCAGCTCTTCTAGGAGAAGGACACTACAAAATCAAACCATTGTTCTCTTAGTTTTGGGTAGTGCCATAGCCTCTGTACCATGGTCTTCCACTGTCTTAGGTTAGAGTTCTCTTGCTTGAGGGTACACTCGGGCACACTATTCTATCCAATTTCTCTTCCTCTTGTTTTGTTAAATGATTTAAAGTTTATATATGAAATATTTGTTTTAATGTTGTTACTGTTCTTTAAATATTTTTTCTTCCTTGTTTCCCTCCTCACGGGGCTATTTTTCTTGTTGGGGCCCCTGGGCTTATAGCATCCTGCTTTCCCAATTAGGGTTGTAGCTTAGCAATTAATAATAATAATAATTATAATAATAATTTCTGAAAGTCTGAACTTAATGATAACAGTACTTTCGGAAAGTCTGAACTTGATGATAACAGTACTTTCGGAAAGTCTAAACTTGATGATAACAGTAATTTCGGAGTCTGAACTTAATGATAACAGTACTCTCGGAAAGTCTGAACTTGATGATAACAGTACTTTCGGAAAGTCTGAACTTGATGATAACAGTACTTTCGGAAAGTCTGAACTTGATGATAACAGTAACTTCTGAAGCCAGGACTTAATTACAGCAGTACTTTCAGTAAGGCTGAGCTTTATGGTAATCTCACCCTCGGAAAGGTTAAAGCAGCGAGACATCAGAGACACAGAGGTAGCAACTTGCCAATATAGAAATATCATAAAAATGGTAATTCTGGAATTGGGTCAGGCGATGAAAGGTTGGCAGAGTCTTTCATCTCTCGGGCAATCGATGTTTCGGTACTGGCTAAAGGTCAAATAAAGTCAAGCTCTTACGTCATTGCCGCGAGTAACCAATAATAAGTATTTTTTTTTGGTGTGAAAATGTTATGTAGGGATTAATTATCAATTACTATGAATAGAAAACATAATCCTAATTAAGTAATGATGATATTAATCCATTTTTATACCAAGAAAATTACGTCAGTGAGGTAAAGATTATTCTCTCTCTCTCTCTCTCTCTCTCTCTCTCTCTCTCTCTCTCTCTCTCTGCTATGTGAATTAGGTAAATGTGCAAAACGAAAAGCTCATTGCATTCAGTGGCTACTTTCCTATTGATACAGGTAGAAAAGAATTCTTAACTACGGTAAGCAGCTCTTCTAAGAGGACACTCCAAAATCAAGCTATTGTTCTCTAGTCTTGGGTAGTACCATAGCCTCTGTACCTTGGTCTTCCACTGTCTTTGGTTGAAGTTCTCTTGCTTGAGGGTATTTTTCGGCACACTATTCTATGTTGTTTCTCGATTTTTTGTTATATTTTTTTTTGAAGTCTATATGTGAAAGATCAAATT
>NC_090738.1:15297578-15327578 GCF_036898095.1 Palaemon carinicauda | reverse complement strand
CTCACTGTTACCATCGCCAATGTAGTCAAGATTTTTCAGCTTTCAACGACACATGGGGGAGGTGTCGTTGGCCCTTAGACAAGTGGTCAGTATTATACCTTGCACAAGGACTTGATGACCAGAGTCGACACTCTTATGGACAATGGACAACTTCCCCACAGCCAAGAAGTTTATCAACAATTCCACTCCTGATGAAGGGGACAACCATACAACTCCAACAGAAGCTGAAGTAGGTTGGCCTGGGCACCAGCCGCCCGTTGAGATACTACCGCTAGAGAGTTATGGGGTCCTTTGACTGGCCAGACAGTACTACATAGGACCCTTCTCTCTGGTTACGGTTCTTTCCCTTTGCCTACACAGACACCGAATAGTCTGGCCTATCCTTTACAGATTCTCCTCTGTCCTCATACACCTGACGACACTGTGATTACTAGACAATTCTTCTTCACCCAAGGGGTTAACTACTGCACTGTAATTGTTCAGTGGCTACTTTCCTCTTGGTAAGGGTAGAAGAGACTCTTTAGCTATGGTAAGCAGCTCTTCTAGGAGAAGGACACTCCAAAATCAAACCATTGTTCTCTATTCTTGGGTAGTGCCATAGCCTCTGTACCATGGTCTTACACTGCCTTGGGTTAGAGTTCTCTTGCTTGAGGGTACACTTGGGCACACTTTTCTATCTAGTTTCTCTTCCTCTTGTTCTGTTAAAGTTTTTATAGTTTAAATAGGAAATATTTATTTTAATATTGTTACTATTCCTAAAATGTTCTATTTTCCTTTTTCCTTATTTCCTTTCCTCACTGGGCTATTTTCCCTGTTGGGGCCCCTGGGCTTATAGCATCCTGCTTTTCCAACTAGGGTTGTAGCTTAGCATTTAATAATAATAATAATAATAACGGTGTAATACATCGACGCCCACCTCGTGACACTCGTGGACAGTGACAAAAGCCACCCATCAATGCCACCCAATGTCCATGCCCCAACAAATGCCCTCAATACCCACTGGATGACGTCCCTTGCCATTATTTGAGCTACCACCATTTTAGATTTGGGCTGCTGCAGAGAAATGCACTATCTGATGTCAATGGTAAAAAAAAGGGTAAATAGGCCATTCACCTACCTATTAACTAAACTCTTTCTTTTTGCATAATTCAGAATCTAATGTACACTTTCTGGTAGGTACTAGTGCCTATTGTTACCTCTTTTTATGTTCCCTCTTAAGAATACAACTCCATCATTCCTAGATGGATGTTGTCCGCCGGGTGGCTGCCAACTGATCTGCTATCCCCACCCACGGTTGCAAGACTCTGAAACTTGTTTGGGGGCGTCCATTACCAGTGGAATTTCATTGTCGCCGATGTTACACTACCTCTCATTGGTGCATATTTCCTATCCCTCTTCCGCCTCCTGGTTTATGTTATACAGCAACACTTAGTCAATGCCCCTTCTAATTCGTCCACACATTTATCACCTGCTCCCTCTGATCTTCCTCTCCATATCAGTTTGCCCAGAGATGCATACGCTCACCTCCTCACTTTAAATCCTGATGTGTTTCGCTCATAACAAAACTAGATGCCATATCACCATGTCAAGACAACAGGGCCTGAGTGTTTGCAAGATTTAGACGTATGGCACCAGACCCTTTGGCAGCTGCTAAATGCACGTTCTTCGAAATGGAAGAAGGGGGCATTTGTTAAAAGGCTTCAAGCCCATGGTCGTTGCTCCTGCACATTGTCCTGAAGAAGGATGGATCCCTACATCCTTGTAGGGATTAAAGGTAACTTAATATGCAGAAGGAATCAGACTATCACCCTTTCCCCAACGTTGCCATCATCACTACCTATCTTCATTGTGCTAAAATATTTTCAAACCTTGATGTATTAAAAGGGTTTTATCAGGTACCTTTGAACCTAGATGACATCCCCAAGACCACCATCACCAGCCCCTTCGGCACATACATTTTCAATTACTACTGCTTTGGACTTCATAATGCAGGGACCCCATTTTACTGACTCATGGATGGTGTCTTAGGGTACCTCCCCTTCTGCCTATGTTACGTAGATGACATATTAATATCTCCCTGTCCGAAGAGAACGGCCTGCAGCAGAATGGCCTTGTTATCAGGTACAACAAGTGTACCTTTGGTCCCTTCAGGAGATGGTCTTCCTCAATGCAAATAAGTCCCTATCAACTGCTACTGCTTTCACCTTTTCCATGCCAACTGTACCCTTCTTACTCTCCACTGATGCCAGCGGTAGGGGTTGCATTCGAACAAACGATCAATGGATTGCCTTGCCCATTGGTCTTCTTCAGTAGAAAACTTTCCAAGGCAAAATCCAGTTACTCTACCTTCAGTTGCAAAATAATGACTTCTGCCACTTCTTAAAGAATATATCCTTCATCATTCACATGGACCATAAGCCCTTTGTGCATGACTTTACTTGAAAGTCTGATGCTTGGTCAGCCCGTCAACACTAACATCTCTGCCATTTCTGAATACAACTGTACCAATCAACATATCCCTGGTAAAATGAATCCTATCACCGACACCCTTTTTAGAAACACGTTGGCCGCCATCTACATGGGAATGGATTACAAGGCCTTGGTAGACCATGTCCATAAATACCTAACTCACACCCTGTACAGCTATTGAAGTCAAAGTTTATATTGCATGGCATCACTAAAGATACAAGAACTAGGTCCATGCCAGTATTTCAAGTCATATTTCAAACATTCATTGACATATGGATTTGGGGTTGAGTACTTTTCATTAACTTCACTGCTATTTTGCCCACATTTGCATTGATGTAGTTATCTCCCTAACAAGGTACAAGAACACCGTTAGCTTTTCCCAGTCATCAATTGCTCTACTTGCTGGGCTGAAGCAATATCTATGCAAGATCCAACATCTGCCTCATTACATGTACTGCTGCCATACTTTCCAGATGGATAGCAAGATTTGGCATCCCAGTGCATTCTACTTGCGACAGGGGTGATACTTTCACTTCTCAACTGTGGACATCATTAGGGCATCTTCTTGGTATCACTCTATATCAGACTACCACTTACAATTCTGCAGCCAACAGAAGGTTGGAACATTCTCTGGGTCCTACTCTAACAGGAGGATCACTCCCAAAGACACAATGGATGACTAAGCAGCTGAAATAGTATATGGCAACCATTGGTCATTCCTGCAAACCTATTTCTGTCCATCACCTCCTCTGACGATTTCCAGCACCTGCATCATATTGCGTGAAAATTTACCCCTGGCCATCAGACTTACAACGCCCCAGAAAAGCAGTGGGAGATTTAAACACCGCAACACAGGTCTTCATTTATATCGACACCTGCAAGCCACCGCTTACACTCCTATATATGGGCCCATTCCTTGTCATTCTACTTTGAAAACTCTATTCCTTAAAGTTCATGGTAAAAAGGACTGAATCACTATTGGCTGCCTAAAACCTGCGTACCTTCTGCAAGATAACTGGCCAACAATACGACTTTTGGGGCACATCACCCGCTTTCACATGCATGTCCGCTTCAGGAGAAGGGAGCCATGTAATAAACGTGTAGCAATCCACAGCAAAAAGCTGTTGAATGCAACACGCTAATTTTAAGTCAATTATCATGTTATTACACTTTTTATGCCCTTGAATGTAAACATGAAATTGTCACCCTCATGTGACCCCTTTAGGGCCTATAAATATCTGCATTGTCCCGCCACAAAGTAATATCAATGACTTGTGAAACAAAATAGTTTCATAAGGACAGGACCACATACAATACAAAAGAAAATTCCCGGCTTTAAGTTAGTGTACCTATTATTTAAAGCCGTTATTCCTAAAAAATACTATTATTATTGTTATCAGTATTGTTATCAATATCCAGATTGCTTCCGCCAAGTTCGTTATATTTTCGAGTCTGTTTATTTATCTATTTATTTATTTGTCTGTGTGTCTGTGGAGAGATTTACATTAAAACTACTCAAAAGATTTTGACGAAATTTTCACCACAGATAGATCTTACGTCATGTACGACCCCATTAAAATTTGGAGATGATCCGGATCCGGATTCCAGATCTGGATATGCATTTTTCACAATTTTAAAGATTACGTCAAACCAAATTGACGGGTATTGACGAAATTTCTACCACAAATAGATCTTATGCCATGGACGATTCCTTTAGCTTTTGGAGATGATCTGGTACTGGATCCGCTTTCTAGATCCGGATTTACATTTTTCATAATTTTAAGATTATGTACAAACAAATTGACATATCGGATTTTCACCAAATTTTAACAATGGATAGATATTATCCATCGAAAGAAACCATGAAATCTTGGTGGTGATACGGATCAATATCACGATTCTAGATCAATATTACACTTTTCACCATCTACTGTACAGTCAGCACATTAAAAGTGGGAGGCGTTGTCCGTAGACTTTAGTTAAATGTTGGAAATATTGGCAGAGGTCTGAAATCTCCGATTGCTCTTGTTTTTATTATTATTTTAATATTATATTGCTCAGAATGTATATCAATCTTATGTAATAAGCTTACAAGCTCCAACTGAGTGAGCTGACTCGTAAAAAAAAAAGATTAGCAGCAAAAATATATCAACACATTAATAATGATAAACTAGTAAAGTTATCTATATGAGCACAAACAACAGTATAACTCAATCAAATTAGGATATTGGTGTGTGGTCCTATGAAATAGCATTACAATGTCTCTTATAGTTACTTATACAATTCTTTATCCTATGTTAATATTAAGAAGTATGCCAGTTACTGAAACTCAAGACATCTATAACGATAGAAAAATAGAATAAAACTTGTTTTGTCTTGATCATATACTGTGCCTTCCCTCCAACTATGAAACCTCAAAGGTAAAAAAAAATCATAGTTAAATGCAATTTCATATAGTTTAAAAATTCTCTGTAATTTTTTACCTTGAATAAAAAGTCAGTATCATAAAGATTAAGAAGAGTAATAGGGAAAGAAGATAAATCCAATAATTCAAAGATAAAAAAGGAAATTTATCCTGCAATCTCACAAAAAGAACCTAATGGCCATCTCCCATTAACTTTACTCATACGGTGATGGTTATCATGCCATTAACCCTCAAATAACAGAGACGTTAATCTCCGGCCGAGGTCTTCCCAAAGGAAATTTCTTTTCTCAAAGATGCTGAGACGATGTTCGTTGGTCTTTGAATTCGAAGGCATATCTTACTCTTGAGTTGACTTGCTGACAGGCTGTTGCAGTAATTCAGCCAAGGAAATAGAGATGAGATTCCTTTGACGGTTTGAAATTGGATTTTATCTTATAATGTGGAGGATTAATTTTATTTTAATTTATTTTTGTTTGCCAAATCGAGAGAGAGAGAGAGAGAGAGAGAGAGAGAGAGAGAGAGAGAGAGAGAGAGAGAGAGAGAGAGAGTGTGTGAGTGTGTTTATTTAAGTTTTGTCAGAGAGAGAGAGAGAGAGAGAGAGAGAGAGAGAGAGTGTTTACAGTATTGGCTTTAGTTTTGTCACACAGAGAGAGAGAGAGAGAGAGAGAGAGAGAGAGAGAGAGAGAGAGAGTTGTTTTAGTATTGTTAAATAGAGACATTTTATTTGCTTTAGCTTTGTCATTAGAGAGAGAGAGAGAGAGAGAGAGAGAGAGAGAGAGAGAGAGAGAGAGAGAGTGTGTGTGTGTGTGTGTGAGCGAGTGTTTATTTACTTAAGTTTGTCAAACCGCAAGAAAGAAAGAAAGCGTGTTTATTTGCTTTAGTTTCGTCAGAGAGAGAGAGAGAATTTCATTTGCTTCGTTTTGTTAGATCGCGCGTGCACAAGAGAGTATGTGTGTATGTGCGTTTGTGTGTGCGTGTTTTGTGTGTCCGCGGTGCGCGCTGAGGAAAGGGGTAATTAGCGAATGATTGTTTGAAGTTGGAAAGATTGTTGGTATAATTGAGGTTGTTTGTTTACTTTTTAGCTAGGATAGGGTGATGATGAATGTCTTGGGCGAAAGCATTGGATATCGAACGATAGAAGAAGTCGGCTGTGTATTTTTTTGCTCTTCGAAAGCCGGCTGTGAAGCTTTTTTTTATATTCTGAGTAAGTACTGTTTTTATTTATTTTGTTAGGCGCGTTCATGAGTGATAGAAAGTTTATTGTTTATCTTTGATTATAGTGCGATAGTTTAGTTTAGTTAGGAGTTTTCGTAAGCGTTTTTTTTCTTTTTTTTGGCAGGCCGCGATTCCTCCTTTGGAGAGTTATTTTTGAATGCCGATCTTTAGTTGACGACCTGGCCTGCATTAGATTGTTTTAAGACTGCTCAGATTGATTTATTTGTTGACGACCCGGACCGAATTTACTTCTGATTGCTGTTGATGATGATGATACCGATGAGGATGATGATGATGATGATTACGCTTACGGACTAAATCAATGAAAGCATTTTTGTATTGACTGAGTGTCAAGTGTTGCCATATTGTGGCGTTGCTGCAGAGTTGTGGTTTTGGGCTTTTAACGACTGTTGGCCCTTGTGTGGACAAAGTGGTCCACACATAAACAAATATTGGTTTTGGGTGTGTTAATTTTAAGTTGTTAGGGTTTTTTTATTTGAATGGTGTTACGGTTTATATTTAATATTGTTTATGATTCGTGATAAGTGTTTTTTTTGGTTTATGATTGCGTTTACTTTTAAGAATATAGTGTTAAGGTTATGTTTTGTTTTCATTTTCCTTCTGTCCAAGAGTCCAGTTTGAAGTAGAGTCAGGGGAAAGTTTGTGTTGTGGGATATTTTGAAAGAAGAGTGATCAAAGGTGTGGGGGTTTGTTTTTGTTGACATCCCGCCACATAAATTTGGCGCCCGAACAGGGACTGCCGAGGTGGGATAGAAGCTGGACTGTTGGACGAAGGACGGAATTAGGATTAAGGTTGATGAAAAATGGAGGAGCAATTAAGGGTTTTGAGGGAGGAATTGCGGCTGAGTAAGGAGCGTGAGGAGAGGTTGCTAGTAGAGAATGAGAGGTTGAACTGGGAGAATGCGGTGATGCAGAAGGAGCTTAGGGAGTTAAAGGGAACTGTAGCGAAAGTGGAAGAATGTTTTGAGATGAGGATGAAAGAGAATGAGGAACGAATGGAGAAACGAATGGAAGATATGATAGGGCAAGTAATGGGGATGATGAAAACTGTTGTAGGTGAAGGTGCAGTCGGAGGAGTGGCTTCTGCTTCTGGTAACGGTATCCGGTCATTTCGCCCACATGCCATTTCGCCACACTGTGGAGTCATTTCGCCCACAGGTCATTTCGCCCACACCATGGAGTCATTTCGCCCACACTGTTAAGTCATTTCGCCCACAAGTACGATAATAGCTCTAGTATGTCACTTTAGGTAAACGCAACTAGGGCACACAGCGTGGTAGAGATAAGCTCGTTGACAGTCATGGGTACACTTACAACAAAAAAATGCAGCGATCCAATGTAACTTACTGGCAATGTACTAATCGCCCTAAAAGTAACCCATGCAAGGCACTAGTAACGCAGAGAAATGGAAAATATGTAAAGAACAACGTGTTGCACAACCATTCACCATCAACTGGCTCTGATATTGTCACTAAAGTAACATTACAGGTAAAGAAACTGGCAGCACAAGATCTGTTTAAACCAGCATCTGCTATAGTGGATGATGTGTTGCTACAAGAGATAGGAAATGCACCATGTCCTAGTCTGCCTAAGCCAGAGCACTTGGCAAGAACAGCAAACAGACAAAGACAAATTTTAAGACCGACAGAACCCAAAAACCTGAATTTTGAGGTAGATGTAAATCACATTCCTGACGACTTTCTTATAGCTGACGTATCAGTTCGTGAACGCCGCCATTTGATATTTGCAACAACAGAACAAATAAAACATCTAACAAGGGCAAAGTCATGGTACATTGACAGCACGTTTAAGCTATGCAGGCACCCTTTTACACAGCTGATGACAGTCAATGCTTTTGTGAGGGCAGACGACTATGCAAAACAAGTCCCCTTACTATTTGTCATTATGTCTGGGAGAAAGAAGAGTGACTACAGAAAAGTTTTCCACGAAGTTTTAACTAGTCTACCAAATGAGCCTTCTGTTAAACACATAACAATCGACTATGAGAAAGCAATGTGGAAAGTCTTGCCTGAGGTTTTGCCTAATGCCAAGGTCAAGGGATGCGTATTCCATTGGACGCAAGCTGTATGGAGAAAGGTTAGTCAATTTAGCTAATTGCCTACAGATTTTTTTTTATATATACCTGTCGAATAGTAGTTTTAAAACAAATTGTATCACCATAATGTGACCAGATTTTTTTTCTTGTGTACAATACAATGTCTAATTTCTTTGTTCTGAAATACTTACGTATAGGTTCAAGAGGTTGGTCTCCAGCATGCTTACAAACATGATGACGGGACATACAAATACTTGCGGAAAGTGATGGCCCTTCCATTTCTGCCTGAGGCAGATATAGGTCCCGTGTTTGAACGTCTCTCACGTCAAGCTGCCACAGCCCAATTACAAACTATAATGCAGTATATATCAAGAACATGGATCCACAACTCCTTATGGCCAACTTCTAGCTGGAGTATTTTCTATCAGTCAATCCGTACTAATAATGATATTGAAGGCTGGCACAATCGCCTCAACAAACATGCTGCAGGTAGATGTAACCTCCAGTTTTACCTCCTCGTAAGCCTTCTCCACAAAGAGGCTAAATTGACATCCGTCTACATAAGGCTAGTATCCGAAAAAATCTTGCATATATATGTAGCTATATTTTAATAAAAGTTTCTTTAATTATTTGTCACTATCTGAATATTACATGTATGTAACTGTCTTTTAATCAGTTTTTTTTTTAACTCTTTGTAACTACTGTTTGGTTATTACTTTCTGAATATTAGGCTACATTTATGTAACTGTCTTTTAAGAAAAGTTGACGAGGGCGATTTAATAGAAAAGAATTTTACAAGAGTAAACAAAACAAAACAGTGAGGTGGTTAAAAAAAATAATAATAATATAATAAGTAGCAATTACACTTAGTTACATAACGTTTGCACAATATATCAACAAAATGAACGGAATTCTTTATATGGGATTTCTTTTTTTAAATATATGTGGGCGAATTGACTCTTATATGTGGGCGAATTGACTCTTATATGTGGGCGAATTGACTTGTGGGCGAATTGACCTGTGGGCGAATTGACTTGTGGGCGAATTGACATGTGGGCGAAATGACCGTAATTCCTGGTAACGGGTTGATTGTGGAAGAGGATAGGGTAAGTGATAATGGGGACGGTAGTGATAGTGATATTGAAAGTAAAGGGCCTAGACATAGTAAGATTGGAACGAAGGGTGATAGGAAGAAGGAGAAGAAAGGTAAAGATAATGTGAAGAAAGAAAAGAAGAAAGGTCAGGGTGTGAGTGAGGATGATCATGAATGGGTGAAGGTGGTAAGTAAGAAAAAGGGTAAGAAGGGAATAGTTAAAGATAGGACTTTGAGTGTAGAATTAGATTCATTGTATTCAAATGAAGAAGAAGGCAACAAGAAGGGAGTAGACAGTGAAGATAGTAGTGAGAATGAAGTAGAGGAAGTTTGTAAGACAGTGTTTATGAGAGAGGTACCTAGGTGTGCAAGTTTTAATGAACATAGCAGTAGGGATGTATATGACTTCTTTAGGGAATATGAAAAGTTTTGTCAGGCTAAGTATGGGGATAGTAAGAGAGTTTGGGCTAGGGAGTTGGGAGAATTTTTGTCAGGATATTTGTTGACGATGTATGGGGTGATAATGAGTGTAGGAGAGGTTGAGTATGAAAGTGTAAAGAATAGGATAATTGAACAGGTAAAACGTACGAAAGGTAGTGTTAGGTATAAGCGAAAAAATGATTTTGATGAAGCACGAATGAAGGTGGGTGAAGCAATCTCGATGTATGTATGTCGGTTAGAAACATTGGCTAGAAAGAAGTATGGGGACGAAGGAATAAATGAAAATAAGGAACTAATGAAGAAGTTTTTGGGTACAGTACCAGAGAGTGTGTGTGAGTTTATTAATTTGAAACGGAAGGAGAAAATGAGGTGGACTAGAGAGAGATTGACTTGGGATGATATTTTAGAGATAGTTGAGGATTACGAGTTGGATAGGTGTATGAAAGAAAGTAAATTTGTGAGTGTAAGAACTGGAATGGAGGAATGTGTGCCAGAATTTGGTAGTTTTAGAGATGCTGTTATGAGAGGGCCAATGAGGGTAGCTGATAGTGTAGTAGATAGAAGTGTTAGGGTGAGTAATGTAGGAATACCCATTCCGAGAAATGACGGGTTTAGACAGGGAAATCAAGTTTGGAGAGATAGAAGTGCTAGTACGCAGCAAGTTAGGTTAGGTAGTGGTATCTGTGAAGAGAGGTGTTATAGGTGTGGGAAGGTAGGACATAAAAAGAACGAGTGTAGATGGGCATTAGGAGCATGTTTCGGGTGTGGAGAGACAGGGCATCGAATTAGCGACTGTAAGAAAGAGAAAGTGGTTAAGTGTTATCGGTGTGGTATGACTGGACACATAGCGAATGGATGCCGTAATAATCGTATGAATGTAATTTGTGGTAATTGTGGTAAGGATGGTCATTATGCTAGAATGTGCAAGGAGCCGCGGGGTAAGTGTACTGAATGTGGTGCAGATGGGCATGTAGCTAGGGTTTGTAGAAAGAAGGGATCAAGTCAGCCAGGATGTTCGGGAAACTAATTCATCAGAGGGTTCAGCTGGGTGAGTCCTCGTGTGTGTGGGGAGTGAATGTGATGCATGTTCGTGAGGGTTTATTGCATGAAGATGTGATGGGAGAAAGAGCACATGATTGCATGAGTGTGAAATTGATTTTTAATGGTGTAGAGTTGGTTGGTTTGATTGATACTGGTTGTGGTGTCAATTTAATGTTTAGGAATGCATATGATAAGGTAAAAGAGGTTTGTGAATTTAAGGGATGTAAGGGTGAAGTAAAAGGTATTGGTAATTTGCGTATGCCTGTGCAAGGAAAGTTGCGGGAAAATGTTATGATTGGGGGGCTGATGATGGAGGATAATGATTTTTACGTGGTTGAGGGAGCGAATGAGAAATATGACGTACTGCTTGGGTATAAATTTCTGAAAAAATGTGGTATGATTGTACATCCAAGTGTGAATATGATTGAAATAAAGGTTAAAGGTAATATTTGTGGGGAATTTTATTTAAAGGAAGACGGCAGAGTGAGTACGAAGGTGTGGAAGGGAGTGCCGTTGGTAGCAAAGGAAAGTGTAAAGTTATCGGGTAAGAAAGGTGAGGTGATTAGTGTAAAAGTTGCATGGCCGAGCAGTCTGGGAATTTCAAATAGTGACAAGGATGAATATGTAGTGGAAGGTATGGAAGCAGGTAATTTGGTGAAAACGAGTGCGTATGTATATGATGGTGTTATGAATATGCAGGAACCCAAGGTGTATGTAAGGTTGTTGCCGAGTGTTAGGAGGAAGAGAGTACGTGGAATACGTGAGGGCGATTGCATGGGATGTATGTATACACTGATTAATGTAGAGGATGGAAGATATGTTAAGGCGAGACAGGTGATGTCTGGTAAGGTAAAGAACGATGATGATTGGGATTACGATACGTTGAAAGGAAGAATTAAGTTAGATGAGAGTATAAGTGAGGTCGAAAGGGAACGATTGCTTAAGATGTTATGGGATAAGCGGAGAGTTGTGAGTCTCGGTGACGATGATTGTGGGGGGTCAGACCTGCCAGAATTTAAAATAGTTCTCAGTGATGATACCCCCATATATCAGCGTCCCAGGCATTTTTCTCCGCCTATTGCCAAGGAGATAGAGGAGCAGTGTCAGGAATTAGAGCGTATGGGTGTAATAGAAAGGAGTGAGAGTGCCTGGAATAGCCCTATTGTCCCTGTACGAAAGCCTGATGGAAGTTTACGCATGTGTATTGATTATAGGAAGGTGAATGAAGTGACTGTTAAAGAACGTTTTCCAATGAATGTGGTGTCTGATTGTGTTTATAAGATGCATGGAATGAAAGTTTTTACTAAATTAGATTTGGTGCGGGGCTATTATCAGATGCCTCTGGCAGAGGGGAGCAGGCCCATTACCGCATTTTCAAGTACAAATTGTCACTACCAATTTAAAAGGTTGAGTTTTGGTCTTGCTAATGCGCCTGCTGCCTTCCAAAGAGCGATGAATGTTGTATTGGCTGGTTTCGATCGACAGAAGGTGACTGTTTTTATAGATGATATTCTGATTGCGAGCGAGACTGTTGAGGAACATATGCGGTTGCTTGAGGCAGTGTTGATGCGGTTAATTGAAGTTGGTGTGAAAATTAAGCTTGAGAAGTGTACATGGTTGTCCAGGGAGGTGGAATTTCTTGGGCATGTAGTGGGTGAATCTGGTATAAGGAAGAGTGACAAGTTTGTGAATAAGGTGCGAGAATTTCCACGTCCCCGGACTGTGCGTGAGTTGCGAGGTTTTCTTGGTTTGGTCGAGTTTGGGCGCAAGTTTGTTAGAGATTGTTCAGGTATAGGGAAGCCTTTGAATGAATGGACGGGTAAAAGGAATAGTACAAAATTGAAATGGGATGATCGGATGATAGAAGCGTTTGAAAGGTTGAAGGAAGAGGCCGCGAAAGACGTCACTTTGGCATTTCCAGACTACAGTGAAAATGCGAGTATGCTAGAGTTGTATACGGATGCGAGTGGGGTTAGTATGGGTGGTTGTTTGGTTCAAATGCAGAGAGTAGATGGAGAAGAGAAATTGAGAGTAATAGCGTATGTTAGTAAAGCGTTTAATAAAGCTGAGCGGAAGTATTCGACGATTGACAGGGAATTGGCTGCAATACGATTTTGTGTGAAAGCATTGAAAGTATTTTTGTATGGTGTAAAATTCATTGTGCGTACTGACCATCAGCCCCTAGTGTACATGATAAGGAAAGAGTGTGTGAATGCAAGGGTTGCTAGGACCATAGAGGATTTGAATGAATTTGATTTTAGGTTAGAATATGTACCGGGAAATAAGAATGTGATAGCGGATGCGATGTCGAGGATGCATGGGAGGATGGAAGATAAAGAGAGTAATCAGAATTCTGAAAGGTTGCTTGAAGGTTTAGTTGTGGAGCAGAGTTGTGAAGGGCAAGATATGGTGTATAAGTGTATCCTAATGGGTTTAAGTAAGTTAATACAAGAGGGGTTAAATACGGAAATACCAGGTAGTGTAACTGAGCTTAAAAGAAGGGTGATGAATGAAGTGACAAAAGAAATGGTATATGAGGAGGAGAGTAGTGTACTAGAAGGGGAAGTATTATCAAAGATATTAATGGTGGTAAGTAGGTTGTATGGTGTAACTGTGTATTTGTATTTTGGATGGAATAGACCGATGGAATATAGGGCATGTAAGGAGAATGATAGGGAATATATTTTGAGGATTCAATGTAAGGAGGAATGTTGCAAATTGTTGAGTGAGAAGGATAATGGTGCAAGTGACCTTAATCCAAGATATGGGGGTATAGAGGACAGTGAGTATGATGATGAACATATTGGTGAAGTGAGTGACAGAATGGAAAGGAGAGTAAATGTATGCATGCATGGTGTAAAAGGAAGGATGATGACATATGTGAATATAAATGAGAATGAATATTGTAGTTTAATTGATACGGGTGCTCAAGTGTCATTAGTAAATGAGTCGGTTATTAGGGAAATTGAGAGGTACAATTGGGAAGTGAAAAGACAGTGTACGAGTGTGAGAATTCATGGAATAGGTCAGGGAAGTTTACTTGTTTGGGAAGAAGTGAGGTTGAAAGTGAAACTAGGGAGTATGGAAGTTGAACATAATTTTATTGTAATGGGAGAGAATGAAATGCCTAGTTGTTTTTTGATGGGAATAGATTTTTTGAGGTTGCACCATGTGTCAGTTGATGTTGGTAAGGGTTTGCTTTCAAAGAATGGCTGTAAGGTAATAGTAATTGAGGATAATAGTGTATTCATGGCGAAGTTTGTTGGCATGATTGATATTGCAAAAAGTGAAGATGATTTGTTGAGCAAAGAGGAGGTGGAAGAAATGCAAGGTGAATGTTTAGAGATAAATAGGTTACGTGAATGTATTTTAAAAGGTATTAGGGTGGAAGAATGGCCGTGTGATTTGGAAGCGTATAAGAAAGTTGTTAAAAGATTTATTGTTTGTAAGAATATTGTGTATTTTTTGCATAGGGGAATGGATGAAGATATATATGTTCCTGTATTTCCAATGCATGCAGCTGTGGGTATGTGTATGGTAGTGCATGACAGGTATGGGCATATGGGGAAGAATAAATTGTGGGAATGCATGCGAGAGAGGTTGTTTACGCCTGGGTTGAGCCAAGTTTGTAGGGATGTAGCGACTACTTGTGAGGATTGTCAGAAGGGAAAGTATCAGAGCATGCATGCAAGTCCGCCTGTTCTGAGGTTACGTATGAAAGAGCCATTTGAGATGTTTGTGATTGATTGTGTTTCGTTGCCTGTGACTGCGAGAAGACATGTGGGAATGATTGTCATGGTCGATCATATGAGCAAGTTTGCGTATGCCGTACCCATCAAGAATAAAAGAAGTGAGACTGTAGCGAGAATGGTAAGTCAAGTGATGTTGCCGATGAGTGTGTGTAAGCCTGCAAAAATGTTAAGTGACAATGGTCCGGAGTTTGTTGGATGGGAGTTTGAGCAGATGTTGAGAGAATGGGGCATTGAACATGTGTATTCGACTCCGTATATGCCAAGTGCGAATGGGTTGGCTGAAAGGACTGTAAGAACCTTAACAGAAATTTTGCGGATGATGAGTACATGTGATAATGATTGGGATTTATATGTTGGGCGTGCGTTGTGGGCGTATAATGCGACGGTGCACAAGAGTACTGGTATGTCTCCGTGTAAGTTTGTGTTGAATTTTGAAAAGATAGTAAGACCGAGATTGAGTGTGTCCGAGAATGATAGAGATGTTTGGAAGAAAGCAAATGAGAGATTTGAAAGCTACAAAGTGGGAGAGAAAGTGTTAAAAGAAGTAATTGAAAAGGGAAGAATGAATGTCAATAAGGTACGTGATAAGTTTGAAGGTCCATATGAGGTGTTAGATGTTGGTTCTAGTGGGTTGAGTTATGTTTTAGGTAAAGTAAGTGTGGATGGTAGTGTGGAAAAGGTTAGGGCACACCACAATCAGTTGCGGAAATGGAAGGAGGTACCAAGATATATTCAGGAGAATGGTATGACTAAATGGCTTAAAACGAACAAGTATGAACCGAGTATGTGTGAGGCATTAGGTTTAGAAGATAAGCAATTGGTGTTAGTAGAGTATGGACGGAAAAAGAAGTCTGAGAATTTTACTGGGGATAAAAGGCGGGAAAATTTTGTAGTTGTAGGCGGGAATCAGAATAAGCAGGACAAGGGTGTAAATGTACAGGTGAGTATGGAAGATAAATGTATTAATACAGATGAAACTTGGATGAGTATGAATGATACTTATAGTGTGTGTGGTTTTTCGTTAGATGAGGCAAGAGAACGTATGACGGACACGAGAATGAAAGATAGGAGAATGATAAGCAGTATGAATGATTCTTTTGTTAAAGTAGAAAATGGTTTGGATGTAATGGATGAATTGTTGACAGAAATTAGTGGGATTTTCGGGCCAGATGGAACTGAGGTAGATGAAATAGTGAATGATATCTTAGACGAGCAGAGCATAGACGGGAATAGTAATAGTACGTTGAATGAAAACGACATGGAAGAAGTGAATGAGAGAGTGCAGGTATATGAAGGCCCAGTTACCCGAAGCCGAGGCCCTGTTCCTGATTGCGACTGGGTAATGAGAAAATAGGTAAGTGTTGTGTGAGGATTTGGCAAAGTAAGGGGGGAGGAATGTGGAGGATTAATTTTATTTTAATTTATTTTTGTTTGCCAAATCGAGAGAGAGAGAGAGAGAGAGAGAGAGAGAGAGAGAGAGAGAGAGAGAGAGAGAGTGTGTGAGTGTGTTTATTTAAGTTTTGTCAGAGAGAGAGAGAGAGAGAGAGAGAGAGAGTGTTTACAGTATTGGCTTTAGTTTTGTCACACAGAGAGAGAGAGAGAGAGAGAGAGAGAGAGAGAGAGAGAGAGAGAGAGAGTTGTTTTAGTATTGTTAAATAGAGACATTTTATTTGCTTTAGCTTTGTCATTAGAGAGAGAGAGAGAGAGAGAGAGAGAGAGAGAGAGAGAGTGTGTGTGTGTGTGTGAGCGAGTGTTTATTTACTTAAGTTTGTCAAACCGCAAGAAAGAAAGAAAGCGTGTTTATTTGCTTTAGTTTCGTCAGAGAGAGAGAGAGAATTTCATTTGCTTCGTTTTGTTAGATCGCGCGTGCGCAAGAGAGTATGTGTGTATGTGCGTTTGTGTGTGCGTGTTTTGTGTGTCCGCGGTGCGCGCTGAGGAAAGGGGTAATTAGCGAATGATTGTTTGAAGTTGGAAAGATTGTTGGTATAATTGAGGTTGTTTGTTTACTTTTTAGCTAGGATAGGGTGATGATGAATGTCTTGGGCGAAAGCATTGGATATCGAACGATAGAAGAAGTCGGCTGTGTATTTTTTTGCTCTTCGAAAGCCGGCTGTGAAGCTTTTTTTTATATTCTGAGTAAGTACTGTTTTTATTTATTTTGTTAGGCGCGTTCATGAGTGATAGAAAGTTTATTGTTTATCTTTGATTATAGTGCGATAGTTTAGTTTAGTTAGGAGTTTTCGTAAGCGTTTTTTTTCTTTTTTTTGGCAGGCCGCGATTCCTCCTTTGGAGAGTTATTTTTGAATGCCGATCTTTAGTTGACGACCTGGCCTGCATTAGATTGTTTTAAGACTGCTCAGATTGATTTATTTGTTGACGACCCGGACCGAATTTACTTCTGATTGCTGTTGATGATGATGATACCGATGAGGATGATGATGATGATGATTACGCTTACGGACTAAATCAATGAAAGCATTTTTGTATTGACTGAGTGTCAAGTGTTGCCATATTGTGGCGTTGCTGCAGAGTTGTGGTTTTGGGCTTTTAACGACTGTTGGCCCTTGTGTGGACAAAGTGGTCCACACATAAACAAATATTGGTTTTGGGTGTGTTAATTTTAAGTTGTTAGGGTTTTTTTATTTGAATGGTGTTACGGTTTATATTTAATATTGTTTATGATTCGTGATAAGTGTTTTTTTTGGTTTATGATTGCGTTTACTTTTAAGAATATAGTGTTAAGGTTATGTTTTGTTTTCATTTTCCTTCTGTCCAAGAGTCCAGTTTGAAGTAGAGTCAGGGGAAAGTTTGTGTTGTGGGATATTTTGAAAGAAGAGTGATCAAAGGTGTGGGGGTTTGTTTTTGTTGACATCCCGCCACAATAAAACAATCTGTGAATTTATATGGAATCTTTTTAAATTAATCATCTAATAGCAATCTGTCTTTGCCGGTTATTATTATTATTATTATTATTATTGTTGTTGTTGTTGTTGTTGTTGTTGTTGTTGTTGTTGTTGTCATCAATATTTTGTTAACCATAATCTACGTAGATTGGTGGTTTATAGTTTGGGGCTTCGAATTATTATTATTATTATTATCATTATTATTATTATTATTATTATTATTATTATTATTATTAATATAATTATAATTATAATTATACTTAGGATTATAATTATAATAATAATAATGATAATGATAATATTAATAATAATAATAATAATAATAATAATAATAATAATATTAATTATTATTATTATTATCATTATTATTATTATTATTACTAGCTAAACTACAACCCTAGTTGGAAAAGCAGGATGCTATAAGCCCAAGGGTTCCAACAGGGAAAATAGTCCAGTGAGGAAATTAAACAAGGAAATAAATAAACTAAAAGAGAAGAAATGAACAATCAAAATAAAATAATTTAAAAACAGTAACATTTAAATAGATCTTTCATATACAAACTATAGGAAGTTAAAAAAAAAAAAAAAAAAAACAAGAGGAAGAATAGTGCGTAAAGAATATGACATTTCAAGATCCTCAGTACATGAAAGGGTATATTAGACATTACAGAATGGCCAATCATGTGTTTTATCTGCTTAAAAATATCTAGCATAACTGTAAACGAATTTAATATGAGATCCAATTGTGATTAATTTCAGGGACGTAAGTGTAGGCAGCTATATCCTTCGGGTATAATTATGCTTTATTAAGTCATCGTATGTAAATAAGTCTGAAAATGCTCAGTGTCAAGCAGACGCATCAAGGGAACACCTGTCAGAGGAAGAATGGCATGGCGGATTTCGTTTAGTGATATAAGAATAAAAGCAATTGAGCTCCAACAACCATACGAAGAAGATAGTGCACAATCAGTTGGAAAATTCCTCTTTTGTGAAGAAAATATTGAAAATAAGAAAAGAGTACTACAACAAATGTGGATGAAAAGAGAAAAACTAGTGAAAATAAGGAACACACAAAACTAAAAGACACAGAGGCGCCGTTGCAAAGGCAAAGCCTCAACCTGAATCTGATCTGATCTGAGGACAGATAGCAGCTGAATCCGTCTGTGGCAGCATATCCGAGGTATTACAAAGCAACACAGTCACCAAAACAACACATTACTCGAAATTCGAATAATAACCAATTTGGAATGAGGGGAATATAAGAGATACGCTTTACAAATGATTCACATATTTAAATCTTATTGCTTCAAATCTTAACTTGTAACAAATAATTTTGATACATAACATTTAGTTCAATAGATCTTACTTTAAAAAATACCAAAAGATAAAAGTGAGACATTTCTCTCTATTTCAATTTTATATTTCATATGAATAAATTTTTATATTTATTGAATATTCATTTTTTTTCAGCAATGTAGCGTGTAATTTTAAACTAACCGTTTTTTCTCTCTTTTCACACTTTGTAGGGAAGTTTGGACTAACATAGAGAAAAGAAATATAACTCAACTTCCTGACAACAAAGCTAAGAATCCCAGAAGCCTTTCATCTATGTTCTTATGAGAACTATTTTTTTTCTGTCGTCTATAAAACCTCTATAACAATTCATAAATCAAAGTAAGAAACATGGCAATATGAGAGAGAGAGAGAGAGAGAGAGAGAGAGAGAGAGAGAGAGAGAGAGAGACTTGACTCATAATATCCCAATTACAACATGAACGTGATTCATGTGGAAATCTCATCAGCTCATGTCGTTATAAAACTTTGTATAGGCTTCGCAGAACTTTAGATGGTTCTCAGTATCTTCACCCTTAAAATGATTTGTCATTTTTATATTTTTAGGAAACTTAAGACTATTTACTTCTAAATACACAGGATCAAATCTTAAAACGTACCCGAAGTGTGTAAACACACACACTCACACACAAACACACACACATACACACACACACATATATATATATATAATGTTATATATTACGGTTGTGTAATTACATAACCTCCCGAGTTCCAAACTCACCTGTTTATTTTAACATACATCTGTTACACTTGAATGATACCTGAGCTCTGAGAAATTATGCAACCCACAGACGGCAATATATAAAAACACTGAATATCCTAAGGTCTCTTACGTACACTCGAAACAAAACTGGGTAATTAATTTACTTGAACTATTCAGAACAACCTCTTACTTCGATTCTTAGTCAGGGATACAAGCTAGGTCTATAGGAAATAATAGTGATCAAAATAATACTCTTTTAAAAAAATAAATATATTCTATAAAAATTACAACATTAACACATATAATTATCACCAAAATGAATCATTCGAAATATTAAATCTGAACAAATTCTTAAACTAAGACATGAAAATTTATTTTGAGCAAAGCGAAAAATCTATTTTTGGGTGAGATAGCCATGTCGTCCTGATGAAAGGTTCCTTTAAGTAGCTCCCTAGGGTATATTTGACTACAGTGATATTCCCAGAGAATTTACCTTTAGGTCTCCAGAATTCTAACTCCTGGCGCGAATATCCTTAAAATTTCTCTCAAGGATATCGCATATCAAGGGACGTATATCTTGATACAACACATAGCAATCTTCACCCCGAATAGCGTTTTCTCTTCGAGGGGGAAAGTGGCAAAAATAGAAGGGGAGCAGTTATCAAGGTACCCTTCCTCCGTTACTAACTTGAGTATCTAGATGGGGCCATCGTCGCCGCCATGTTTATTCCTTGTAGCATTGAGCAAGGTGCTACAGATATAGTAGTTTCGGGAGGGATCCTGCCAAGGCCTTTTCTATAAAAAGGAGGGCAGGTCCATCAGGACAACATGGCTATCCCACCCAAAAATAGATTTTTCGCTTCGCTCAAAATCCGTTTATTGGGCTCAGGACATGTCGTCCGGATGGAAGGTTACCAGAGCATTATTTAGTAAGTGCTGTATCTGTGGATTTTCCAAATGTGCCTTAACCTCAAGACAATATATTCTTGGTCACTCAGACCATAGAGACATATGGCGTTACCGTTATACGTCATTACTTCTAATCATGAACTATGTTAGTGCTTCCTACCCCCTGCAGGGAAGAGTCATACTAGACTCAGGAAAAAGTCTCGAGGTTTGCATATCCCATATGAACAAATCTAGCAACAAGAGCATACAGGTCTCACTGTATACAAAGCTAGTCGAAGTTTGTATCCTCAATACAAACAAAGGTTTATATGAGCCACCATAGCATCCAGAGCATACAGGCTTAGCTGTATGCAAAATCAAACAAGTTTGCACCTATGTATGCATAGGCAGAGAAAGGTTGTATTCATGTTAGAACAAAGTTATTTATTTTGTTCTCATGTCAATATGCAGATTATTAAGGGTTAAATAATACTCACAAATATCTTTATTAATTCAAATTTGGGGCGAAATAAGACGCAAATACCATTCAAATATTTATTGGTAATTCACTTTGTGTTGCACTGTGAAATGTCAACACGTACACCCGATTCTTAACAGTCCCGATCAATTCACTGTTCCTCGCAGTGCTAAGCGACAGGTTTTAGCACACTACCTGCCGCCACCACATACCTTTTCAGCTTTTGCACTTGCTTCGCGTAGTGTTTAAGGAACACTCTGGATGACTTCCATCCAGTATACGAGCGAAGACGCTCAAAATCCATGTATTGGAAGAAGTTCAATGACGAAGCAATTTTTCTAGGATCATGACCTGCGGGTGTACTGTCAGGATCCGCTCTGCGAATGAAGTAGGTGATCTTCGCCCTTAGTTGTTTTAAGGATAAGTTTGAGCCCGAGGTTTCTCCTTTAAAGAGCTGTCCTCCCCTGAAGTCTGAAGTTCTACAAAGATAGACCTTTAGACACGACTGGACAGCAAGACATCTTCCTTCAGAAGGCCAATTCTCCAGGAACCCCACCTTTTGGTAGGTTCTTGGCGAGAAACGTTGGCTCAGGAAAGAGATTCAGTTTTCCCGCTTCTGTGAACTGAATATGGCACTCATCCCGAGAAAGGGCCACTATTTCACTAACTCTGGCCCCCGTGGATAGAGCAATCCTCATTGTTCACTGTTGAGGCAAAGTGTAGGACCTTATCCAAGGACCATGAGATGGGCTTCGGAGGTGCTGCAGGCCTAAGTCTAGCACAGGCCTTAGGAATCTTGTTAAAGATTTCATTGGATAAGTCTACTTGTAAGGCATAAAGCAGAGGTCTAGTCAAGGCTGACTTACACGTTGTTATCGTGTTGGCTGCTAAACCTTGTCCATGAAGGTGAATAAAGAAGGATAAACAGAAATCTGTTGAGATCTCTTTTGATCTTCTTGCCTTGACAAAAGCAAGCCACTTCTTCCAAGAAGTCCATACTGTCTCTCGAGATTCCAAACCTTTTCTTAACTGCTAAGGAGAGAAAATCATGAGATGAAGGTTTTGGGTTCTCTGTGATGTAGCGAAGACAGTCGACTTCTGTACTTGTTGAGTCAGAACTGGGTCTGGCAGAGGGACCAGCCTCAGCTTCAATTCCAATACTAGAGGGAACAAATTGCTCTTTGGCCACTTGGGAGCCACTAGGGCTGCCGTTCCCTGAAAGGATCTCAGTTTGTTGAGGACCTTCAACAGAAGGTTGGTTGGAGGGAACAGGTCCATCTGTTCCAGTCGAGGGATATGGCGTCCACTGCTTCCGCTAGAGGGTCCTCGTATGGGGCCACATAACGAGGTAGCTTCTTGTTGTCGCTCGTCACGAAGAGGTCGATCTGCAGTTCTGGGACTTGACTTAAGATGAAGGAGAATGGTCCTGCGTCTAGGGACCATTCTGACTCTTGGCGTGAGCCTGGATAGAGCGTCCGCCGTCACATTGCGGAACCCTTGAAGGTGAACTGCTGGTAAATGCCATCTCTTCTTTTCCGCCAAGCGGAGGATGGCCAACATCACTTGGTTGATTTGGGGTGACCTGAACCTTGACGATTCAAACATCACACTATCACCTCGCTGTCCAGAATCCGTCTTATGTGGATTGAATGGCGAGGGGAAAAATTCTTCAGCGTGAGAAAGACTGCCATGGCTTCCAAAATGTTGATGTGGAAGGTCCTGAATAGAGAGGACCAAGTCCCTTGGACTTTCCGTTGGTGAGAGTGACCTCCCCATCCTTCCTTTGATGTGTCCGTGTGGATGATGACTGAAGGTAGAGGTGGATGCAAAGGCACCGACCTCTTCAGGTTCTTGGCCTTCGACCATGATTTGAGAAGTGATCGTAGTCGAGTCGGTATCAGTCTTCTTAGATCTCTTCGAGCGTTTGATGCGTATCTTCTCCAGACTTCTGATGCATCCTTTAACTGTGCTCTTAGCACAGGGTCTGTCACTGATGCAAACTGAAGGGAGCCCAGCACTCTCCTGTTGGCGTCTTGAAATCCTGTCGGATTCCAGTAGTCTCTTGACAGATCCCGCTATCTCTCTCCTCTTCTTTGGTGGAATGGAGAGACGGTGTGATTGTAAGTTCCAATGTATTCCAAGCCATTGAAACTCCTGAGCTGGAGATAGTCGAGACTTTTTGACATTGATCTTCAATCCCACATGTTCCAGGAACTGGATCACTTTCTTGGATGCTTGCATACACTCTGTCTCGTATGCTGCCCACACCAGCCAATCGTCCAGGTAGGTTACCACCTGGACACCTTGTAGGCGTAGTTTTTGAACGACTGTATCTGCAAGCTTTGTAAAGATCCTTGGGGCTATGTTTAGTCTGAAGGGCATGGCTCTGAAGACATATTTCTTCTTCTGTAGCCTAATTCCTAGGTAGGAGGAGAGTGGGCGATTGATTGGGATATGCCAATAGGCATCTGCCATGTCTATGGAGACTGTGTACGCATGTTTTGGCAGCAGGGTCCTTATGTGTTGAAGGGTTAACATCCCAAACTTGTAGTTTTCTATGAACTTGTTAAGTGGCAACAAGTCCAGAATGATTCTGAGTTTGTCTGAGTCCTTCTTGGTAACACAAAACAGCCTTTATTGGAATTTGATGGACTTTGCCCTCCTTATCACCCGTTTGCTCAAGAGTTCTCAGGTATATTCTTCCAGGATGGGGGTGAGTGTTGGAAGAATGAGGAAATAATGGTGGAACTGTCATCCAGCTCCAACCTAGTCCGTTCTTGATTAGGCTGTGGGCCCAGGGATCAAAGGTCCAGCGATCCCGAAATGTTTGGAGTCTTCCTCCTACTGGAAGCATCTCATTGCTTCGGTTGTCTGGAGGACTTGCCTCCTTGACCGCGCCCTCCCCTAACCCCTCTTCCTCTTGAGGGGCGTCTAGAGGAGCCTTTATTTGACCCTCTAACTTTAGGGCGAAAGGTAGTGGTCTGCCTCTCATTGGCGGGAGTAAAGGCTGGTGACTGGGTCACCATCTGCTGGGGTACCATCTGGTAGGTGGGTTGGGGCTGTGCCACCATCTGGGGTACCACAGTCATCGGAAGTTGCTGTTGTTATCTGGCAGGGCGAGAGGGCAACCTTGGTCTCTTTGTCTTCCTCTTCGGTTGGGGATCCTCATCCGGGGGAAGACTTCCTCTTAGCCGACATGCCCCACTTTTGGAGAAGATTCCTGTTCTCCGTGGCAGCCTTGTCGACTATTTCCTTGACCACTTGACTCGGGAAGAGGTCCTTTCCCCAGATATTGGAAGACATCAGCTTCCTGAGTTCGTGCTTCACCGCAGCCGAAGCAAACACGAACTCCCTACATGCTCTTCTGGCCATAACAAAGCCATATATGTCCTTGACCAGCATTGCCAAATGTGATTTGGCCACGACCATAAACATATCTGGGGATCTATGATCACTTGCCATTGCCTCCAAGGTAATTTGGAGGGACAGAGATGCGGCAAGCCTTTCCTTTGTCTCTTGCTCCCTACGCAAGAGAAAGTCAGACAACTTAGGGATTTTTCACTGAACTGGCGTCCAGCAATATCCGCCTCCAACTTCCCAACTGAGAAGGTAAGATGTATTTCCTTCCAGTCTTTGTCATCTGTAGGCAGAGCTAGGGATAAAGGTCTACACTCCTCAAGTGTAGGACAAGGTTTCCCGGTTTCTACTGCCTTCATCACTGCCTTGAACCCTTTTTCCGCAAAGGGAAAGGCCAGTTTAACTGGAGCAAGAAAAGAAGAGTGTTTCTTACTCAGGGCGGGCACTTTAAAATTAGTGAAGCCCCTGTCTTTCACACTGCTAGCCATTAAAGCCTGAGCCTTCCCATGGTCAAGAACTATGATCTCTTTCGGCTGTCTCCTCCTTGGACACAGGTTCCGCATTTAGACGGACGAAGCAGTCTGGGTCAGACTCAAAGCTGGGCCAAAAGTCGACACTCCCAGCTTCTCTGAAATAAAGATCTTCCCGTTTGTAATTGGCATGTACTCTGCATGCCTCCAAGGGTTTACTTCAAAACATGAAGGAATATCCTTCACATTGAGTCTCTAGTGAGAGCCACGGGACGCTGCGAGATGGTGTAACTCTTTCCTCAATGCAGCTTCCCTTTCTTCGTTTTGCTTACGAAGACTCTCCATCATCGTCATGAGACTAGCCAGGGCTTTTCCCATTTCATCAGATGGAGGAGCAGAAGACGTAGAGGGCACTGGTTCTGGGGCTGGAACCGACGAAACGGACACCGATTCGACGTCATCCTCTTCGATCTCAGGAACCAAGGTAGACTCCTCTTCTTGACCCTCCACAAGAAGGTCCTTCTCGGTGTCTTCCGACATCTCTGACATCCTCTCATCTAGATGGATGTCCTTCATCGCGTCCAAAACATCCGTATCCACGGAAATCTGGACGCAAGGGATCTCAGGTTGAGGCTGTGGTATGACGGCATCCGCAGTTCCCTTAGGGAACTGATAGGCCCGCAACCGTTCATTTGGAAGGTAAGGCCCCATGGCATTCTTCTTGAAGCCACTGCATCCCTTGACTCCGTTGTCTTGGGGTCATAAAAGGCCTCAGTAACCTAGGCTTTGCATACATTACATACCTGGGGGTCCCAATACTTGTGAGTTCCCTTGGTGATGGAACAGAGGGAGTGTGCCCTGCACTCCTCATGGCCGCAGAAGTCCCTACTCCTAACTTTGCAGAAGACTCGCGCACACTCAGGGTGGTCCTCCTGTAAAGAGAAGAAACTAAATGAGTATATGGTAGTTCATCTCACCTGATAAACTATATAAATATTATTATTAATATTTTGCATTTTTATTGCATATAGCTTAGGATAGACAAGCTAGAAAAGAATTAGGAAAGACACATACATGTGTCTCCTGTCCAGCCAATTGCTGTGACCTCCCTCAAAATTAAAGCCTAGGGTTATTCTATTCAGGAGGCCCAATGGAAGAGTTCTGCCCTGTAAGGATTGATAAGTGTAACTTAACACTGACTTCCCAAAGGTTTTAATAATGAGGGTCATTTGTAACTGATCATCTATCAGTATATGGAAAGAAATTTTCCTTTCCTTATATAGTATGGTCTCAACAATAGACTGTGCATGGACACACAGGGTATGTTGGAAAATTAACAACTGTATACTTTACACTATAGTTTTCTGTTTGCAGTATGATCTATACTGCAAATATACTGGCCACTGTATAGTCATATACCGTAGTTCTAGCCGGCATGTTGCCGGCAAGGCTAGCACCTGTGGCACAGTTCTGCCGGCTGGGATGGTGGCCGGCTGGGATGGTGGCCGGCTGGGATGGTGGCCGGCAGCTTGCCCGCTGCCGGCACATTAGTCCAGCCGGCGTCTTGCCGGTCAGGGTAGTGGCCGGCGGCATTAATCTGGCCGGCAGCTGCCTGTTAGGTTATTACCCGGCGGCATTAGCCGATAGAGAGAAAGAAAGCAAGGAGTGAATGGTGATGTAAGAGCTATGTCGTACTGCCTTCCTCCAGAATGAGGGTTCAAATGGAAGGGGAAAATATATAGTTCAGGCTTCCACCCACCCAAAAACCATTGCCGGTCTCTGCTGGCCACAGGTCTGTGAATGGCAGTCCAAGAGAGGACTGAAGAACACTCTACAGTAAAGGGATCTCCTGTCGGCAGCCGGCCCAGCCGGCACAGCTTTCCCTGAGCCTTGCGTCCATAAGGGAAAGCTGAGCGACTAAGCTACTACAAGCAGAAGCCTCGGCCAGCCCCACAACCTGAGGGCAAGCGGGGAGATTGTAGGACAATGGCCAAAGGGTTGCAATGGCTAGGCCATCACTAAAGGACAGAGGGAGGGGGGGAAAGGGTCCTGTATGAGTTGTGGAAGGAGCCGACAGGGTTGTCAGTCCATCCACGCCTTTAAGAAACTCTGTTTCGGTGTTGGGGCCATCCTAGGCAGCAGAAGACTATCTATTCTCCAGCCTAGGGTCTGCCAATACAGTTAAGGGGCCGGCAGCAAGCTTGCCGCCTCCTCTTAACAAAAGAGAAACAGAGTTCTACTGCTGGAGCCATCCTAGGCTGCAGAAGAATGTCTATTCTTCAGCCTAGGGTCTGCGAGCACAGGACTAGTTTACTAGACCGCAGGGAGAAGGTGGCAATATCATATAACCCCTTCAGGTGCAGTCTAGGGAGGTCTAGCCTCCTATGCCGGCAGCATAGTCCGACAGGGGAATGACTATTCACCCTGCCGGCCAGCTGCTGGCACAAGACTATATACTCTGAGGTTCTGACCGAAACCCAAAACATTCTATCTGCGGCTAAGGGAAAGGACAGAAAACCCTAGCCTAGACCTACCTCAATGACAACTCGAGGCACGACGAACTAAGGTTGTAGCCTAAGGCTACACTCAGAGGGAAGGAGGGATTACCCTTAAATCTCCACTGGAGACGAATGTCGCTTTGTATAATAATTCTAGGAGATATCTATCTCCGCCTGAATTGATAAAATGATACACAAGGGTAACCGGGGAACATATATGAAAGTATACTAAAGCCACTAGGCTAGTAGCCTAGTGGCAGGTAAGAATCGACTACCTTAATCACTGAAACTCTCTCGTATACTATCTCAGAAGAGGAAATTTTATATGCAATCAATGTATCTCACATGTATAAATTGCCTAAATAGCTTCATTTAAATTTAATAACATAAGGAATGTCTATTATATCATGCATGAAAGTAAACTAAAACAACTAGGCTAGGAAGCCTAGTGTAAGCAAGGTTCGGTTACCTAAATCGCCGAAACTATTACGAATACAATCGGCATAATATAACTAACTCCTAGCAATGAAGACTAAATAGCTATAGTTATTCATGCTATTTATACCGGGAAAGTCGTTCTGGCTAACTAAATAACTCATGCGTTACGAACGACAGCGCCCATGAAACCTCCGGTTCAGGCAACAGCTCTTCCAGTTAATTTAACCTAATTTCACTGTGAGGCAAGACCTAAAATTTATACAATGTAAAGATCAAATACTCAACTTTCCACAGGCAGAAGAGGCTTGAGATTGCATGATAAATCCAATGAGATAAGCGAAAACAAGAGAGTGAACAGGGAAATCACCAAGCTAGTAGCGCTACGCTTAAAGGAATAGACATGGCGGCGATGATGGCACCATCTAGATACTCAAGGTAGTAATGGAGGAAGGGTACCTTGATAATGGCTACCCTTGTATTTTTGCCACTTTCCCCCTCGAAGCGAAAACGCTATTCGGGGTGAAGATTGATATGTGTCATATCAAGATATACGTCCCGATATTATGCGATATCCTTGAGAGAAATTTTAAGGATATTCGCACCAGGAGTTAGAATTCTGGAGACCTAAAGGTAAATTCTCTGGGAATATCACTGTAGTCAAATATACCCTTGGAAGCTACTTACAGGAACCTTCCATCAGGACGACATGGCCTGAGCCCAAAAAAAGATATTTATGAAAATTATACAATCACTTGTTTCACTGAAAATTAATTTATAAAAATATTTAATCTCGGTAATTAATGACCATAGTTAACCTTTCACACTCTAATGATTAACTCTTATTGAAATTTACATAAAAGTAACTGATACACTCAAGTGTTTTAGCTCACGAGGTTTCCGAACAGATAGCAATATAAATACACTTCACTGTTTTAACCTAAATTTCACACGGCCAGTTACAAAAATTAATATAATACCAGCACGTACAATAACACAATGCATTTGAAATCACATTCAAAGTTTCATCAACGTTTGAACACACTACACATGATATATGTTGGGTAAAAAACTTATTCACTTTGGAAAGGGCACACACCTGAGGTACTTGAGGACAGAGGATGTTGGTTCTTTCACAGGGAAAGACTGGATCTCTTCTTCTCCTTGCGATTTCCTAGGGACACACGTCACATATAGAAGAAATAACATAAAAAAATAAATAAAGTAAATGCGCAGGAAGTAGGGTGGATGTTGCCGACCTATGATCTCGTCTCCCCGATCCATAGGTAGCGTGGGAAGCAGTAAGAGTCGCTTTTCTCTTTGTTTGATATGTGCTGACCCAAGCACACGTGTACTGATTCTGATTCCATGTTAACAGGTACATCGGGGAGAAGGGACGCAGAGTGAGAACCAGTCTGGTGTGGTTACATCACCTGCCACTGCTACCCTTATGCGAGACAATCCGTCAGACCCCCCAGCAATGTATGGGAAATAAGAATCCCCAGAGTAGGTCAGTCGAAGACCAGTTACGTTCGAGTCCGAGGAGTGAGTGGGCAACCCTCATTAAGCCCACCTTCCATGGTAAGCCTACCTCAACCATGGTGGATGTCGATACGCCATGAGACATCCAATAACTATTCCTTTTTAGTTGTAAAAATCTTAATCATATAATGTCTCCCCGAGTTTCCGCTCTCCCCGTGTGTCGCTATTATTGACAAGTTAATTTAATTGCATTGAACTGACCAAATTATTTGAAAGTCAGCGAGAAACTTGTATTTCCTTGGTTATGTAATCTCAAGATTTAAAGTTCTACTTCACTTGCTTTGAAGAAAATTTATGCTAATTTTTGTTGTGAGAATTATCTTAGACAACAAATTCTTTTACGACATCGACATCTAATTCACCGCCTCTCATCATCTATTATTATGTAATTAACCCACGCCATGTGACACATATATATTAATAATTCTAAATAGATTCTTCTAGTGGCGTGGGGGCAAGGCTTAGCGGCATAAGGTTGCCAATGAGACAAAAAACAGGGAAACAAACCTTACTTGCAAGGTAACCCTCTCTCAGCTAACTCTGCCCACCTCCCTCCTCGAAACAATAAAGAAAATGATAAAACTAACTCAAGGGTTTTCGAGAACATTCCAACTATATGGAAATATAACATGACGTAATACTTCATGAGAGCATAAAAAATATTACATAATCCCTCGTTTTCATACCTCGTATGTGTCGTACAGCATACTTAGATTGCATAAGAGTTTGAAACAAAATGAATGAAAAATATAACGAAATGAATGACGAAAGTCTTAGGCAATCTACTGTACATACAATTACTCAAGCTAACAAGAGAGGAACTCCCCTTATGAGCTGGTTATACACCCCTTAAATACA
>NC_090738.1:15272578-15292578 GCF_036898095.1 Palaemon carinicauda | reverse complement strand
TCGATCTCCCCGATAGAGAACGTTCTCTCTCTCTCTCTCTCTCTCTCTCTCTCTCTCTCTCTCTCTCTCTCTCTCTCTCTCTCTCTCTCTCGGGGAAACACAAGGTCTTTCTTATCAATATCTTTATTCAAACTGTAAATTTTTAGCAATACTGTCAAGCCGACATTCAATTTCACTGTATTCCTTAAGAATTTACATATGCTTTCGGTCTAACAACACTTTTATTATCTCTCTCTCTCTCTCTCTCTCTCTCTCTCTCTCTCTCTCTCTCTCTCTCTCTCTCTCTCTCGTGAAAACACAAGGTCTCTCTTTTCACTCGCTTTATTCAAAACGCAATTTCTCTCTCTTACTATCAAGCCAACCCTCAATTTCCCTCTCCCCTTTAACAGTACACATGTGCTTACTGTCAAACCAACTCTCTCTCTCTCTCTCTCTCTCTCTCTCTCTCTCTCTCTCATTCTTAAATCTATCCAATCAATATTTACTAGGAATTCTGAATTTCGTCCCCCTAGCAGCACATGGCTACTCAAATTCAAATGATCACTTGTTAATCGTCTAGACATTAAATAAGAGAAATCTATATTCTAATGCAAATATAAGGCTTTAAAATCGTATGACGTTCTTGAGCGTTATGCATGACGTAAGAATACACAAAAATATGACTATGTTTAAGCTAAGTAGGTGAATACATAAATCTACACATATACATATACACCTACCAACTCAACACACACACATATACATACATACATACATACACACACACACACACACACACACATATATATATATATATATATATATATATATGTGTGTGTGTGTGTGTGTGTGTGTGTGTGTGCATACATGATATACGTAGGTATACAAATTGTGCAAATAATTCTGAATTATTATTATATGCATTCCAATACGCTTTATTTTGATACTGAAAACAAACCTTCACAAACTAAGTTTCCCTGGTCATGTGTATAAAGAATTCACTTTAAATAAAAACAACCAAAAGAAGAATATGACAGTGTATGAGCCGTATGAAATATACATAGAAATACATTTCCCTTTTTTTGATGGCGTTCAATGGAAACCCTCTTTGTTGGCGAACGGTATTGGAAGAAACGTCGTTTGTATACGATAACAACACACAACGTATTTCGGTCGCGCAAGAGGCAATTTCCCGTGTAAGAGTCTCTCTCTCTCTCTCTCTCTCTCTCTCTCTCTCTCTCTCTCTCTCTCTCTCTCTCTCTCTTAGGACCCCCTCACCCCTCAGCTGGCGCCAGAGTCTTCGATCTGGTCCTAGTTTTCGATTACTCACACCATCTCGTTTCGTTTTTTGAGGTACAAAGGCTGACAGAACGATCGCCTGTTCATATTTCTTGTGAATGTGATGTTTATTTCAGATGGTTTCCGTGTTTGTTTCATTTTGAGTTGTATTCTCTTTTAAGGATAGACATGGAACACGTGTCGCTAACAGCAGAGTTTAAAGATGTTTTCTCAGTCTTATGCACGTACTTACACACACACACACACACACACACATATATATATATATATATATATATATATATGTATATGTATATATATTACATATATATATGTATATATATCATATATATATATATATATATATATATATATATATATATATATATATGCGTATGCGTGTATACATTATGTGTGCGGGCGAGTGAAAGAGAGAAATAATGCAAATATCTAAGAACACCTGTATGAAAGTTAAAATTACTATCTAAAAAAAAATATTGCACTTTCTGGAACACATTCATCGATAAAATAATAAATTTCATCCTAAAACAAAATAAAGAAATATAATCTGTCTATGAATATCAATTGCATAAAACAAAAAAAATAAATTCTTAAATATTTATATATTTGGCTTCAACGTCACAAAACTGTAAACGAAAATATACTTAATATTGATTGTCCTTCTATTATCTAGGTCGCGTTTAGCGTCTGCTTCAAAAGATGTGTGTTCGTTTGTACCCGTGGAACTCGCTCACCTTTCATACGAGCGTAGTACAAATGTCAGCGCTCATTTACAGCCATTTAACAAAAGCACATGTACAAAGACTACAATGAAATACGCAATACTAATGGCGTATCCAGTGCAATAACAAAAAAAATATTTTACAAGATCTACACTACAAATGAAATAAATTATGTACCGTCAGGTTTAACCTTTTCTAGTGATTCATGAGTCTTAATAATGTGTATTATTTACATCGTTTTCTAGAGAAATAGACAGATAAACTAACAAACAAACAAAGCAACAACTCACCAGTAATAATTTGGTTTTGCATCATATTCCAGAAACGATAAAATCCTCTGTGGGAACAACGAATCGAACAATGTTATGCATCAAAGCTTTTACTCAGAATAACTTTCTTCTTCTTCCCTATCTACCAAAAGATTTCTGCTCTACACAAACTTCCGCTGTTTCCTTCCATCCTCGAGTCTAAAGGATTGCGTCTCAACAGATCCACATCCTTCACTAAACTGACTCAAGTCAGACAGGGGGTACAGGGTAGGGGGACCACAGGGCCCGGTAGAGAGACCACAGGTCCCCCTCTGCTTTGGGATAGAGAGAGAGAGAGAGAAAAGAAAAAGGGGGGGGGGTGAGAAGTCCATGGGATGGAGGACCCGGGTGGCATATGGAATTGATTCAAAGTGAGTGACTCATCACGAAGACTCGAGGTGCGTTGCTCAGGTAAGATGTCTTCTCATTTCCCTATTGAGTCAAGTGGCTCCTCTGGTGACAGGGCGTTCGGTTAATTGACGAGTTCGGCGTGAATGGAATTTTGGGTGTGGGAGTTCAGTAATTGGAATGCAAGGTTAATTCCTGCGTTCTTCATAAAACTCGCTTGCTTTTGTTGCTTGTTGATAGACTGAGATACATACAGTCACAAGCAGTAACTGTACACATGCGCGCACAAATACATATCTCCCTTACATAATAAAGAACAAGTGCCTGGCTATATATATATATATATATATATATATATATATATATATATATATATATATATATATATATATATATTGCGTACTGTTTGTTTTCTTAGAGCAAACTGTCTACAATTGTGCGTGCGTGCGTAGACGTCGATAAAATTCGAAAAGTCTGCATGATGTAATGTCCACAAATGAGCAAATCATCACCCCTTTCCTCGTGAGTCACAGTCAGGGAAACAAGACTGTGACGAATAATTGTGTACTTGCAACCGCCCCCCCCCCTCCCCACCTTTAGCGCCTCTTCTCCACTGAGTCAAAAGGGTAGCTTTAAGTTTACCGGGTAACAGAATGATTTCTTCTCAGTTCTAAGATGTTGCGTATATAAAATACTCATTACCTTCTGAAAAGTGTCTATAAAATATTCATTGTATTCCGAAGAGTAAATAAAATTTTTATTGTATTCCAAAAAGCGTTTATAAAGTATTTATTTATTGTATTATCGAAAAGTGTATATAAAATATTTATTTATTGTATTGCCAAAAAGCGTATATGAAATATTTATTGTATTACAGAAAAGAAAATATAAAGGTTTCATTTACTGTATTACTGAAAAGAGTATATAAAATATTTATTTATTGTATTACCAAAAAGCATATATAAAATATTAATTTATAGTATACCGAAAAGTGCATATAAAATATTGATGTATTGTATTATCAAAAAGTATATATATATATATATATATATATATATATATATATATATATATATATATATATATATATAGAATATTTATTTATCATATCGAAAAGTATATACATAAAATATTTATTCAATGTATTACCGAAAAGCGTATACAATTTTTATTTATCGTATTATCGAAGTGTATATAGAATATTCATTTATTGTCTTACTGAAAAGCTTAAGCTGTATAAAATATTAATTTTTTGTATTACAAAAAAGCATATAAAAATATTAATATATTTTATTACAAAGAGCATATACAAAATTTCTAATAATTGTTTTACCAAAAAGCGCATATAAAATATTCATTTATTGTATTACTGAAAAGCGTAGGCTATATAAAATATCTATCTATTGTATTACCAAAAGCATATATATAACATTTATTCATTGTATTACCGAAAAGCGTAATAAAATAATCGTTTATTGTATTAACAAAAGCGTAGGCTATATAAAATATTTTTCAACTGTATTACCAAGAAGCGTATATGAAATATTGAATTATTTACTAAAATGGAGTTTTTATGATAAAACAAAGTTTTATGAATACTTACCTGGCAGTTATATATATATATATATATATATATATATATATATATATATATATATATATATATATATATATATATAGCTTAGTCTCTGACGTTCGGCAGAATTTTTCAAAAATCGCGGCAACCACCGTGTGGTGGTTGTGCGGTTAGGTGGTTAACAACCCTTACAGGGTGGTACTTGGAATCATTCCCGTTTTCTGTTCCTCAGATCATCTTTGCCCGACCTGTCTCCTGAGGGGAGGCGGGTGGGCCTTAATATATATATATATATATATATATATATATATATATATATATATATATATATATATATATATATATATATATATATATATAAATGCCAGGTAAGTATTCATAAAACTTTGTTTTATCACAAAAACTCCATTTTTATGAATAGAACTTACCTGGCAGTTAAATATATATATATAGCTGATTCACACATTTGGAGGAGGGAGACAGACAGTAAACATCGTTGGGGGAAACAACAAAAAGTTGTAGGAGAAAAAACATACCTTGATTCCTTACCTGCTAAGGTAGCTGACTTCAAAGGTTCCTGCCTCTTGAGTCGCTTTCCCTTAGGAGTGTCAGCCAGGAGTGGACCTGTCATGCTGAAAACAACTCCTTATATTAAAAACTGCAACCTTACTAAAACTAACCACCTAACCTTGCAGAATAGATATAAGCTATCTATCTAGACTGAGGGTACTGTACCACAAGTTGACGTCTTCAGACAACCGTAAAAACACCAACCCACACATAGGTATACAAAAGCTAAGGTTTAGGGGAGGTAGTAACTCCTTTGCCTAATACAGAAGCCGTAGCTACGTATGGGCCCAAGGTAACACCCTTCATAATCCACTCTTACCTCTCTGAGGTAATGAGAGGCAAACACAGAGTTGCTTCTCCAGAACGTTGCATCCATAATTTGCCTAACTGACATATTCTTACGATATGCCAGCGAAGTAGCAATAGCTCTCACTTCGTGAGCCCATACTTTCAAAAGGCCGAAGTGCTCTTCCTCACACAAAAGGTGAGCTTCTCTTATAGTCTCCCTCAGGAAAAAAGACAAAGTGTTCTTTGAAAGGGGTTTAAATGGATCTTTCACTGAACACCATAAGGAGTTAGAGGCGCCTCTAACATTCTTAGTGTGAGACAAATAAGCTCTAAGGGCTCTAACTGGACAAAGGAGCTTCTCCTGTTCTTGACCCACTAGATTAGTGAGGTTAGGGACCTCAAAAGTCCTCAGCCAGGGTTTTGATGGGTTCTCGTTCTTGGTGAGGAAGTCAATCCTTAAAGCACATACCGCTCTGATTGAAGCCCACTTGTTTTTCAATAGCATGAACCTCGCTGACCCTTTTAGCTGTGGCTAGAGCCATCAGGAAGAGGGTTTTCTTCGTCGCATCTCTAAGAGAAGCTTGCGAGATGGGTTCAAACTTCTTGGTGCAAAGAAACTTCAGAACCTCATCCAGTTTCCAAGATGGGGGCCTTAACTGAACCTGTTTAGTTGTCTCAAAAGACTTCACGAGCTCTTGCAGGTCTTTATTTTGAGGCAAATCTAAGCCTCTATGCCTACAGACAGCTGAGAGCATGCTCCTATACCCTTTAATCGTGGATACTGCCAGTTTAGCATCCTGTCTGAGGGATAACAAAAAATCTACAATTTGGCTCACAGAGGTAGAGGTTGAGGAAACTTTGTGCTGCCTACACCAAGCTCTAAAAGTTTCCCACTTAGATTGGTAGACCCTTTGTGAAGAGACCCTCCTCGCTCTGGCGATAGCTTTTGCAGCTTTTGCCGAAAATCCTCTCGCTCTGACAAGCTTCTCAATAGTCTGAAGGCAGTCAGTTTGAGAGTGAGGGGGTTTTGATAATACCTCTCGAAGTGGGGTTGTTTGAGAAGCTTTGGACTTGCAGGAAGGCTTCTTGGGAAGTCCACCAACATGTCCACCACTTCCGTGAACCATTCTCTTGTTGGCCAGAATGGAGCTACCAGGATCATTTGTCCTGATTCGAGGAGAGCGAATTTCCTGACGACCAGATTGATGATCTTGAACGGGGGAAACGCATGTGTCCATCCTCGTCCAATCCATCAAAAAGGTGTCTACCGCTATTGCATCCTTGTCCGGGACTAGGGAGCAGTAGTTGGGATCCTCTTGTTCTGGTTGGAGGCGAAAAGGTCTATTATAGGTCTCCCCCACAACTTCCAGAGACTCTGACAGACCTGCTGGTTGAGGGTCCATTTTGTGGGAAGAACTTTCCCTTTCCTGCTGAGCATGTCTGCTCTTACATTCCTCTGTCCCTGTACGAATCTTGTTAACAGTTCTATCTTGTTTTCCTTCGACCATAGAAGGAGCTCCCTTGCTGTTTCGAACAGAGACAGAGAGTGAGTCCCCCCCTTGCTTCCTGATGTAAGCTAGAGCTGTGGTGTTGTCTGAGTTGACCTCCATTATCTTCCCTGACACTGAGTCTTTGAAGGCCTTTAGCCCTAAAGAATGGCCATCAGCTCTTTTTTGTTGATGTGCCATCCGATCTGACTCTTTTCCCAAGAGCCTGAGACCTCCTTGCTTCCTAGTGTTGCTCCCCTCCTGAGTCCGACGCGTCTGAGAACAACACTAGGTCTGGGTTCTTCTTGTACAGGGAGATCCCTTCTCCTACCAAAGCTGGATCCAGCCACCAAATCAGATGATCCTTGACTTCTGCTGGAATGGGGAAGGAAAAGGCGTCTTCCTGTGTCTTCCTGTTCCACACCTATGATAGGAAGTGTTGAAGAGGTCTGAGGTGCAGTCTCCCCAAAGAGACAAACTGTTCGAGCGAGGAGAGAGTTCCTAGTAGACTCATCCACTCCCTCGCTGAGCACTTCTGTTTCTTCAAGAATTCTCGGACCTTCTCGAGGCACTTGGTCTGCCTCTCCTGGGAGGGAGAAGTCTGAAAATTAACTGAATTCAGAACTATCCCCAAATAGAGAATAGTCTGATTCGGCTCGGTCTGAGATTTCTCCCTGTTGATGACGAGGCCCAGTTCTTGAGCCATCATGAACGTCTTTTGTAGGTCCTCCGGAAATTTTTCTTTCGACCGTGATCGAATCAACCAGTCATCCAGGTAAAAGGATACCCTTATCCCCTCTTGATGAAGCCAGCCTGCAACATTCGCCATTACCCTGGTGAAGACTTGAGGAGCAGTGCTGATACCGAAGCAAAGTGCCTTGAACTGGAAGCACTTGCCCTGGATCATAAATTTCAGGTATTTCCTTGAAGTTGGATGGATGGGGACGTGAAAATAAGCGTCCTGTAAATCGAGAGACACCATCCAGTCCCCTGGACGTACTGCTGCCAGCACAGACTGAGTCGTCTCCATGGTAAATTTCGTCTTTTCCACGAAGACGTTCAGCGAGCTGACATCCAGGACGGGTCTCCATCCACCCGAGTTCTTGGGTACCAGAAACAGGCGATTGTAGAAGCCTGGGGAGGATAGCTCCAGAACTGGTTCTATCGCTCCCTTGTCCAGCATCTGGTCGACCAGATCCAGAAGGGCCTTTTGTTTCACCGCATCTGCATACTGAGCCACTAAGGCTAGAGAAGTATTTGGAAGAGGAGGCTTCTTCAAAAGGGGGATCTTGTATCCTTCCTTGATGACTCAGAGGGACCAGGTGTCCGCCCCTCTTTTCTTCCAGACCTGCCAAAAACGTGATAGTCTTGCCCCTATCGTTATCTGGAGGACTTGTACTTCATTTCTTGGAGCGGGATCTAAACGAACCACTATTCGTCTTTCCTCCTGACTCCTGCCTTCTTCCTCTGAAGTCTGATCTCGAAGGAGCCCTACCTCGAAAGGGCTGTTGGAATTTTCTCTCCTCTCTCTTCAGAGACGAAGGAGTGACTGGCAAAGGTTTTCGAGCCGAGCGCGATAAGAGGTCTTGAGTGGCCTTTTGCGCAAGAGAAAGCGTAATATCTCTGACAAGGGCCTCAGAAAAGAGATGTTGTGAAAGGGGGGCGTAAAGGAGTTCAGACTTCTGCGCAACAGTCACAGATCTCGAAGAAAAGGAACATAACAGGGCCCTCTTCTTCAAGACTCCTGCTGAAAAAAGGGAAGCCAACTCATTAGATCCATCCTTAAGAGCTTTATCCATGCAAGACATGATACTCGTCAGGTCTTGTGTTCCCTCCATTTGCTCTGTCTTCCTGGCCAGAGTCCCTAGAGACCAGTCCAAAAAACTAAAAACCTCAAATGCTCTGAAAATCCCTTTGACGAGGTGATCAAGCTCAGAAATTGACCACATAACCTTAGCCGAGTTAAGGGCATGCCTTCTGGCAGAGTCCACAATACCAGAGAAGTCACCCTGGGAGGAGGCAGGAACTCCCAGACCCAGAGGTTCTCCAGTCTTGTACCACATGCCAGCCTTCGAAGCAAGTCGAGCTGGTGGAAAAGAGAAGGTGGTCTTAACCGCTTGTCTGCGCTCCTTCATTCATTCGTCCACTTTAGCAAGAGCTTTCTTAGCAGAAATAGAGAGCTTCATCTTGATGAAGGCCGAATGTTTCTTGGCCTTCTTCCTGCTAAATAGTGATTGAAGAGAACGAGGAGCAGAAGGGTGAAACTCCTCCCCATACAGCTCAAGGAGGGAGCGAGAGAGAACTTTGTAATCGCCAGCCACGTCCGCAGGCTTGTCTTCGTCCTCTGAGACATCATCAAGATCCTGTCCCACCTCTACTACAGCTTTCGGTCGGATAGAAGGTTCACCTGAATCCGAAAGAGGAAAATCGTAGAATGCGTCCTGTAGAAGAGGGCTGCAAGCAGCCTGACACCGAGAATCGCTTGCGTCCTGGCGCCGAGCGCTGGTATCGTCCCGGCGCCGCGAGTCAGGAGCGTCCTGGCGCCGAGCGCTAGAAGAGTCCTTGAGGCGGTAGGCAGATGCGTCCTGGTGCCGAGAGAAGGAAGTGTTTTTGTGCCGAGAGCTGCAATCGTCCTGGCGACGAGGAGCGGCATCGTCCTGGAGAAGAAGGCTGGAATCGTCCTGGCGCCGAGAGCGAGAGACGGAATCGTCCTGGCGCCGAGAGCGAGAGACGGAATCGTCCTGGCGCCGAGAGCGAGAGACGGAATCGTCCTGGCGCCGAGAGCGAGAGACGGAATTGTCCTGACGTCGCGCATCGCGAGAGTCCTGGAGGTGAGCAGATGAGGAAGAAGCACGGTGCCGTGCCTTTGACGAAGCGCGCAGAGGTTCCCTTGGAAAGGAACTCCATTCCCTCTTAGAAGCAGATCTCTTGACAGGTAACGAGTCGTCCTTACGTCTGTCCGACTGGGAGGGAGGGCGGCTAAAAGATTGGACTAAAGAGGAAAGTTGCTCCTGCATAACCGTCATAAACGATTTAGCAACCGCTAGCGCTGGTAGAAGGAGAAGGATGTTTCGCCGATCTTTCTTGACTTTCGTCCCTTGGTTTCGTCCTCTTCACAGGAACGGAATCCAAATCATCCTCCGAACGACAAGGTTCGTGGCTACTAGAACCGGGAGAGTGAGAACGAGACAGATCCTCTCGGTTCCACCTCCTCTTAGTTGGTCTCGAAGCCTTATACTGCCATTTGCGTCTGGGAGAGGGGTTCGGGGAAGACACCATTACATCCGACACACCTTTTCCGTGGCGGTCAAGAGCAGCCTGGGAAAAAGCAACAGGACTTTCTGAGGTGACGGCTGACCGAGGATACGTACCTCTCATCACCTTTCGGTCGTTGACGTACCTTCTCCCTTGGTCCTGGGAGCTTGGTAGAGGTCTAGACCTAGGGTAATGACAGGTTCGATCAGTCGCCACCTCCACTGCACTTTCACAAGCACTAACTTCACTCTCACTCTTACCTTTTAAGGCCGCAAGTTGATCTTTAATAGCCTTCAACTCGGCCACCATGCTGGCATACCGAGGGTCATCTGCAGATACAGATCCTATAAAAGGGGCAGGAGTTACTACTTCAGGGGAAGGATCAACTTCCAAAGAGGAATTAATTAAAGGTTCAATGGAAATATCTAAACTAGGTTCACTAGTAGACTTAGATTTAGATCTAAAAGCTCTCCTTACTCTATCTAGCTCTAATTTGCGCATATAGCGCTTCATAGCTAACCAATCTTTCTCATTCAAAATTTCACATTCTTTGCACCTATTATCCAGTGCATAAGCAAACCCCTGTAACCCAAACAAACCGTGTGAGGGTCTACCGAAACTTTTGGTAACCTCACCTTGCATTCCTCATTCGCACACACACGAAAATGAAGTTTCTCACTCATATTAAACAAAACCAAAAAGTATCAGAATAAACAGAAACACAAGTGCCAAATCCCCAAATTAATGTACTTCACCAAAAAGAAGTCCGGTACAGTGACACAGGGAAAGCGAAACGAAAAACTCTAATGGCGGACCAACGATGTTGTCAATCCGGCCAGCAGAGATGATCTGAGGAACAGAAAACGGGAATGATTTCAAGTACCATCCTGTAAGGGTTGTTAACCACCTAACCGCACAACCACCACACGGCGGTTGCCGCGATTTTTGAAAAATTCTGCCGAACGTCAGAGACTAAGCTATATATATATATATATATATATATATATATATATATATATACTGTATAACTGCCAGGTAAGTTCTATTCATAAAATTAACATAGTATATCACGGCAGGTCGAATATTTTAATTGGTCCTTAGAGACTGCAAAAGAACTAGGGGAAGGAAGAGAAGATGATGGATTGACGAAGTAAGAAAGTTCGCGGATATGGACTGGAACAGAAAGACTATAAGCTGATGCAAGTGAAAGGTCATGTCTGAGGCCAGTATTCTGCAGTGGACTAGTAACAGATGATGATGATTACTATATGTGTGTATATATTTAATACCCATCATTTCCGTACTCTTCAAAATTAAAATTATGAATTATTTTCTCTTTATTTTTCTTTGTAATGCAATTTGTTTTGTTTTGCTGTTTTCCTACTTTATCTATCGGCATTCCTCAACATTAATACTGTAATGCTATTCAAACAAATCAATCATTAAATTATTCCATATCATACCCAAAACACCATTAAAATATCTAATCGTTTCCTATAAGCATAATCTATATAATAAAAAATATCTTTAAAGACCCATCACAAATACCTTATTATCTACTACGAAAATAATTCACATAAAAATGTAAGTATCTTTAAGGATTATAAACAACTTAAGAGATTTCTGAAGTATATAAGCAACAAGGGACTTAGTCAGAAAACTACATCATGCAAAAAATATACCGGAGTTTTTAATGAACTTGAATAGAAAGCCAAGAATAAGGTAAACACATTTCCCTGTTATTACAACAAATAAGTTATATCATTAACTACATCACTCCGACTTACTCGTAAACAATGTCGCTGTGGGCACCAGCTGGTAAAGGCAGATATGGGGACTTGATTCGACCTACCTGCTATTGAAAAAGCTACAGTTGACCCCATAATCGCCAATGGAACAAAAACTATTTAATAACGTGTTTTGTTTTCCTGATTTTATATCCATATCTATCAATCTATGTTTCTTTCAGCATATAAATATATTAAACGTATATCTATCTATATATCTATCTATCTATCTATCTATCTATCTATATATATACATAAACGTATATATATATATATATATATATATATATATATATATATATATATGCGTTTAACTTTTAAAACATTTATATGCTGAAAGAAACATAGAGAATGGACATGTAGAAGCAAAAAATGGAGGAACGAAATAAAATGATTTAAAGACGAAACAATGTTAAACAAGTTGACATCAGACGATCATAGAATGGTGAGAAGCAAATTTCGTCTAAGGATGAAGAGAAAAACTAATTTTAAGAAAACAAACACTCCTGTAATAAGAGAAAAATCTGATGAGTTTACTTTAGCAACATAAAATAGGTACTCCTAGGTGCATGATGAAATGGAAGCAAGTAAAGAAGAATTGAACAGTAATTTATCAAAATCTATATTGGATTCAGCACAGCCAGATGGAAAAGTCCCTAAACAAGATTAAGGAAAATTATCAGAAAAGACCAAAAGAAAACATAATAAAGAAAAGATTGGAAATGAGGGTAAAATCCGAGATGAAATAGAATTAGCAGAACTATCCAAAACAATAAGCAATCTAAAAACCGTAAACACAATCAGACCAAAATCTAGGAAACACTAAAGAAAGGAAGAAGCATCAAATTGATGAAAAGAAGACTTGGAACAGGGTGTCAGCAGATGTTTGCTTTAAAGGATGAAAATGGATATATTATCAACAATAGAGGTAGAGTGATAAAAATTGCAAAGGATATCTATACAATGCTATATAACAGTGATATAAGAATTAACTTTGGCAATAGAAATGTCACACCTGAGCTGTTACAAACCGTAACAGTATGAGAAGTAAAGAAAGCATTAACAGATATGAAAAGAGGCAAAGCAGCAGGAGAATATGTTGTAACAATTGATTTAATAATATATGGAAGAGATTTCATAGTAGTAAAACTCGCTGAACTTTACACTAAATGTCTGTAAGAATGTTCTATATACCCATTCTTCACCCAAGGGGTTATTGCACTGTAATTGTTTAGTGGCCACTTTCCTCTTGCTAAGGATAGAAGAGACTCTTTAGCTATGGTAAGCATAGGAGAAGGAAACTCCAAAATCAAACCATTGTTCTCTAGTCTTGGGTAGTGCCATAGCTTCTGTACCATGGTCTTCCACTGGCTTGGGTTAGAGTTCTCTTGCTTGAGGGTACACTCTTATTTCTCTTCCTCTTGTTTTGTTGAAGTTTTTATAGTTTATATAGGAGATATTTATTTCAATGTTACTCTTCTTAAAATTTTTATTTTTCCTTGTTTCCTTTCCTCACTGGTCTATTTTCCCTGTTGGAGCCCCTGGTTTTCCAACTAGGGCTGTAGCTTAGCAAGTAATAATAATAATAATAATAATAATAATAATAATAATAATAATAATAATAATAATAATAATACAGCTTGGGAAACTCTATCATTATACAATTTAAAAAAAGGGGGACACAAAGGACTTAACATATTAGCTCCCGATAAGCCTATATAAAATATTTACAGAGATCATATAAGGCCGAATAGAAAATCTGCTAGACTTTAATCAACCAAGAGAGCAGGCAGGTTTTAAAAGTGGGTATACATCATCTGACCATATCCATGCAATTAACCAGCTAATGAAAAAATCAACAGATTATGACAAACTTCTGTGTATGGCATTTATAGATTATGGGAAAGCTTTGACTCTGTCAAAACTTCAGCAGTAATGAAAGTACTTCAAAAACAAGGAATAGATGAATCTTATGATAGAACACTTGTAAATATGTATACAAGATGTACATCAATCCTAAAGCTACACAAAGATGGTTAGGAACTTCTGATTGAGAAGAAGTTTTTAAAATTTAGATTGAAAACTTGTAAAATTAATACTAAAAGAGAATATTTTAAAAACTTAACAATTGCAGATGGCATAGTTCTGTTTAGTGCATCATGGGAGGAATTGCAAAATATGGTAGAAGATTTGAATAGAGAAAGCAGAAATGTAGGAATGGCAATTAATATGAATAAAACAATGATAAGGTTCAATAAAAATGCTGACAGACAACAAATAAAGGTTAGCGACGAGCCTCTAGAGATTGTTAATAAATGCATATACTAAGTTAGGACAGAAAGTAAACGTTTTAACAGGACACGAGACCAAAATTAAAAGAAGGATAAGCATGTGCTGAAGAGATTTTGGTAAACAAAATGAGAGTATGAAAAGTAAAATGCCGCTTTCTCTAAAAAAAGTATTCGAGCAAATGGTCCTGCTAGTATTAACTTATGCATCAGAAACTTGGAGACTTGCTAAAACCATAGATGATAAACTAGTTACTGCTCAGGGAGCTATGGAAAGAATGATGATGGGTTTAACACTAAGAGACAGAAAACGACCAACATAGATACGAGAGTAAACTAAAGTAGAGGATATTCTAACAACATGTTAAGGTGCGTCCACACGGTCGAACAGTGTGCGTCAAACACAATTATTACCAGTTAACATTGTGACAGAAGCGTTAATGACGTCTATAACGAGCACCAAATGGTGTGCCGGAGAGTGCCTGTGTTCACTGAGTCCGAGCTTCAGACATTCTCCGGAAGCGGAGTGGAACTATGAGGGGAGCTCTACTTGTTTACCGGATTAACTTTAAATTTTAGAAGATTAGGTATCACCATCCCTTTCAACATGACTCGTTGTAATCCAGTTACGGAGGAGAGCTGACTTTAAGATATAATAGAGGCTCAGTTGCTAATCAAACAGTGCTGGCAGAGCCCATGCTTATAAAACATCAAAGAAAATGTTTACAAAGACAGAAATAAACGTGTAGCAGCAATAAATAAAATAACATCAGAAATTCCGAGAAGTGGAATATCTGTAACTGGTTTACAAGTCGAAAAGAATAGGGGATCCATAATGGGTCATTACAAGGAAGGGCTACGCAAATTAGAGAAATATAAAAAGTCGGAGGTTGGTACCGAAAACACTTGCACAACCAAATTATGGCGTTTCGTTACACCAGTATAGCATAATAGAATCTGTTTCAAATTATGGACACCGAAGTCTCTCATTTGCTAGAAGAAGCGTTTGATCGTAAGGAAAATACGTAATTCTCTCATTCTCTCTCTCTCTCTCTCTCTCTCTCTCCCTCTCTCTCTCTCACGAGAAAAGGGGAAACAATTTTTGAACATTTTATCTTTATCACTGATACAATTTGGATTTAGTTAACACATAATCCGATGTGTGACCAGTCTCAAACATTAGTTATTTCTTGGAATAAAATAGGCTATACATTGCACATTAATAACAATATCATCTTCAGTTCACTGATAGGTTATCTTAAGTCAGGCATATGTGATTCTGAAATGCCTCCAGACGTGCTTCTGGATAAATGCTTCCTCTCATGCATGCGCTTTGCTTAGTTATATAAGGTTTTAAGTTCTCCAATAAGATATATGAAGCGTTTGGGCCCATAAGTATATAGTTTTTAAAGTCTGATTTATAATCAATTTGAGTTTCCTTTAAATGAATGAATAGCTTCTCTTTTAACTCTGTCTTTGCAACTAGTCCTTCCATATACCATTCCATTGTTCTCAAAAGATCAGGAATTGTGCTTTTATTTCATGGTGTACTATGGTTATGATGCTCCGTACTTGAAGCTGATAACCACTACTTGATTCTCGAGTGCAGATTATAACACACAGATGCCAGCGGACATCAGCTTCGGACATTTCTTCCGGTCTTTGTCTGGTAAAAGGAGTAGAAATCGTGGTAGTCAACTTCATCTGGTACTACTGTTTGTTACCATATCAACTTCCCTCATTTCAACGCTTATGGCGTCATTCTCTTTCAATTTAGATATGGTAACAGTGTTTGTCCGACACACACTGTTCGACCGTGTGGACGGACTTTAAGAAAAAGAAATGGACGTGGGCAGGACGTGTAATGAAAATGATAGATAATAGAAGGGTATTAAGAATAACAGAATTGGTCCTTAGAGACTGCAAAAGAACTAGGGGAAGGAAGAGAAGACGATGGATTGACGAATTAAGAAAGTTAGCGGATTTGGACTAGCACAGAAAGACCATAAGCCGATGCAAGTGGAAGGTCATGTCTGAGGCCAATGTTCTGCAGTGAACTATTAACAGATGTTGATGATTACTATGTGCGTATATACTGTATATATATATATATATATATATATATATATATATATATATATATATATATATATATATACATATATATATACATATATATATACATAAATACATATATATATACATTATACATGATTTATATGTTAAAGATCTCGTGACATCAAAAATGTTAATGTAATATTCTTTTCTTGTCTTTGGTGGATGGTAATTTGAAAGAAAAGATGAAATTAACTACTCCATTTATTCAACTCTTGCCATCATCTATTTCAACCAATAATTAATGGCTTTCGTCAGGGCATAGCAACAAAAAACTAATCATCCTTGAATAATGGCAGTTCATCCTGTCAACGAAAATTTGAAGAACTATAAATCATCTATAAACAATAAATAAGAAAATTTTAAGATCTTTCTTACAGAAATTTATGAAAAATACTAATAAAGACATTTGACCTTTAACACAGCTTCATAGTTTCAGGAGGAGTTCAAAAGACCTTCTATAGGAGAAAAATCTGGATTCTCAATGAAACCCCCCAACACCAGTTCCTATGCCACCCGGATAAGTTCTGTGGGTAGCTTTTTGATACATACATACATACACACACACACACACACACACACATATATATATATATATATATATATATATATATAATATATATATATATATATATATATGTATATATATATATATATATATATATATATATATATATATACACACACACAAACACACACACACACACATATATATATATATATATATATATATATATATATATATATTCCTTGTATATGAGACTATATAATAAGCTCCCACGAAACATTCGAATGATTGAAGACATTAAGGCTTTAAAGAGGAAACTGAAGACTATCCTATTTCAAGAGTCTTTTGACAGTGACGATCTAACAGTAAATGAACAATATGTGATATGAAAGTTAAATACTCTGAACGAACAAGGTAAAACGACAGTGGAGGACCTATAGAGAGTGGGGTAACCCTGCTGTATGGGACCGGAAAAGCAGCCATCAAATTAAAGTAAGTAAACGTGTATCTATGAGGTTTTTATTTCCACAAAATAACCATTCTGTTTTCATTCTTTAGTTATGGAACGACGGTTTTGCTGGCATTTCAAAGAAAACGTTTCTTTTCTTGAGAAAATGGCTTCGTTTGGTACTTTACGGGTAACTATCTAATGAAACTTTCAGCCTTGGAAAAAACCTGAATGTTCCTCGCGAATTAAAAACACAATTGTCATTCTGAAAAACTTAAGCAACTAAAATATAAACGAAAACATAAATAATATATATTATGGATACCTAAAACATGGCTCACAATGGAAGTCCTCACCAAGGATAAAAAATAAAAAATCGATTTTCTTTCCTTGGTTTCTTGCCATCACTAAATAGCTTGACCTCTTACGACTTTATTATCGATTCACAATTCATAGCACTGTTTGAACTGGTGAATATGTGTCTTACCAGTTTAAATATATGCAGGTAGGTCTCCTTCCCCTTTCCCAGGTCACTGTTCTTACAAAATCAGATCTTTTGACTCATTCGGAAACTCTCAATACTTCTTGGCGTTTTAGATTACTGTCTTATGATAAATGATAAGTGATTGAACTATGCAAACACAATTATTCCCAAATATAGCGATAACTAATTGAGAAAAATTTGCCTAATTACTTCCTTCCTAGTGTACGCGACCCGTCAAACACGACGTTTAAATATTGTATTTAGATAGATACGCACACACATTCAACAATTCCCACTAACTTAAACTTACCCGAGTGACTTAGAGATATATGTCTGGCAATTCCATTGGGTATTTATATATATATATATATATATATATATATATATATATATATATATATATACACACACATATTTATATATATGTATGTAAATATATATGAATCCTCTGGATTTAGTCAATGACAAAATGGCCCCCAGTCCCGGGCGTAGCGGGGTGCTAAGAATCTCCCAGATTATAAATACTAAAGAAAAATTGAAAATACGTAATTGGAATGTTAGAACCATCAATCAGATTGGGAAGTTATAGCAAGTGGAGAATGAATTTATGAAATATAGTTTGGATATCTTGGCTCTAAGTAAAACACGTTGTAAGGGGATTGGTAAGGAAATTAGAGACCAAGGCAATATATATATATATATATATATATATATATATATATATATATATATATATATATATATATATATATAAATTATTACCTCAGGAAGATCAGATGGAGTTGGAAGACATGGGGTAGGAATGATGATGACACCAAGAGAAGAAAAGGCATTAACCATTATTTTGCATTTGTGAAACTTGATTGAATGAGGTTTTTGAAAGAGCTTTTACTTTAAAGGACTCAAGAATAATATAGCTTAACATTAGCATAAATCCATATATATCTACGCTCAAAATCGAGAGAGAGAGAGAGAGAGAGAGAGAGAGAGAGAGAGAGAGAGAGAGAGAGAGAGAGAGAGAGATAATAAAACGTTATAAAAAATTTGCTGAACGTATCTACATGAAGAGTCATATATTGATGGAACATGGAGATAAATGTATAAAATGAACTGTCACACACTTAAAAAGGATAAAACAGAATTTCTTGCTAACTGAAGTGTATGGCAGTTAAACAAACAATAGACGACCCTGAGAAAAGGCATAATCCCAAAGTATCTTTTAACATCGGATATCATACGGCTTTGGTTAAGTTCAATTTAGTGATGCCATGCTTTATGAAGAGATCAAAATTGCCATTTCACATTTTGCAGTTTTGTGATGCAAATGAATTTTAAAACAATGCTTCATTAAGTATGAGCAATCTCGACGAAAGCAGAGGTTTAAAAGGCATAAAGGCCGCTCATGAATGGCAGAGGCAAGGGACAGTGACAATGCCCAAGCTAGCAAGACAATGCCCTAGAGACTGACCATATAGATATGATCAGCGTCCGCGTTCTACGGGCTGCCAACGCTAGAGCCCATGTTTTATATAAGGTAATGCTATGTAGAAGCAAGCAAGCCAGAAAAGATCAGCGCCCAAGTCGCCTCTCCACCCAAGCTAGGACTAGGGAGGGCCAGTGAATGGCTGCTGATGACTAAGCAGGTAGACCTTTAGGCTCCCCAAACCCCGCATACTTAGCTCACAAGTATGGTAAGGTTACAGACACTACACGAAACAAGAAACTATCGAGCTTGTGCTAGACTCGAACCTCAGTCCGGCAATTCGTCAGGCAGGGCATTTCCAATAGGCTACCACAACAGGAATTAACATCATTATTTACTAATCAGCTGTCTGTGACCGCTTAATTGGTCCTTTAAGATGACTCGAAATAGAAGACCACTGCCTTGTGCCAATACTGAGATTATGCAAAACTTGTGTAGATATAAAGCACACATTACGATGTTCAACCGTCAAGGATTTTGCTGCAGTTATGACGAGTTCTTAAACGAACGAACTAACTAACTAAAATCAGGATTGTGGGCCACTACGTCCCAATATTATCATCAGTTAAACGTGAGATTTTCGTACATGCTTCTATAGATACTGTGACATTGAGGACACAAAGTAGGGCAAGAATCGAACCTAAGGCCCAATTTGTCAAGATGTCAAGTAAGGGACGACCAGCAAGACATTAAAGGACACTTATGAATGGCAGAGGCAAGGGACAATGACAGTGCCCTAGCTAGCAGGACAATGTGCGTTGACCATATGTGTAAGATCAGTCTCTAGCGCATTGTCCTGGTAAGGCATTGTGGCCCTTGCTTCTGCCATTTATGAGCGACTTTTAAACCTTTAAATAGATGTACAAGTGTTGAAAGAGATTGATCTCGGGTTTGGCAATGGTAAATCTAATATTGGAGGGTAACCCCCCCCCCCCACTGCAACATAGTAGAATTGAAAGGACAAATATTGCCCTTAGTTAAAAAGAGAAAATCATTCAGTAGCACCAACAGCAACGGAAAATGAAATGGCAGGAACAAAGAAAAACAACAGTGGT
>NC_090738.1:15245078-15270078 GCF_036898095.1 Palaemon carinicauda | reverse complement strand
AGCAGAGGATATCGGATGTCGTGCAAGCCCTTGACGGCGATGTATATTCCGTGTGGGATGCATCGGCAGGAAACAAATCAGACGTCTGCTTGGCAAAGGTGGAGGACCTTCGGATATTCATCGAGGAGGAGAGGCCTTCTCAACAAAGATTGGCGGAATTTGTAAGTAAATCATTGTTATTATTATTACAAGTTAAGCTACAACCCTAGTTGGAAAAACAGGATGCTATAAGCCCAAGGGCTGCAACAGGGAAAAATCGCCCAGTGATTAAATGAAATAAATAAACTACAAAAGAAGTAATGAACAATTAGAATATTTCAAGAACAGTAACCACATTAAAATATCTTTCATATATAAATTATAAAAAAAGAGACATGTAACCCTGTTCTACATAAAAACATTCGCTGCAAATTTTGATTATTGGAGTTCAAGCTAAGTAATGAACAATTAGAATATCTCAAGAACAGTAACCACATTAAAATATCTTTCATATATAAATTATAAAAAAAGAGACATGTAACCCTGTTCTACATAAAAACATTCGCTGCAAATTTTGATTATTGGAGTTCAAGCTATTGTCTATTCTTTAGTTAAACAAAACCCGGCAATTCAGGTTGGAAGGTTCAGCTAATCAACGACTAGGTTCCTTTTTCGAATTATCATAAAACCTTCAAAGAATTGGAAAACTTATCTTATTTCATTTCATCCAATTTCAAGGAAGTAACTGTCAATTAACTTGAAACTATATAATAAGGAAACATGAAGGCAAGCAAATCATTCTAAAGCTCATCTGTAGAGGGGAAGAACCCTCTAACGAAGCTAGAGGCCATTGAAATTATAAAAAAAAAAATAAGCTTTCACAATAAAAACTAGAGAAGCAATCACTAGAAAACATGCCTTCGCCTCGCCAGGCAGTCTTATTTTGCTCTTAACTACACAGCATATTTGTATTTCGATGTATTTTCTTCAAAATCTAATGGATTTGCCCTTGGGTCATACCCCAAATGTCCACCAAGTTTCGTTGAAATTGGTTGAGTAGTTTTGGCGTATATGTTGTTCACAAACAAAAAATAAACTAATAAAATATTTGCTATTTACTTAACATTACGTACTCGTACTTTGATTCCCTTTATACAAAATGTTACAGCTTCATCCTCGAGTCATACCCAACATAACTACCAAGTTGGATCAAAATAGGTACAGTAGATTTTGTGTAAAGTTGATCACAAACAAACAGACACGGGTGAAAACATATCCTTCGGTTTTTGGCGAAGGCAAAAATAGTCTCCTAATTTACACAGTAATGAAATATACGTAACTATTACTTTTTTCCAAATGCTGATCATAATCTTAATCATTCTACTGAAATAACCCAAAATGATTTAGGCATGCGAGTGAATTTCCAAACAGAAAATAAATAAAAGACAATAGGGGAATCAATGGGGAAAATGCATCAAATAAGTGACGTACGAACGAATGTGAACAGGAATGTATACCAATGAAAAGTTTTCCTTCGCAGAGAAGAGCTGGTTTACATCGAGATGAACTAGCGTCTTGTGCAATGTCATTACGAAAGAGGCATAAAGAAAAAAGAATCCGTTTTTCTCTGGATTGACTCTGATTATCTTTAATCCTATCTGCAAATGCAGCAAAATTATTCCCTCTTTACGTATACATGCATTCACTCATTCACACACATACGCACAAATATACATATATATATATATATATATATATATATATATATATATATATATATACAGTATGTGTGTGTGTAAATATGCATTTATATATATATATATATATATATATATATATATATATATATATATATATATATATGTATATATATATATAAATGCATATTTACACACACATATATAAAGATATATATATATACATATATAATATATATATTATACATATGTGTGTATACACATTATATATACATATATATATATATATTTTTTATATATATATATATATATATATATATATACACACATATATATATATATACACACATAAATACATATGAACACACATACACACACAATATATATATATATATATATATATATATATATATATATTATATATATACTGTATATATATGAATAAATATACATGTGTATATATATAAATACATATGTACACAAACACACACACACACACACACATATATATATATATATATATATATATATATATATATATATATATATATATATATTTATATATATATAAATATATGTATATACATATATGTGTATATATATATAAATAAATATATATATATATATATATATATATATATATATATATATATATATCAAAAAGCCGTTCCCTCACACAGGATGTGGCTTTAGGAAAAACGAACACAAGGCAATGTCATATTCATCCCTTAACTGATGATATGTGGATGCACCTTCTGTGCAGTAAAACTTCCACAATATTAGTCGCTTTAAATGCCCACTCTGCTTGAAGGGCTCTCTAAAATTCTATACATTTATATAAATAATGACACCTTTACTTCTCAATTCCCAAGTACTTTATAGTATCTATTCTTTCCACTCAATACCTGGAAAGCAAAACTAGAAAATGTACAAGTAAACCCATAATTCTCAGTTGGAGTTCGATCCAATTCAAGCCAAACGAAGGTTGGCAAATGCTTCCAACCTGCTAGATGGGAGGGATGTCTTTGCTGAAAACCTTTTAGTTTTCATTGCAGTATGCAGTTGCATTTTTGAAGGAGCATTTCAATCTTTCTTCTCAGGGGTGACATCACAATAGGATACTGAACGCCAGATACATTATACGGCCCTTGAGTTAACAAAGATGCATTGAATTTATAGGCAGTGATTATGTAGTTCTTTCTTGTACGGAATTGAATACTGGGACATATGGCTTGTGGGTGGAGTGTTACAGAGAGAGAGAGAGAGAGAGAGAGAGAGAGAGAGAGAGAGAGAGAGAGAGAGAGAGAGAGAGAGAGAGAGTTGAAAATAATGTCAAAATTTAAATTTATCATTTACCTCTGGCTATAAGATATGTGGTATAGCAATGTGTAGAATACAGAAATCCACTTTTGATGGCATTTGTGGACTATGAAAAAGCCTTTGATAGTGAGCACCTGCTAATTTTTTGGAGGGTCCTACGTTATCATGGGATTCCTCTTAAATATGTAATTTTGATCAAGACTGTTCATGAGCATAGCAAGTGCAACGTTAATGTTAGTGGATTCCTATCAAATGAACTTAAGTGGAGTACTCCAAAGGAATGTGTTGTCATTTGTTTGTTATCCTCCTCATGGAGGATAAAAACAGTTGGGGATGGTGGAGAAGGATTGGAATGGATTGGTAAAAGGAAATTAGCTGACCTAGAGTATGCTGATGACGCTGTCCTTTTTAGCAAAACTCGACAGGCCTTGCAAATCTTGCTTACCAGAATGCATGAAATATCACATGAGAATGGGCTCAACATAAACAGAAGAAAGACAAAGATGATGAGAGCGGAATATGCAATGAAAGAGGAAATATCATTGGAAGGAGAAAGGATTAATAAGGTGGAATCATTTAAATATTTAGGAACTATGCTATCTAATACATCATCACCATCTACTGTAATAGCGTGCCTTTTTCCCATTCGTATGGGGTAACACGGTTGCCTTGTTTTTTTTTTTTTTTTTTTTTTTTTCTTTTTTGAAGGACTTAGCTTTGGCGTAGACCGTAGTCCCGACCAGCTGCCCTGCCCGCCGTCGCGTCGCTAGTGACAGACCCCGATAGCGTATGTTTGTGTTGTACCAGCCACCATCGCCACTCCTCCCAGCAACGAGGAATCATGACGTGGTTAGGTCAACAGTTCGAGAGGTGTGAGGTGTCTGTTATGTTTTTAGGTGTTGGAATGGCTGTGTATGTGTTTGTATTAGTCTGTAACACCCATTTGCTTTACGCAAACCTATCCGTTGATTACATACATAATCATGAGTGTCCGCCAATATATGGTCTTTAGAATTCGAGTTTGATGGAAGATTGAAAAAAAAAAAAAAATCAGACAATGGCTAGGTTAAGTAAAATCAAAACGCCTAAAATAAAATATAAAAATCCGGCTATATATCAGTTTAGTGAGATCTGTGTTACTGTATGGACATGAGTCGTGGTATGAAAGTGAAACAATATCCAACAGATTTTGTAGATTTGAGAACAAAGCCCTCAGAAGAATATTGGGAGTTAAATGGAAAAACAGGAATAAAAATGAAACTATAAGAGGGATTATCCGAGTGCCATATGTGGATGTGATCATGACGGGCCGAGAGAAGCTTGTGACTCAAAGGCAGGTTGAAAACAACTGAGTAAATTTATAATAGAATACTCTCCTTTATATACCAGAGCTCAAAGCAACAAGATATTTCATGTTTAAAATACAGACACTGTTACAGAGGAGAATAGCAGACATGTTTAATCTGGTTTATTTTAGTGCGAGGGAAGAGCGAAGATACAAGCATAATATATACACAAAATGAACTATGTACGATCGTGTGACACACGGTTGGTACATGGGCATGCTCTTGCACTCCCAAAGAGGGATTAATTCACCAAACTTATAACTGGGTTCCATAAGGCACTAGAAAAGTTGGAAGACCCAGGCCTACATGATTGAGGACTATCAAGCGTGAAATTGGAGATGATGAATGGAGAAGAAGTGATTTAAAAGCTCAAGATAGAGACGATGATTGAAATCTAACCTAAGCCCTCTGCATCAATGGGAGTAGATGATGATGATAGGCTACTGTTTCCTTTCAATTCCATATTCCTTTTACAATCTTTAAGCAATCCACCAAACTTTCAGTCAAAAGAAAACTAGTCTTTCCAAGCATTCATATATAGCCTATATATAATAATTCAAAGTAAGTTTGTTTTAAGAATTATCTCGATTTTTGTCAACCTATGTCTTCTTTTTCTCCTTCAACAGGAAAGAGAATGGGACGCAACATACCAGGCCGTAGCTGGGGATCTGCCACGTGTCTTCTTTTACAGAGACTGTTCAGAGATTCTGCAATCAAATAAAAGTGCTCCTTCTGGAGTGTACACGATTTATCCATCAAGAGATCTTCAGGTAACTGCCCTACTATCAGCTAAGATAATTCATATAGGTAAACACAAACACACATATATACAAACATATATACACACATATATATTATGTGTGTGTTTGAAATGTTGACTGGGTGCAGCCCATAGTCTAACATGCTCCGCCCATAAGCACAGTGATTGGGCATCATTAAATTGGTCTGCTAAGCTGAGGCTCGCTTCGCTCGTAAACAAACATTATCTCATTGTTTCTTCTCTTTTGGCAAGCAGTGCATGGATGTGCTGTGCACACCAGCCTAGTGGGTCACGGTTAAAGTATCATAATTACCTAAAATCTGTCTTATTATTATTGTTATGTTTATAGGAATCAGCTGTGAGGAGGCAGTCAATCACGATGCTTGTGGACGGAGCATGTTCAAGATTAAGGGACGCAATGAGTCACTTCTATGTGTGTGTGTGCACTTCACCACACACTTTTTGTGAATGAAATACATTTATCCTCTGGTCCAGGTATTAATGGAGTACATATGCATGTATACATCATAGTTAAGTTTACTAGGTAATTTTGCCAAATTTTTGTGGAGAGTATCAAAACCTATAAATTTGTGGAAACTGCATTGTATAAGCAATCAGAGAAACAGTTTTAATTTGCCCTGATAGTTATATGGCAGTCATCTTAGACTTTATAAAATAGCTGACATAATGGCTGTTGTTGATTCAGCAGGTAGACCTGTAGGCTCCCCCAAACCTGCCATCCCTACCTCACAAGGATGATGAGGTTGCAGACACTACAAGAAACTATCGAGTTTAAACATGTCTTAAACTACCGTCCAACAGACTGCTAGGCAGGGACGTTTCCAATAGGTTACCAGAACTCCCAGGGAAATCAATGATATCAACATAAATATGTGAGATTCAGCCAAAAACTTAAATAACTGAAAAATTTATTTTTATTGAATATTTTACAAGTGATCAGATGTGAACAATGTATCAAGTTAGTGTCTATTAAGAACCAACGTGCTCCTCATGACAAAAATATGTTTATCATTAAAGGCATCCAATGAGCCTTTACATAACACCATTATCGTCATCATCAGTTTCATACTTGTTGTGTGTCTTCATCATTCTGGCAATCAATGTCGCACAGGAAAGATCGATACAGGATAAGATTTTTGTTTTACAAGAACATCTGGCAGAAGAGCAGTCTGTTTTGCATTGGCAGCTAACCATCTCAATAATGGCCTTTCGAGCTGGAAAGACATCTGTCACGGTTGGTTACAGCTGGCAATCAGACTCCTTGAGGGAGCTATCCTGCAGGGAATTCAACTGAGGATCCTGCAGAGCAATGCTTGCCTATTCTCACACTCTGACTTAGATATGGACTATCAAGACATGTTGTCTCAGAGTTCCAAGGGTCGAATATAGCTTGTCATTTTCTGCCATATACATGCAGAATAGATGTTATCGAAGTTAGGAGATGGTCTTGATGTACATGACTTTGGGGGTGTAGGCTGCATAGATGAAGCTAACTACAGTGAAAAGAAAATTGTTTAAGTCATTTCTAGCTCTGCTGAAAGTATCTACAGTGAACTGATTACATTTCTACATGCCTTCTTGTAGACTTTCAGCCAGGTAGCTTTGTTACATGAAAGAATCGTCCAGTGTTGTCAGTGCCAGTGAATGCATGGAAGGCTGACAAAACCTTTCCTTTCCTGCACCTATGGCTTTCCCTATTGGCTCTACGCCCATAACTCAAGAGGCCATGGGAATGAACGTGTTATTCAGCATCGGGTCTTAGTTTGATATGACTAACACTAGGAAAACTGTGTCTAGGGAAAAGATAATTCTGTGCATCTGATGGGTTTTGCTGTTATGTCAGGAAAGCCTTGTAGATCTAAAGTGTGTCTGTGTCTTCAAGATTGTTATCTTGGAATAGCAAGTCTTTGTTGCTCCTTGTATGCCATGAAGAAGAGGTAATGACAAAATTGTGTGATGTGCTGTTGTACTCTAGTCTTACGTGAAAAAGAACCTGCTCATTAGGGTGTGTTTTATGTGTGTGTCATCTCTGATCGGATACTGGATTGGTTCTCTTTCTTACCTTCTTTTATACATGGTAGCAATCTTCACAAAATCCTTCCTGTGAGTATCTAACACAAGGATGATTTCTTGATAATCTCGAGAAAGGGTCATTAGGCTGGAGAATATGACCAATAACCAAGCAGTTGTGCTGAACAACTTACAGCAGTTTTTGCAAATACTTACTAATTTCAAAAGACAATTTAATCATTAGGCCATACTAGCACCAACCAAAGCAACAGATTTTTCAAGGAGTCTGTTTATTATAGTAGAATTGTTGAATTGTTTACTGTGTCTGCAACCTCATCATCCTTATGAGGTAGGGATGGCAGGTTTGGGGGAGCCTATAGGTCTTCTCCAGAAGAACCACTCAATCTATTAGGGCTATCTTTCCACTTGGAGCATCTGGTGTGATATTAATTCCATTATCAGGCTGGCGATATACCTGTGAAGTTTCTGCTGTTGTCAGCTTGTTGTCAGTAAACAATTCAACGTATATAAAACAGGTCTACTATAATAAACAGACTCCTTGAAAAATCTGTTGCTTTGGTTGGTGCTAGTATGGCCTAATGATTAAATTGTCTTTTGAAATTAGTAAGTATTTGCAAAAACTGCTGTAAGAAGTTGTTCAGCACAACTGTAGCTACGAGCATTGGATTCCATGGCCTTGAAAATAACATTTCAGCTGTGAAAATAAAAAGTTCGAAGTTATTTAGGAGCTCAGATATTGACGAAAACAATGTCCATGTCAGCTCATTGGTAAAATCCAAGATGACAGCCATAAGGGACTCGGGGAAAATAGAATTTTTTTTTCTGATTGTTTATATTATAAGGCAAGACTACAGAAGAATGGTTTGAGTTTGAAATATCCTACTAGAAGAGCTGCTTACCATAGCTGAAGTCTTTTCTATGCTTACCACGTGGAAAGTAGCTACTGAACAATTGCAGTGCAATAGTAAACCCCATGAGTGAAGTAGATTTTTTCAGTCATCTTAAGTGTTGTCAGGTGTTTGATGAAAGAGGAGAATGTGTAAATAGGCCAAACTATTCGGTGTATGTGTATGCAAAGGTAAAATAAGCCGTAACCAGAGAGAGGAATCCACTGTAGTACTGTCTAGCCAGTCAAAGGACCCAATAACTCTCTAGCAGTAGTATCTCAACGGGTGCCTGGTGCCTTGGCCAACCTACTACCTATACAAATGTCTACAAATGTATGTTTGGATACAGGAGTCCCTGGCATACCTCGCTTCGAAAAAGTGCACCCTGTCACACAATTGCTTTGTGACAAGTAACCAAAAAGATAGTGTAGGGAAAGCTGGCAGAGGTGGAGGGCTGGGCAAAACAGAAACTTAAGAGTCCAGCATGGGTGTGGCTGGGTGCACTTTTTCAGATGAAGGTGTACCAGGAATTCCTATGTCCAACAGTGTAAATTTAACCTGTGACGTATATTATATTTCAAAAGCATTAAAATCGCCACCAACTGACCTAGTTATCCACCCCACCCCCCAACAGAGCGGAGTGAAGGTGTGGTGCGACATGGAGACAATTATTGGAGAAGTGGGCTCCGCAGGATGGACGGTTATGCTGAGGAGGAGGAACACCCTTGCAGGACTTTTGAATTTCAACAGGTCTGTGGCGTGAGGTCAGGTCTTTTGCAATTAAGCATCTTAATGGCTTTCATTTTGCTTATAGTTTTGTATCCTTAATTCTGAATTTTGCTCTTTTTTGCGATTTTTATTATTTGGGGTTGGAAGCCATATTACACTTGTTATTTACGTTATTTTCAACTAAACACCCGGCTGCCGCTGAAAGGGCCTGAAAAATTCTGTATTTTATATAACCTATCTTTAAAATTACCAAAGACTAAATCGATCTATAATAACTTGCTGTTTTATAGACCAACAGCTGTAAAAGTTTGACTAAACATCTGGATAGGATTTCCTATTCTAATAAATATTTCTGGCATAAAAATGTATGTATGTATGTATGTATATATATATATATATATATATATATATATATATATATATATATATATATAAAACACTATACTGTATCTATATACTTATCCAAAATTAAGGTGTTTTTCTTAACAAAGGGTAGCTCAAGGGTAAAATGAGCACACCAGTCAGTGCCTCATTCATACTTTCACGGGTTAATCATGGACGAGCTCCTTGTGCTGGAAACTGTTAGGCAATTACCGAAAAAAATTACACCAGTAACACGGTTAACCCCTCTACAAATATCTTGCGTGATCCAATTCTCATCTCACGTATCTCTCACATCTGGTAAGAGTATTTCTTAGTTAACTCTCACAATAAACAAGCAAAACCTGTAATTCTATTCAACTCTAACCAACCCTCTCTTAGGCCATCCTCTCTTTCTTCCTATATCTATCCTTTTCTCCTTTCATCTTCATAAATTCTTTCTACATGACTGCACCATCTAAAGACATCTGTTGAACTAAGTCATCGAATAAAATAAGCATAGAAATACATATAGAAAAATTATACATATAAATATTCAAATAAGAATCCATATTTTTCAGGTCATGGATTGAATATGCAGATGGTTTTGGTGACCCAGAAGACGGAGGAGAATGGTGGCTTGGTCTGACCTGGGTTCACGAACTGACCTACCACCAGCCCTACCATCTTCTGTTTCTTCTTCACGAAATTGAGAAAGGGGACTTCATGGCGCATTATTCAAATTTCAGGTAATGAAAATGCAAGTTCAAACAGGTGGTGGGAATTTCTTTCATTTGTGGCAACACTGGTGTGACGTTACGTGAGTAACTCTGATGTGAAACGTCCCGTGAGTATTGTGTTATTGTCATTAATACTTCCTCAGTGTAAAAATGGACAAGAAAAGTTGTTTATCTTCAATATTATTTTTTTGAAGTTTTGTTTCATGAAAATTAGGTCACCTGACCCAGTGCTAGGGTCAGGAATGACATGGTTATAATGTGGATGCAGCCAGAGGCCCAAGAAACACTGTAAAGACCTTTTAGTATTGCCCACAATGCATTGTGTGAAGTGCACTCCAGGCACTAAACAAGGCCGAGTCATCCTGAAGGTCTGGGTCATATGAACTCCAGAGACAATTCTTTTTTGGCTGCAGATGGAATTACTCTGAATTATAGCAACAGAAGAAGAAATTGACTGGGAGATGAACAATACAATCATAAGGACAAAGCAAATCAGGAAGTTAGCATCTGAAGAAAGTCTCAAGGGAAAAGTTAAAATTACTAGTTCATAATAAACAGTAATTAAAAAGTTAATTACATGACAAAATATCTATTCAGATTGATTTCAAGCTTACTCTTAAGAATGTTTATAACTATAAAAATGTCTTCAAGTAATATCAGAAGTATACTGTATATATATGATTTTAACGCATTTGCTTGTTTAAAGTAAACAATCACATATAATATAAATAGAAAATGCATTCGAACCTGCTGTAAACAAACGAAAAAATGAAAATGAAATTATCTCAAAGTAAGTAATTTTAAAATGATAAATTGGCCTTCACTTATAGGTTATCACAAATTAGAAATCTACAATATATATTATCTAAGTTACAAAATATCCTTCTAAAATGAAACAAAGAATAAAAAAGCAGCTCATACAGCAATCACAAAAAACCCTCGAAGGAATCGTTAGTGATCATAAAATATCTTTTCATGTATATCGATAATTACAAATAAAACAAATAAAAAAAAAACCTTTGTTCCCACTTCCTTTCTTCCTTCTTCTTGAACCTCTTCTAACCTTCATCATATAACTAATGAATTGCCTCACAGGACCCATCACCGTGATGTAAAGTCCAATATCATATGCATAATTCAATGAAAAAAAAAATAAAATCCCTAAAATTCTCCTTTCCTCAACAGAATAGAATCAGAGTCCAGGGACTTCCGCCTAGTCGTAGACGGATTCACGAGCCCCTTAGTTGACGCCTTCGGCCAGTTCCATCACGGGCAGCCCTTCAGCACTCCTGACAGGGACAATGACGAGTGCACCTGCAACTGCGCCTTCAACAACCAGGGCGGGTGGTGGTTCAATGTTTGCCACCGGACGGTCCTCACGGCGCCCTTCCCAACCTCCAATGACAGAGAGGCCAAAACAATTCGTTGGCTGTCCGGATCGTGGCTAGTTTTCGATGACGTCACAATGATGATCAAGCCAACTAATCCGGAATGAATAGGAATAGCGGTGTGGATGCCGTTGGCATAATAACCAAGTCTGGATGGGTTTTTTCCAAATGGAAATTAAAGCCAATCACAGCACAAGCAAGCTCAGCGAAGGCAAGTACAGTATAGCCAAGGAAATCGTGATTATTTGATAATGACTAACGGGGATGGTATGTGCAGTGCATCCATGTACAGCTTGCCAGACCAGAGGAGTAATGTGAGTGCCAATGTGGAACTACGACCACTGGAGAGAGGCAATATAAAGTGATCTGAAGAGTTTTAACAAGGACTACGGGGTAGGTACTAACGTCATGGATTGCAATACTTGTCTCCACTAAGCAAGCACGCACTCTGATTGGCTCTAATTTCATCCTAGGACAATCCCTTCCAGCCTTTGCCAAAATTCCACCAGGTGTTCATTCTTGGTCAAATACCCGAAAATGGGATGGGATTAATATTGATTTTTAATGTAAATTTATATCCAAATACTAGAAAATAAGCAGGACTTGTAATTCAAGGTCAAATACCGGAAGTGAATAAAATTGCATTTCAATGTAAAATCTCAGAAATAAATAGGAATTTCGATTCCTTGTCAATACCCTGAAAAAATAAGAATTGTAGTTATTTCTTCTAATAAATACTCTGAAATGAGAATAAATCTAGGGACACCTAAATATTCAGAATGATAGAATTTAGGACATAAATTCATGCACCGGGGCCAGGAGGGCTTTCAGTGCTGAGGTGTAACTGGGGGAGGGGGCGGTGCTTCGTGGCACTATGCAGTTAGAGTTTAAAGAGGCTAGACAGCAAGATGCAGGAAAGAAGGAGGAATGGTAGTAAAGTAAAAGGTTGAAAAGTAGGTGCAGTTAGGAACCGAAGGGACTCTGGAAAGACGCTTTTATGATGCCTACAGTGCCTGAGGTGCAGTGACAGCACAAGCCTCCTACGTGTATGGCTAAATGGCTGCACGAGACTACCTCCTCCCTTCAGGAGAAACGGACACAGATGCTAAATTGAACAGGCTTCTTACGCAGTGTTTTATTCGTATGGAAAGAAATGCGCATAACTAAAAGTACAAACTGAACGAAAGAATTCTTTAAAGAATAGAAAAACCGAAATGATAGATGTGCTGTGGCATCAAAATTGATCTTAATCGTCAGAAGCGAAAATTCTACCTCATAATGAAGAGACTGATATTCAAATCAAGCAATGAATATCAGTTTCTTCATTATGTAGTAAAATTTACAAGGATTATTCTACTATCAGGATATCCTGGGGACGTTTAATAAATATTATAGAGAGCTGGAGCATGTTGCAGAGTTGAATATAGAAAAAAATGCATAAAATGTTGTGTAAATATTATTCAACTATTACCGTAAACACTAACACACTTATATCTTACCTATATAATAAAAAGCAAGTATCTGGATATACTGTATAGACACAGACACACACACACACACACACATATATATATATATATATATATATATATATATATAGTATATCATATATATAATATACAGTATATACATATATATAAATTCATATATATATACATATATATAATATATATACATATATATATATATAAATTTATATATATATATACATATATATATATATATATATATACATATATATATATATATACATATATATAAATTTATATATATATATATATATATATATATATATATATATATATATATATATATATATTCTGTCACGCTGAGCGGCATTGCCAAACGTATGAGCAATTGGTCTCTCTCACTCTTCTCCCGTAGGGAAAATAGGGAGTAATTATATCCTGGTGAGAGGGGTACCTCAAGCGAAACACTCGGGAATAACAATGTCCACCAAATTGCTGGGTTGTAGTTAAGAAATGGGGAGGGGAGAATGGACTGAAAATCTGTGTGTATGCGTGCATATCTATCTAAATATCCAAGTAATTTTTAACGCGTCACGTACGCTAGTATGGTGATAATCACTAAAACCTTTTGAGTTCAGATTTTGCATAGAAAAAAGTATATCCTTTGTCCGACCAAAGTTTTTCACAAAACATAAAAACTTCTGTACATCTCAAAGTTAATTTAAGTTGCTGTTGAAGATGCCCGGAAGTTTTGAATTCTTTTTAGCATTATAAATAATTTTTATACGACAATCATTATCACTAAAAACCTTTTGAGTTAAGATTTTGCTAAAAAGAAAAAAAAAAAAAAAGGTATATCCTTTGATTTCGCAAATCATAAAAACTTCTGTAAGTCTCAAAGTTAATGTTAGTTGCTGTTGAAGATGCAAAGCAGTATCGATTTTTTTTTTTTTGCATTATAAATATCTTTTACAAGACAATCATTAGAACTTAGACAGGTGCAAATACTTACGATATGAAAAGTGCCATAAATATTACATTAAAACTTTTAGAGTGAGTATTTCTGTATTTAAGATATTATATATTAAATTGTTCATTGCTTCTCTTTTGTTTATTTACTTCTATATTTCCTTTCCTCACTGGACTATTTTACTTGTTGGAGCCATCGGGCTTTATACTATCTTTTTTCAACTAGGGTTGTAACTTAGCTAGTAATAACAACAACAACAACAACAACAATCATAATAATAATAATAATAATAAAAATAATAATAATAAATAGAATTTAATAATGCAAAGACCTAGTTATAACATGAAAAAAAAGAGCAATTAAGGACACTGAATAATATCAGATGCTGTTTCATAAACAAATGAATAAAGCTAAATCTTAATAAAGAATATTTGAGATTCCGCCAGTCGTCATGAAAATAAACAAACATTTAGCCTTTATAAGTCAAGGCAATCCATATATTCTGAACCCACGAAATACAGACTTACAATAAACACTTAAGACTAAACAGACCCCTTCCAGGGACGGTACTTCATACTCTTAATTCGGCGGAAATGAGAGTATGAATGATATAAAATACGGATGCTGATCAGTTCCCTTCATAGAGAGAGAGAGAGAGAGAGAGAGAGAGAGAGAGAGAGAGAGAGAGAGAGAGAGAGAGAGAGAGAGAGAGAGAGAGAGAGAGAGAGAGAGAGACTATTCAGTCACCCTTGTGTTAAAGATACGTTTTCTATCATTGTGTATCTTGAGAATTTTTACCGTTTTCTATAAAACCTTATTCCTAATCTAAAGAATTTCTTGCAAAACTACGCGCCTTACATCGACTCGTCTATTATTGAAGGCTTATGCAACTAAATATGTTTACAATGCCTAACACTGCACAAATAAATTAACGATTTAAGGCGCTTGTTGAATGAAGGCTCCCTATTGAATACTGACTAAAAGACGTTGAGGCAAAATTATGCATCGTCTTAAATGTGATGTAGCACTTGTCTTAGTAGCCTGTTTTCTTCAATAGAAAGACCCTGTATATATATATATGTATATATATATATATATATATATATATATATATATATATATATATATATATATATATATATATATATATATATATATATATACACATATGTAAAATACAGTATATATATATATATATATATATATATATATATATGTACATATATACATATATGTATATATATATACACATGTATGTATGTATGTATATATATATGTATATATATATATATATATATATATATATATATATATATATATATATATATATATATATATATATATATATATATTTATTATACGATGGTTCGCATCTGGAAACCAAACATATTATATGATATATATTACGACTGGCAAGCTATACAACCTCTCAAATTCCAAACTCACCTGTTTGCTTTTACATTAAAGGCCTCTTAAATACACTTAAAACTAAACTGGGTAATTGTTCTTAAGAATTACTTAAAAACTTACTGTGATTCTTAACAGGATACGAGCGAATATGCATTAAACACTGATGATTGGAATAATAGACTCTTTACGAAAATAAATATATTCCATATAAGTTACAACACTGAAAGAATTTACATAAAACAAATAAATCACACGAAATATTGAGTCTGAACAAAACTTAGATTATGACAAAAATGTTACAATCTGAAAATTACATAATTACTTGACTCTAAATATTAGATCTGAATAAACCTTAGATTAAGACAAAAGAAATACTTATGAAAATACTTGAAATTAAATCTGGATACAATATTTAAGTTTGACACTTAATGAAAATAGATAACCAGATCACAATACAAAAATCTTTTCTCGTTATTACAGGGCTATTTACAAAAACTTTACATAATTAAAACATTCACCGCAACACCATGAATTTAAAATCACATGCCAAATTTACAGCAACATTTTATCTCACTACACACGATAATGGCGAGGGCACAAATTCAGTTTGGACAGGACACAGTATAGGCTAGGTACTGAACACTTTTAAAACAATACTCTGAGCTGCGTGCGAGGTGAGAGAGAGGGGAGATGGCGATCTTAAGGCTGGAAATCTCTATCTATCTCTGCCTTATATAAGAGACTTAGCTTACTTCCAGAATGTTCCAAATAGTTTTGGAAGCGTGGGGGGGGGGGGTAGCCTAAAGCGTCAGAGTTACCAAGTAATACTCTCTCGAACGTGTATTCACGTAACACCAGACGGTTCTCTCAGGCAATATATCTATTTAGTGAGGTCGGAATTACTGTATGGACACAAGTCGTGGTATGGCAATGAAACAATATCCAACAGTTTTTGTAGATTTGAGGACAAAGCCCTTAGAAGAATATTGGGAGTTAAATGGCAGGACAGGATTAAGCATGAAGCTATAAGATTACTCGAGTGCCATATTATTATTATTATTATTATTATTAGTAGTAGTAGTAGTAGTAGTAGTAGTAGTAGTAGTAGTAGTAGTAGTAGTAGTAGTAGTAGTAGTAGTAGCAGCAGCTAAGCTACAACCCTAATTGGAAAAGCAGGATGGTATAAGCCCAAGGGCTCCAATAGGGAAAAATAGCTAAGTAAGAAAAGGATATAAGGATATAACTAAACGATATGAGAAATGAAATATCTTAAAAGAGTAACAACATCAAAACAGATATTTCATATATAAACTATAAATAGATATAGGTGGATGAGATCATGTTGTTGGGTAAATGGAGATGATTTTGTCATGCTTTTCTCACTCCCGAAGAGATATTAGTTCACCAAACATTTAACTGGGCTTCACAAGGCACTAGAAGCGTTGGAAGACCCAGGTCTACATGGTTGAAGACTATGAAGCGTGAAGGAGATGCTGAAAGGAGGAGTATTGATTTAAAAGCTCAAGACAGAGACTACTGGTGAAATCTAACAGAGGCCCTTTGCGTCAATAGCCGTAGGATGAGATGATATATATATATATATATATATATATATATATATATATATATATATATATATATATATGTGTGTGTGTGTGTGTGTGTGTGTGTGTGTGAGTGTGTGAGTGTGTGTGTGTACACACAAACGAGCTCTTGAACACAGAAACACCATACAGTCTTTTCATCAGAAAAGTTTGACTAAATAAATATGATAATATGAATATCAAGAATCATCACAAAATCACGCAACCAAATAAAGCATGAATTCTAGCTTGTTCAATCTATGTAGCAGCAGTAAAACTGAAAAATCTCAAGTAGATACCGTGCCCCCTCCCCACCAACGGAGCCGAAAGCCCAGAGGCAAAACAGAACTGAACATTTGACAATGTCCGTCTCTAAATGTTTTTGCTTTCTGCCAAGATGTGAGGCAAGGGAATGCCGTGTAAAAATCACCCCAGAGTCTTGCAAGCATGGATTTACGACCTTAAACTGCCTCCTGTCGTGATGTTACCGCTGCCTCCAGCCAGCTGTATGTGATGCCGAGTTACATCTCGGGACATAAACGTAAAAGAAGAGTTTATTAGGGGTTGAAGGTTACTCGTGATGGAATGGGGCGAGGCGATTATTTCCAAGTTTCTTCTTCAACATCCTTTTGTAACTAAGTAAATGTTTTGTGAGAACAAATAAGAGTTAGCATAAAAATAAACGTAAACAAGTTCAGTTTACACAGAAAAATATAATGATCAATTGAAAAAATAAAACAAAATCCATTTCTTTGAACGATAATTAACTGCATCTAAGAAAAAACATATGGAGTCAGAGTTCATTTATACAGGATATAATGAATGTAGTCAAAGAAGTGTCAAACATGTGCAAAAGTGGAATGTATAAATGTATACATACATGTATGTACACATACATCCATACACACACAATAAATAAATATATATATATACATATATATATATATATATATATATATATATATATATATATATATATATATATATATTGTATGTGGAGGGATATAAGACAACGACAGCATTGTGCATAGTGTATTTACTATAGGTGAGAAGTAGTAAGTTAAGAAAACGATTTATGAATGGAGAGTGAAAAGGTTAATATTTGTAGATACTGAGCTGATTTGGGATCAGGAAAGAAAAACGACATAATCTGGTAAAGGTTTCGAGTTGTTAGCAATAACAAAAAACGGAGAATAAAATAAGGTAAACACCAAGAAGATAAATGGGAGCCATGGGGATGGAAAAACGAATGTTAGTGTGGAGGGTGGAAATATGGAAGAGATTTATTCAAGAAAACATGTGATTAAATGATGATAGTAAAATGAGAAAAGCAAGACAAGTAGTAGTCATGAGTGACTGTTACAACAACTCTCCTTTACAGAAGTGAAGTGTGGAAAAATAAAGAAATTTCATTGTAATAATTATGTAATACTTATGTAGTATACATGTATGCTATGTATGAAAGATTGAAAAATTAATGGCATCACAGTAACTTTTCTGTATTTCGGTTATTTTGAAAGAATGGACGACAATCAGCTAGAGGAAAAATCAGTGTTTAATTCGCAAGTGCCATGAGGTAGGTGAAGCAGTTACAAAAACTATTGGATAGGTGGCTTTAAAGAAGTATTAGAAAAGAAGGGCATTGGTTTAAGAAAAAAAAAAATATTTGTACGCAAGAAAAGACGTGAATGGCGTTCAGAAAGGTTCAGTTCAACCCGATGCCAATGAACATCACTTATTCGTAGGGGATGACTACTGTTGTGAAGGATCGAGTACATAGGGTTCTCAGTTATAGTTCGCCAATTGAAGGATAAATATGGAAGTGACTGCTGTGTTTAAAGATAGGACACCCATGAATGCCAGAGGCAAGGGACAGTGACAATGCCCTAGCTAGCAGGATACTGTCATAGAGACTGACCATATACAGATAAGAACAGGACTCAAGGCCCCCTCCACACAAGCTAGGACCAGGGAGGGCCAGGCAATGTTTACTGATGACTCGAAAGGTAGATCTACAGGCTCTCACAAACCCCATCTTAGGTCACAAGGATGGTGAGGTTGCATCCATTACAAGAAATTAGCAAGCCTGAGCGGGACTTGAACCCCAGTTCAGCAGGACGCCAGGGAGGGACGTTTCCAATAGGATACCATAATCCTAAATGGGTTTGTAACAATGCTTACTTAACAGTAGGTTATGGGCGAAATAGTGACTCACTGAGAAGGAACGAAGTTTAAGAAGAAAATGAGATTTGTATGTTTGTATGTATATATCAGATTAAATCGTTTCTAATAACAGGGGTGGCTTCGGAGAAAATATTTATGTCAGTTATATATCCATACTTAATAGCTGAATCATGGAAAAAAAAATCCTTGTACAGAAACGTTCCCCTCTCTCTCTCTCTCTCTCTCTCTCTCTCTCTCTCTCTCTCTCTCTCTCTCTCTCTCTCTCTCTCTCTCTAAATATATATATATATATATATATATATATGTGTGTGTGTGTGTGTGTGTGTGTATACATGAATTTTATATATATATATATATATATATATATATATATATATAAAGGGATCTGCGTACGTAATTGTATTTCTACGAACAGAAAATACGATTATGTAAATTGAACAGAGGGGAGCAGGAATAAAAAGAGAAAGTGGGACGGAGAGTAGTCTTGGAAACTACGGCGTCGATTCTCTGAATATGTGTATATAATATAACAACGGAAAGTCTAAGTTTTCCGATTAAATGTATTTTCCCTATTTCCAGGAATTTCTTTATCATAATTAACATAACTTTGTGAACAGGTTGGAAGTATCCGAATAGCCTTTCTTTCTATTTAGGGCATGTACCATTTTACACAGGACTTCCTGGCACACCTCGTTCTGATGAAGTGTACCCTGTCACACCGTTACTGCGAGGCGAGTAACCAAACAGACAGTGCAGGAGAGATAGAGCACAGGTGGTGTGCGGGGCTACACGCACGAACTAGCCGCGCAGTAAACGTGTGGATGGATACACTTCCTCAGAGTGTGGTGTGACAGGAATTCCTGTAGCCAACTGGACAGTGACGGTACTAGACTGTCGCCTGTTATTTGATTAAATATGAGTTCTTTCTTTCTGGTATTTCTGCAAAATGTAAATGATAATCTAAATCCACCCAACGCCTAGCATTTTTATATTATTCGAAAAAATTAAAATGCAATAAAAAAAAACCAGTCTGTATCACTTACACTAACAGCATAAAAATATTAAAATGAATATTTCATCAAATATACTAAGAATAATTGATGTTAGAAAGTAAGTAAACATGTACCTATATACGTAGCATATTTTGATTCGATGAGAAAAGAGTAAAAGGCAGATCACTACATTCTATTTCTAACAACTTTTGAAAGCTGCATGACAAATTTCATCTTGTTACTAACATTTGCATAATAGCATAAGAATTTTTGAAAGAAAATGACAAGAGGCGATCGCATTTCTAAGAAAGTATGTAAAACTACCTTAAAAGTTCCTCGGCAACTGCCTGATCTAATTCCACGAATAATCATGAGATTCGCCAGCGGTTTTCCCTTTGTCTTATCCACGCCTCTTCTCTGATGCTTTCGGGCTCATGTAGGAGGTGGTTTATAGGCAATCGAAATGGGATTCATTCAAGGGTTCGTTTGTGAATGCCTCCGTAGTATTTAGGAATGAATGAATGGACTTGATTCATTGTTGGCGTTGGGAATTATGTGCATAAGCTTCTGAATGAAGAAATGAATTTCGCCAGATAACGATGAGAGAGAGAGAGAGAGAGAGAGAGAGAGAGAGAGAGAGAGAGAGAGAGAGAGAGAGAGAGTTGCTAAACAAACTCGAACATTTATAATACACATAAGTGTTGATTGACCGTATGCCCAGGAGTGTAAAAAGGGCTATTCTTATCATTATTATTACTTGCTAAGCTACAACCCTAGTTGGAAAAGCCCGAAGCTATAAGACCAAGGGCCCCAACAGGGAAAACAGCCCCGTGAGGAAAGAAAACAAGGAAAAATAAAGTATTTTAAGAACAACAACAACACCTAAACAAATATTTTATATATTAACTAGAAAAACTTTAAAACAAGAAAAAGAGAAATTAGATAGAATAGTGAGCCCGAGTGTACCCTCAAGAGAGAAAACTCTAACCCAAGACAGTGGAAGACCATGGTACAGAGGCTATGGCACTACCCAAGACTAGAGAAGAATGGAGTGTCCTTCTCCTAGAAGAGCTGCTTAAATACACACACACACACAGATTCCACCCTTACGAATACATATCCCGTTCCTAACTACAACCCCTCTCACCAGGGTATGGCTACTCCTTCTACAACCTACCCACCGGATGGGGAAGAAACCAAGTAGTTATACATCTAGCTCTGGCCATGCCACCGGGTGTGACCGATATGTATATACATACATACACACACATTCATATATATATATATATATATATATATATATATATATATATATATACTGTACACCCAAACACTTGCTCTTTATTATATAGAGGAGATTATCCTAATTTTGTTAATACCTGTAAGTTTCCTATGACGCTAATTTCTTCATACAACAATAAATGAACATCACCCCCATCCCAAACCACCCTCACAACCCCTGAACCTCAGCCCTTTCCCTTTAAATACCATGGCGACCAATTATCGCCCCTAAATCTTGGCACCGTCCCCCCAGGTAAAGCTACGGCGACCTATTGTACGACGCTAATGGCACTTCAGTCTCGTTCTCAGTGAAAAGGCCCTTTTGTTCACCTGTCACGCCCGTCCGAGGAGGGATTTACATGCCCTTCGGTGGCCATTTTCTTATCTGGCGTGCTTTTGTTAACGCTCGTCTGTATGCAAAGGCGTTTATACGGCCGCCACTCTACGATACCTAAGAGATAAGGAAAGATATATATATATATATATATATATATATATATATATATATATATATATATATATATATATATACAAATATAAATATATATATATACATATATATACATATATATATATATATATATATATATATATATATATATATATATTTGTAGGGTAGGTTTAGTAAACAATCGTGCGCTTTGTGGTATAAGCATGAAATTTGGTATGATTATTGCTGATATATAGGTCACTTATTAAGAAAAAAAAAGTACCAGCCCCGAAATAAATTCAATATGGCGGCCATTTTTCAAGATGCCCACCAGACGCATCCTTGTTTCATATTTCTATAAAAAAAAAACAGCCAATTGTTGTATAAACATAAAATTTGGTAATAATATTCGGTGTAGGTTATGTTATCAGTTAAAAGTGCTAGCCCTCCAGAAAATTCAATATGGCGGTCGTTTTTGAAGATGGCTGTCAGACGTGTACCCATTTTGAGGCTTTGTTAAAATGTTAAAAAGCTACAGCGCATATTGTCATATGAACTTAAAATTTGGCAATAATGTTTTTTGAAAAGGTGCAGCGGCTTACAAGTGTAATAGAAGAAATGGGGAATCCTTTTGCAGAGGAATCTAAGGATTTACTTTCACTTGACACAAAGAATATTGCCAATCCTTCTGCAGCACTGCTGGTTGCAACACATCTGGAGAAAGGAAGGGAATAATTTCAAATATTTAAGGGAATAAGACTGAGAGTCCGCATTTCTATCAGCCAATCAAACGGAACAACAAGGACTTCTTTTAAAACCAGGAAAGATCCAACAGAGAAGTCAGAGACACAGCTACTAAAGGAGGATTGTAAACTTTTCTCTCACCTTTTCATATCCTGCCAATCCAGGGGGTGTGATTTAGCAGAGTTTTTCATCTGGAGAACCAGTTTTTCCCTTCATCACTCAGCAAACAGGGTACCCTATACATCACTAGTAAGTCAGATCTCAAAGTCCTGCAAAGCAAGGTAGAGCTTCCAGAAACAAAGCCAGACACTAATGCTCTCATTGTGGATTGTTCTTTTCTGGTGAATACAAGTCACACTCAAAACACCGAAGACATTTGAAGAATACGCCAAGAAGGACAATCTACCAAAGGTGGAATACTACAGTAGTAATTACAAGAGGACTGATATCATCTTTTATGTCTACCAGCAGTCTAGTCTGAAGTCTGAAGCACGATCAAACCGTGGAAAGGTTATTAGAAGGAGAGTTCTAGCATAGAAAAAAAAACACCAACCAATTGGAAAAGCTTTCTCAGGGACAGTGACAACAAAAAAGAACTGTTCAATTTCCTTGCTAATGAAGTTAGCAAAATGACTACTGTACAACAAATCTAGTTATAGTAACAAGAAAAGAAACCGTTCTGGCAAGTTACAGCCACCCTGACGCTAACCTGGAGGAATTGGCCCCTTGTTCACATGAAGAGGCAGATATGAGAATGTTTGACATGCAGCAAGGGATGGATTTAAGTATCTCCTGAATGAAGCCAATGACACACACATTGTAGTCATAGCCATCAGTTTTACGGCCTCACTGACTGCAATTGGCATGGAGAAAATCTGGGTTCTGTTTGGCATGGCACAGCACATTCAATGGATCCCTATCCATGAGCTTGCAGCTTCTTTGGGACCGGAAAAAACCAAAGGTATTCTGTTCTTTCATACATTTTCCAGGTCCGATATAGTACAAGGATTCAATGGCAGCATGGCTGACATGGAAAGTATGCAATGAAGCCTCTGCTACGTTTGCAAAATTCAGTGATTGTCCATTTGAAGTTGAGGAGTCAGATCTACGAGTTTTAGAAAGATTCGTCGTTCTCATGCATAACTGGTCAAGTGCAGTGTACCAACCGTGTGTCACATGATCGTACATAAATTATTTTGTATATATTATGCTTGTATCTGCGCTCTTCCCTAGCACTAAAAAGAATCTGAATAACATGTCTGCGTGTTTCCTCTCTAACATTGTCTGTTTCTCGAACATGAAAATTCCTGTTGCCTTGAGGTTTTGTATATAAAGGAGAGTGTTCTTTAATAAAGTTACTCGGTTGATTGCATCCTGCCTTTGAGTCATAACCTTGCTCTCGGCCGTCACATTGGTGACCCCGGAGTGACTACACACACCTCACGTCGTACCCGAAAGTTTTCCGTCCAGAACGTCGCCAAACGCCCACGGTTCCTGCCAAGCACGGTATTTATCACCATATCAAGACGACTGGACCCCCAGTCTTCGCAAAATTCAGACGTCTGGCACCGGAACGATTGGCAGCCGCCAAACAGACGTTCGCCGAAATGGAGGAAATGGGCCTTTGCCAAAAGGCCTCCAGCCCATGGTCGTCACCCTTACACATCGTTCTGAAGAAAGACGGCTCCCTCCGTCCGTGCGGGGATTACAGGCGCCTGAACATGCAAACAGAACCGGATCACTACCCCCTCCCAAACATTGCCGACGTGACCTCCTACCTGCACAAAGCAAAGACTGCCATCACCACTCCGTTTGGTACATACACCTTCAATTACTCCTGTTTTGGTGGTTGAGCTAGTCACGCCGTTGATGCGAAACTGGACTTCTGCGCGCTGAAACCAAGCAAACGCCTCTCCGCTGGCGAACGGTGAAAGTTTCAATGCGGCAGCCGCCGCGCCAACTTCTGTAGAGTCCGTCATAATACCAACGATGGAGGGGCGAGGGGGGTAGGGGTGGAAGGCGGTGGGAGCGAGTCGACTTCCGGGGTCACAAATGTGACGGCCGAGAGCAAGGTTATGACTCAAAGGCAGGATGCAATCAACTGAGTAACTTTATTAAAGAACACTCTCCTTTATATACAAAACCTCAAGGCAACAGGAATTTTCATGTTCGAGAAACAGACAATGTTAGAGAGGAAACACGCAGACATGTTATTTCAGGTTCTTTTTAGTGCAAGGGAAGAGCGCAGATACAAGCATAATTTATGCAAAATAATTTATGTACGATCGTGTGACACACGGTTGGTACAGCAGCCACTCCAGTAGATGATGCTAGGTTAGACCTTTGCACCAGAAAACAGAGGCCATACGAGTTAATTCCACTAACGCAAGGGGTACCCAGGGAAATTGCCAAATGTGCAGCCTTCCAAGCAGGTCATATTTGGGGGTAGTCTATCATACGTCAGCCAGAACTTCCATGTCCTTCTAAGTGGGGATGGCTCAAAGATGGTGACAAATGGAAAGTTATCTGGACTGCATTGAAACCTATATCTAGAAGCTGTCATGAATTGGCGAAGTGTGGATGCAAGATCAAATTTGGTGGTGAATGATGCAAGTGCTCGAAGGCTGGAATAGGGTGCACTCCACTGTGTAGTTGCCCTTGTGAGATTTTAAGCAAGGA
>NC_090738.1:15230078-15240078 GCF_036898095.1 Palaemon carinicauda | reverse complement strand
TCTCTCTCTCTCTCTCTCTCTCTCTCTCTCTCTCTCTTGTAGAAAGACCCATTCAAATGCTACCTACATCAAGGGTACAAACCTCTCTTTGTCTCATAAGGACAACAAATCCTATCTCTTTCTCTTTAAAAGACCTATTCGAATGCAACCTACATTAAAGGTATAAACAACTCTATCTCATAAGGGAAATAAATTCTCTCTCTCTCTCTCTCTCTCTCTCTCTCTCTCTCTCTCTCTCTCTCTCTCTCTCTCTCCGGCCAAACACTCCAGTTTCGCCTACATCCAGTTGCAAATATTCAAGCAGGTATTTTGAAGGAATAGTCGGGAGTCTCCACGATTCCCCATGAATAGAATTGATGGTCAGGAGAATCCTCAGTAAGTCCCACTTACTTACTGTAATCCTGAAGAAGAAGAAGAAGAAGAACACGAGGGCAACTACAAAGGCCTTACCTCCCGAGCACACTCCACTCGACGGATCGGTACGGCAGGGGCGCTGGCAGGATACGTACGCTATGACCCATTTCCATGGACGTCCTCAATACCCTGTCTGAGGACCCCACTCCCCCGACGGACGATCCCTTTAACCTAGTCGCGTCCCGAGGAAACTGACCCAGTTCGAGGAGGACCGGGAGACAGGAATATAGCACACACACACACTCTCTCTCTCTCTCTCTCTCTCTCTCTCTCTCTCTCTCTCTCTCTCTCTCTCTCTCTCTCTCTCTCTCAGTTCGATTTTGCGTTTGTAGATTACATGAAATAGTGAATTGATATAACTTAGGAAGAGAGGAGGAATGGCTTTGCCCCTACTCTATGAAATAGAGCTTACATATATTCACTCCATCGACAGCATGTACAGGAGCCTTACTGTCGGTAATTACTATGTTGGACAGTAAAACAAATATCTATTTTCAACTTTATTTCTTATTCATCCTCATTTCTCTCTCTCTCTCTCTCTCTCTCTCTCTCTCTCTCTCTCTCTCTCTCTCTCTCTCTCTCTCTCTCTCTCTCATATACATACACATATATATATATATATATATATATATATATATATATATATATATATATATATATATATACATATATATACTGTATATACATATATTGTATTTATATGTATGACTCACATCTCCATGTCACTACATTCTTCCACTTACATAAATTCCAAACCTGTACATAAAACAATAAAAGAAAGAAAGAAAAAAAGCATTCTCGACTGACTGAATGCACTGCCATCCAATAAACCTTCAGCTCCAAAACTGGGTTCAAGGCGACCTTATTTCTCATATCTAATGATCATATGCCCCAAATAGCCCCATTCTCGAAAAAAAATAAAGAAAAGAATAAAGAAAACCCCGTGGGAAATAGAAAGTTCCCCCGCACCTGGAAGGGCCAGAAGAAAACCCAGATGAAAAGGAATTGAAACAAGGATCAGACATGGGTGGGAAATGGGAAGAGGAAAGGATAAGGGATGTCTGTGGTTGATAGTGTCACGAGGTGGATCATTGACAACAGTATTGTTACTATCATTATTGTTTCTATAACCATAATATTAACAATAATCTTCTATACATAATAAAGACCAAGTGTCTGGTTATATATACAAACATATACACCGTTATATATATATATATATATATATATATATATATATATATATACATACATATATATACATATATATATACACATATATATGAATATATATATGTATATATAGAGAGATAAATAGATAGATAGATATATACATATATATATACACACACATATATATGAATATATATATATATAAATATATGTATATATAGATATATATATACATATATATACATATATACATATATATAAATATATATATACATATACATTTATATATATACGTATATATATATACATATATATATATATATATATATATATATATATATATATACATTCATATAATGAGACTAGAAAGAAAAATTTATGAAAAGCTGAGAGATGAACAAGCAGGATTTCAAAAAGGTAGAAGTTGTATTGACCAAGTTTCCATTTGAAGACACGTGGTACAACAATGTGTAGAATAAAGGACTCCACTTTTGATGACATTTGTGGACTATGAAAAGGCCGTTGATAGTGTGCACCGGCCAATTTTGTGGAGAATCCTGCCTTATTATGGAGTTCCTCTTAAATATGTAAATTTGATTAAGTCTATTCATGAGCATAGCAAGTGCAAAGTTAATATTAATGGAGTCCTATCAAATGAATTTCCAGTGAACAGTGGAGCACTTCAAGGGAATGTGTTGTCACCTATGTTGTTCATCCTCCTAATGGATTTTGTAATGCATAGAACAGTTGGGGATGGCGATGAAAGTTTGGACTGGATTGGCAACAGTAAATTAGCAGACCTAGAGTATGCTGATGGCGATCTCCTTATTAACAAAACGCCACAAGACATGTGTATTCTGGAACCAACAAACTCTGAAAAAAAGTGCATTCTGAAACAAGCACTGAAGCAAGTGTATTCTCAAACAATTACTGCAAGAAGTGCATTCTCAGACACTTACTGTAGCAAGTGTATTCTCAAACACTTACTGAAACCAATGCGTTCTCAAACAATTACTAAAAACAATTGCATTCTCAAACAATTACTGCAAGAAGTGCAATCTCAAACACTTACTGAAGCAAGTGCATTCTCAAACACTTACTGAAACCAGTGCGTTCTCAAACAATTACTAAAAACAATTGCATTCTCAAGCAATTACTAAAGTCAGTGCATTCTCAAACAATTACTGAAATAAGTGCATTTTCAAACAATTACTGAAACAAATGCATTCTCAAACACTTATTGAAGCAAGTGCATTCTCAAACATTTACTGAAACCAGTGCGTTCTCAAACAATCATTAAAAACAATTGCATTGTCAAACAATTACTAAAGTAAGTGCATTTTCAAACAATAACTGAAACAAGTGCATTCTCAAACAATCACTGAAGTAAGTGCATTCTCAAACAAATATTGAAACAAGTGCATTCTCAAACTTTACTGAAATAAGTGCATTTTCAAACAATTACTGAAATAAGTGCATTCTCCAACAATTACTGAACTAAGTGCATTCTCGAACAATTACTGAACTAAGTGCATTCTCAAACGATTAGTGAACTAAGTGCATTCTCAAACAATTACTGAAATAAATGCATTCTCAAACAATTACTGAAACAAGTGCATTTTCAAACAATTACTGAAACAAAAGCATTCTCAAACAATTACTTAAACAAGGGCCTTTTAAAACAATTACTGAAGTTAGTGGATTCTCAAACAATTACTGAAGTAGGTGCATTCTCAAACAATTACTGAAGTAAGTGCATTCTCAAACAATTACTGAAGTAAGTGCATTCTCAAACAATCATTGAAGTAAATACATTCTCAAACAATAACTTAAATAAGTGCATTCTCAAACAATAACTTAAATAACTGGATTCTCAAACAATTACTGAAATAAGTACGTTTTCAAACAATTACTGAAGTAAGTGCATTCTCAAACAAATATTGAAACAAGTGCATTCTCAAACATTACTGAAATAAGTGCATTTTCAAACAATTACTGAAATAAATGCATTCTCCAACAATCACGGAACGAAGTGCATTCTCAAACAATTACTGAACTAAGTGCATTCTCAAACAATTATTGAAATAAGTGCATTTTCAAACAATTAGTGAAATAAATGTATTCTCAAACAATTACTGAAAAAAATGCATTTTCAAACAATTACTGAAACAAAAGCATTCTCACACAATTACTTAAACAAGGGCCTTTTAAAACAATTACTGAAGTTAGTGGATTCTCAAACAATTACTGAAATAATTGCATTCTCAAACAATTACTGAAGTTAGTGCATTCTCAAATAATTACTGAAGTAAGTGCATCCTCAAACAATTATTGAAGCAAATACATTCCCAAACAATAACCTAAATAAGTGCATTCTCAAACAATTACTGAAATAAGTGCATCCTCAACTAATTACTGAAACCAGCACATTCTAGAACCTCAAAACGTTGAAACAAATGCTTCCTAGAACCTCAAACCTTTAAACAAGTGCATTCTGGAAAAAACAACAAGAACTGAGCAATCCAACTTTCCCTGTGCCAATCTCTCCACTGACCCTACCACCGAGAAAAAGTCCTGCTGCACAACCTACTTTTCGGGGGGTAATAAAGGATGCTTAACTGTCTAAACTGGGCCTATCAGATATCAACGAGTTTAATAATAATGAAATACTATGAAATCTCAGAATGCAAGCAGACGAGAATAAAGCCATCATTCCTTGAACTTGGGCTGTAACTGGTAAGACCTCTTCAATCCGGCTCCAAATTTTAGAAGAATGTAAGATAAGTTTTATGGGGAAGGATTTCTAAGCCTTTTTCAAAGAAATCTTGGACGAATTAAACATCGCTGATTTGATCCTCCTTAAGCCACATTAAGCTCTTTTCAAAACAATGCCTTATTCTCTTTAAACATATTTTGTTCTCAATTGCATTTACTACTACTACTACTACTACTACTACTACTACTAATAATAATAATAATAATAATAATAATAATAATAACATTAATAATAATAACGATAATAAAAATAATGGCTGCATCGGCAGAGTTTATTTTCTTATCCAATTTTTCTATTTTCCAGATAATCCTCTTCTCTAGAGCGCTGCAATCAGCCAGCAGACTTGAAAAATTCATCAGTCAGGGGAATGACAAAATTGGGAAGACTTCTTAAGTATATTATCACAAAATACAAGTAAAACATTTGATACAAAATAGCAGAAACTACGACGCATTTCGAGGATAAGTCCTTCCTCGTCTTCAGGTAGAGAGTGAGATGGATGCTGCAGTCAGGTGGTATATATACCCAGGATCAGGATTACAGGTGAGGGGCCTCGAATTTTCATTGGTTTTTATTGGTTGATCGGAGCTGGTATGGTCTGGTGACTGGTGTACGACGAGCTTGGCCGGGAATACCAGTCTGTGACGTCATCGGGGACCTGAATTTTGATTGGCTGAGGCGCACTCTGCCCCAGAGTGTCGACGTCTACGCATCCTAGAAGCTCTACTGATACAGCGAGATAAACCCACAATTAATACGACCCAAGAGATGTTTTTGTTACCATCAAGCCGCCGTATTGATACATCAAGAAACCCCCATCAAAGAGGACCTAATGAAGACACTACCAATCACGAAAATACCCCAAATTTTGACGCCGAAGTAGAAAATGATCTCAGCCACGTGGGACACTTTGCTGAGCGGGAGAGCAGCCTGGCTGGCCCAGAGCGCGACTCAGCCAATCAAAATTCAGGTCCCCGATGACGTCACAGACTGGTATTCCCGGCCAAGCTCGTCGTACACCAGACACCAAACCATACCAGCTCCGATCAACCAATAAAAACCAATGAAAATTCTAGGCCCCTCACCTGTAATCCTGATCCTGGGTATATATACCACCTGACTGCAGCATCCATCTCACTCTCTACCTGAAGACGAGGAAGGACTTATCCTCGAAACGCGTCGTAGTTTCTGCTATTTTGTATCAAAAGTTTTACTTGTATTTTGTGATAATATACTTGAGAAGTCTTTCCGATTTTGTCATTCCCCTGACTGATGAATTTTTCAAGTCTGCTGGCTGATTGCAGCGCTCTAGAGAAGAGGATTATCCGGAAAATAGAAAAATTGGATAAGAAAATAAACTCTGCCGATACAGCCATTACTTTTAACTCAACCTGCCTAAAAGAGGGTCTCCTACCACAATAATAAAAATAATAATAATCATCTATTAGCGTGCCTTTTATAATAACAACAACAACAACAATAATAATAATAATATAATAATATAATACTACTACTACTACTAATAATAATAATAATAAATTACTAAGTTTTTTTATCAACATTAATATCAGTAGTATACAAATCTTAATTTACAGTCCATTAGGTACGAATTATCCTAACCATGAATAAAGTGTTAATATCATATCATTACTAACTTACGATTTTATGATTATCAACCTCAGTACCTATACTGCTATATATAATGTACATGAAGAATACAGTATAGATGGTGAAAATAATGGTGAAGAAGATAATATTAGAGGTGATATTGCTGATCAATATGATGATGACAATGAATAAGACAGATGAGGATGATGATGATAAGGCTGTAGCAGATAATCACGAAGATGATGATAACGATTAGAAAGAAAAACACGAGTAACAAAATGGACAACATTAAGCAATAATCACGAGGAACAGTAAAAATGAAGAATTAGATGGGGTTGGTGTGGCCGATGTGGTAACATCCCTGACTAGTGAACGCCAGATTGGGGTTCGAGTCCCGCTCAAACTCGTTAGTTTCTTTGGTCGTTGCAACCTCACCATCCTTGTGAGCTAAGGAAAGGGGGTTTGGGGGAGACTATAGGTCTATCTGCCGAGTCATCAGCAGCCATTGCCTGGCCCTCCTTGGTCTTAGCTTGGGTGGAGAAGGGGCTTGGGCGCTGATTATATGCATATATGGTCACTCTCTAGGGCATTGTCCTGCTTGATAAGGCAATGTCACTGTCCCTTGCCTCTGTCATTCATGAGTGGCCTTTAAAACCTTTAAAATAAATTAATGGCGAGGAAGAAAATGAATATTAGAAGAGAGGGAAAAACGTTGAAGAATAAACGGAAAGGGTTAAGGAGATTAAACTCCATCTAATCTCTCGCCTATCAGGTTTATCTCATTCGAGGTCAAGTTCCATTTAGGACTTTCTTAAAAATCTCGGGTCATTCTCAAGAAATGTGTATTTTCGCAGAATTTTTCTTAAGTAAACCTCGTATGGAGAAAATTTCAACCACAGTTTAACTGCCCTTTGCGGATAAACTTTTATCTTTACCACAAACGTCGCGTTCAGGCGCACGCATACACGTACACGCACACACGTGTATATATATATATATATATATATATATATATATATATATATATATATATATATATATATATAAAATATATATATAAAATATATATATATATATATATATATATATATATATAAAATATATATATATATATATATATATATATATATATATATATATATATATATATATATATATATATATATATATATATACAGTAGCATTTAAGACTCCAGATGTTTCGCGAATTAGTAGCTGAAATTGGGATAAACCTCTTGAAAAGTTCTCATTTCAACAGTAGGTCTCCGTCCATAGGCTTAGTGTAGGCCTACTGCGTGTGATCATCTGAGTAAAGTTTTGCCACAATTATTGCTTCCACACATGGTTTAAGACGTTGAGGTTATTTCATCAGAGCATAGTCACTCTATTATATGTATGTGCATATATAAGTACTTGAACCCAATAATTTCTAGTAGTGTTTGCTATCTTGCGAGCTGAAGATGAGGGATTTGGGGGAATCTATAGCTGTGCAAGTTAAGTCAGCAGCAGCCATTGTCGACCGTAGGCTACTATAGTCCATTTCTTTTAGCTAGGCATATTTGCACCGACTCGCACCGGTGCCCTTTTAGCTCAGAAAAGTTTCCTGATAGCTGATTGGTTAGAATTATCTTGTCCAACCAATGAGCGATCGGGAAACTTTTCCGAGCTAAAAGGGCACAGTTGCGAGTCGGTGCAAATCTGCCTCGCTAAAAGAAATGGACTATAGTCCTTCGCTTGGGTGGAGATGGGATTTGGCGCTGAGCATATGTATATAAGGTCAGTCTTTATGACTCCTTTATCTTGCCGCTCATGATCGACCTTTAAAAGTTTTAAATCACACACAGAGAAAAATACAGATCCATAATTTCTCTATACACAGAAAGATGTGGGTGTGTACGTTTCACATACAGAGAGAGAGGAGGTTTCAAACCCCTTATCAAGCAAGGCAACGCGGGCGTAATTCACTCAACAATTAAAGATGCAATCTCGTACATTGAGTCACAAGGCACACGAGACGTCCTCAACGTACCTAGATTCCAATTCTGGATTCAACACTAATTTTAAATCGCTTCTGTGAATATTTGATAAACGGGGCAGCCAGCTTTAGTCCCGTCTGTGTAAGAAACGAAACTTGCGTAGAATGCAGTATAAGGAATTAAAAAATATTTAAATGAAAACTAAATAAAAAAAATCCTTGTTAAAATAAGACAAGGAGAAAATTGTATGTTCTAAATCTAGGAGGAATGTATTTGAATCCAGGATTTTTATCTATACCCAAGATATGTATATATATATATATATATATATATATATATATATATATATATATATATGTGTGTGTGTGTGTAAAATTGTTCGAGCTTTAAGACGAGATTCTATTAGAGGAAATTCATATGAATACAAGCTGACGAATTAAGGATACATATACCATTACTTTTACTTGATATAAATAACTAATCACTACTCGTCTTAATGTTTAAATTACTCAAGAGTAAAGGACGCCCAAAAAGGCAGTATATACAAATCTTGATGGTGAAATAATAATAATATGAATCATAGCAATAACAATAAGTTTAACAATGTAAACCACGAATTCTATTGCGGTTTTTTTTCCTTTTTTTTTTTTTTTTTTTTTTTACAAAACCTACGAACTCGTTTGACGTCATAACCAAGCACCATATAAGATACGCAACCTATTTCTTTTATACAATTTTTATTTCACTTTTTAAATGTGATCAAAACTGAAAAAAAACAACTTTAATACTTTTACCACGGGATTTCATTTAGGTTCGGGACTATGAAACATGTTAAGAATTCTTCAACATGGAGGAATAGTTTCTTTCAAAAGAACGTCTAGGGGAAATTCTTCCTGTCGGAATCTAGATCAGTATTATTTTTCATTAACAGTGGAAAAAGATATTAACTTTTCCATTTACCTGGAAATCTCTGTTGGAAAATCTTGCCCCTCTTGTAAATATATATACATAAATATATGTAACAAGTTGAGGAAAAAAAAGACTTGGAACAGGCAACCAAAGAGATTTGCTTTAATGGATGAAAATGGAAATATTATCCTTATAACATATGGAACAATAAAAATGGCAGAGGATTTATATACATGCCAATAGAAATAATAAAACACTCGAGAAGGTACCAAACGTAACAGGAGAAGTAAAGAAAGCCTTAAAAGACATAAAAAGAGGGAAAACAACAGGAGAAGATGGCCTAACAATTAATTTAATAATCCATGGATGAGATTTCATAGTAGCAAAACTCTCTGAACTTTACACAAAAGAATGCTCTATACCTACAGCTTGGAAAAACTTCACCATTATACTTATTTACAAAAAGGGAGACACAAAAGACCTGAAAATTTACCGCCCAATTAGTTTACTGTCAGTAATATACAAAAGGTTTACAAAAATCATATTAGGCTGAGTTGAAGACAGCTTGACTTTAATCAACCAAGAGAGCAGGTAGGATTTAGAAATGCGTATTCAACAACTGACTATATCCATGTAATAAACCAGCTAATGGAAAAATCAACAGTGTATGACAAACCACTATGTATGGCATTTATAGACTATGAAAAAGCTTTTGATTCTGTCAAAATCTAAGCAGTAATGAAAGCCCTTCAAAGAACAGGAATAGATAAATCATATCTTGCAACACTTGAAGATATCTATACGGACAGTACAGATATCCTAAAACTACATAAAGATAGTGAGGAAATTCCAATTGAGAAAGAAGTTAGCAGGGAAACCACATCTCTCGTAAATTATTTACAGCATGTCTAGAAATTTTCAAGAATTTAGATTGGCAAAATGTAGGAATTAATTTTAATGGGGAATACCTCAACAATTTAAGATTTGCAGATGACATAGTTCTGTTCAGTGAATCATGAGGGGAACAGCAAAAGACGATAAAAGTATTTGAATAAAGAAAGCAAAAAAGACGGTCTGAAAATTAATGAGTAAAACTAAGATATTGTTCAATGGAAATGCAGACAATAAATAAGGGCTGTGGACG
>NC_090738.1:15225078-15227578 GCF_036898095.1 Palaemon carinicauda | reverse complement strand
TAACAGTTTTATTTGTCTAAAGATGCACTGAACTCTCTTAATAAAAACAAAATAAACTTTTGATTCGGTATCTTATTTTAATACTAAGAAAATAAAATAACGCAGAAGTACAATACAAATACATATATCCCGAGAAAAAACAACACAATCCTCCGTGTTCCATTCATACTCCAACCAAACAAAAGGTCCATAAGCAGCACATGTAATCCCCTACATATACTACACCCGTTCCCACTATCTTGCATTCACTCTTGAATTGGAATTAGGAATTTGAGTTAAAAGGCCAGGCACTGGAGCCAGTGAGGCCGTTCAGTACTAAAGTGCGATTGGGGAAAACTTCGAGGTTGCATTATGAAGGATAAATTAAGAGGCTGAACACCAAGAAGGAAAAAATGAAGAGGGATAGTTGTAGAAGGAGAGTGAGGCTAGGGACCAAACGTATGATGAAAACTTTTAGATAATAGCTACAGTGTACCACTTGAGGTGCACTGATAGCACTATCCCTCCTACGTATTATACACTCTTGTGCTCAATGGGTATCAAGATCATTCTATCATTCCAATATGCTTTTTCACAACAGTTATAAAATCCTTTTTATCCCTCCATCTGCATCCCATTTGCTACAACTTCTGAAAACGCAAACTCACAGCCCTAAGAAGAATTTTTGTCATTTAAATCTTTTCTTTGAAGCAATGTTTAAATATTTTAGACTTGGGAAGTGATAAGGAAATTCTAAAATCATTATTCCATAATACCAAAACCAGGTTCCAATTAGGAGCCAAATGAAAGAAAACAGGTGGGAAAGAACCCTTGAAACCTGACTGTTAGGCTACCATCCGGCATTCCTTTCCCATAAAAAAACAGATGGGTATAAATGTTCTTTCTCTGTTTTTCAATTGTCAGCATTTAGGTCCTTTAAATGTGAATAGGAACGATGACATGGGTTATTATATTGACGAGTCTGCTCCTGGGAAAATTAGATGTTCAGATTAAAAGTCGTTAATTTTTTTCCTAATAATAGTTAAGCAGCTAAATCTTAAAGATGGTCGTACCTATCACTGTTTGGAATAGTCTACTCACAATTGGTATGGTTTTCCTTCTGGTTTCCTAATTGACAGGATCGAATCGAAGGAAATTATTAAGATTAAAAATTTCATCTCTATCTCCACTCATCATTCCTTATCCGTAATTGGTGAACATGTAACGCCCTGCGCATACCATTGCCTAGACTGTGGAATTCCAATATATTCAAATATTCGTATTTATCGGATATTTAGTTTATTTTTCATGTTTCATACTATGGTTTTATCTCCTCTGTTTCTCCGCCAGGCTTAAGCTAGTCATTGTCACTATATCATTTACTTATGATATATTGTTTCGCCATGAATTATTATTATTATTACTATCCAAGCTACAACCCTAGTTGGAAAAGCAAGATGCTATAAGCCCAGGGGCTCCAACAGGGAAAAATAGCCCAGTGAGGAAAGGAAATAAGGAAATAAATAAATGAAGAGAACAAATTAACAATAAATCATTCTAAAATAAGAAACAACGTCAAAACAGACATGTCATATAATAAACTATCAACAACATCAAAAACAAATATGTCATAAATAAACTATAAAAAGACTATGTCCGCCTGGTCAACAAAAAAGCATTTGCTCCAACTTTGAACTTTTGAAGTTCTACTGATTCAACCACCCGATTAGGAAGATCATTCCACAACTTGGTCACAGCTGGAATAAAACTTCTAGAGTACTGCGTAGTATTGAGCCTCGTGATGGAGAAGGCCTGGCTATTAGAATTAACTGCCTGCCTAGTATTACGAACAGGATAGAATTGTCCAGGGAGATCTGAATGTAAAGGATGGTCAGAGTTGTGAAAAATCTTATGCAACATACATGATGAACTAATTGAACGACGGTGCCAGAGATTAATATCTAGATCAGGAATAAGAAATTTAATAGACCGTAAGTTTCTGTCCAACAAATTAAGATGAGAATCAGCAGCTGAACACCAGACAGGAGAACAATACTCAAAACAAGGTAGAATGAAAGAATTAAAACACTTCTTTAGAATAGACTGATCACCGAAAATCTTGAAAGACTTTCTCAATAAGCCTATTTTTTGTGAAATTGAAGAAGACACAGACCTTATATGTTTCTCAAAAGTAAATTTACTGTCGAGAATCACACCTAAAATTTTGAAAGAGTCATACATATTTAAAGAAACATTATCAATACTGAGATCCGGATGTTGAGGAACCACCGTCCTTGACCTACTTACAATCATACTTTGAGTTTTGTTAGGATTCAACTTCACACCCCATAATTTGCACCATGCACTAATTCTAGCTAAATCTCTATTAAGGGATTCACCAACCCTAGATCTACATTCAGGGGATGGAATTGATGCAAAGAGAGTAGCATCATCTGCATATGCAACAAGCTTGTTTTCTAGGCCAAACCACATGTCATGTGTATATAGTATGAAAAGTAAT
>NC_090738.1:15215078-15222578 GCF_036898095.1 Palaemon carinicauda | reverse complement strand
TGGGTTCCATGTCAGATACGGTGGATCTGGCCGTCTTCGACAAATCTTGCGACGACTACGTTCACATCATCAATCACGTTATCGGTTTAGGTAAGGACGTCAATATCGGAAGCAATATGTTGATGACCACTGCTCTTAACAAACATTACTCAATGTTCATTACAATCTGCTGATCAATCAAATGTAGAAGGCATCCAATTTTGATTATGCATACGTGAATGTACAGTATGTACATAATTACAGACATAATCATAACCCATCTTATATCTGATTATGTATGCGTGAATGCATGTACTGTGCATTCTTACATGCATACTCATAACTCATCTTATATCTGATTATGCATGTGTGAATGTACAGTATGTACACAATTACATACATACTCATAACCCATCTTATATCTGATTATGTATGCGTGAATGCATGTACTTGACGTACTTACATACATACTCATAGTCCATCTTATATCTCTTAGAACCGGTTAGATGGTGGATCGGTGGCACCGACGACCACCACGAAGGCTACTGGAGATGGGTTGATGGGAGACCCATTGACATGATCAAGGGGTACTGGTCCTCGGAGGAACCCAGCGCTCTGGAGGGAGAGAACAGTCTCTCCCTGTGTATGTTCACCGAGCAATCCTACAACAGATGGAGAATTGAGGATTACTACGGGAATACCACTCAGCATTATATCTGCCAGATGGGAGTTGAAGAATAATTCGAGTAAAGCATCGCTAATGGCTAAAATGAATTCGTATTCCACATGTATTCGTCTGGATTTACTTAATTTGTAAAAATTCTAAAATAAATAAAAAACAAAATACGTTGTAATCGATAACCTTTATACCATGAACTACTTTGTTTTCTGCAATTAATTATACCAATTCTACTATCTTTACTCTTCCCATAAAATGGATTTTAAGCAATATATCTACAGTATAGCTGCTGTTGATGATGGTGTAACACCTGTTGTTTTCCATACTTGAAGACTTAGTGTTCTTTCGTATTCTAAAGAACACCCGCCTCTTTCTTTAAACTTATCTTCTCTATAGCTTTTCTATAAATTCCTTTAATTATTCTTAGCATGCTTGGATGATGTTGATAATAATCTCCCCTATATAATAGATTCTCATCTTAATGCATTGGACAGGAACTTACGATGTATTAAATTCCTTATTCCTGATCTAGATATTAATCTCTAGCACCATCGTTCAATTAGTTCATTGCGCACGTTGCATAAGATTTTTTTACAATTCTGACCATCCTTTACATTCAGATCTTCCGGGACAATTCTATCCTGTTCTTAATACTAGGTATGCACTTAATTCTAATAGTCAGGCCTTCTCTAACATGTGGCTCAATACTACACAGTATCCTAGAAGCTTTATTCCCCCTGTGACCAAGTTGTGGAATGATCTTCCTAATCGGGTTGTTGAATCAGTATAACTTCTAAAGTTCAAACTGGCAGCAAATGTTTTTATGTTGAACAGGCTGACATAAGTCCTTTTATAATTTATATATGAAATTGTTATAATCTTGTTAATGTTTTTAAAATATTTTACTTTAATTGTTCATTACTTCTTATATCGTTTATTTATTTTCCTATTTCCTTTCCTCACTGGGCTATTTTTCTCTGTTGGAGTCCTTGGGCTTATAGCATCTTGCTTTTCCAACTAGGGTTGTAGCTTAGTTAGTAACAATAATTATATATATATATATATATATATATATATATATATATATATATATATATATATTGTTCCTGTTACGCGCAGGGGAAGGGGGAGTGGTCATACCACGGTGAGAGGGGAACCCCGAGAGGTTACACTCGGAAACTACACTCCCATAAATTGCCGAACCAGCAGGTTGTACTTAGGAAAGGAAGTGGGGTGGGAAGAGTTCAATATGTGTGTGCGCGCGCGCGTGTGTGTATGTGTGTGTGCATATCTATCTAAATATTTACTGTAATACCTTACAGTACTCCACTTTGGGCAACTGGGCATGTCAGTAATATTTCGGCTTAGTCTAAATCAATTTGCTGAACTGACTGGAATTTTTTCATATACTCTCTATGCCCGTTCAACACAGTCTACACCTTTTCAATGGCTTATTGTCTTTAAAAAAGGGTAAAAACCATTTAATTCCCATGATTATAAATAATCTATACTTAAACGTCCACTGTTACTTTTTTGTAGGCCATTGTTCTAGTTTTTAGTATATGAGGTGTTGAAGATTACATAACTTTTAATATTTACGTTACGACATAAAATTATAGCCTAATGAGAGAGAGAGAGAGAGAGAGAGAGAGAGAGAGAGAGAGAGAGAGAGAGAGAGAGAGAGAGAGAGAGAATTAGTAATGCTACTTAAATATATCATTGTTGCTTGTTTTTCGATTGATCACTGTTTTTCTCGCTATGTAATAAGAGATGATAGTAATGCTAATACTAATATTATAATGGTGATGATGATAATAAAAATCTATCACTAAAAACACAAGAAAACATCAGAAAGAAAGTAAACCGATAAGACCTAAAATCCTAAACTGGTTAGTCGAGTTAGATTAAGCGGACCTTATGCCAGGAAAAGGCACTTTCCAAAAGACAGCCCCAAAGGGTAATGTACTTGAAAGGAATAATACGCCTCCTGTGTACTTATGGACTCGAATTGACCAAACGCAACAAGGTCCCAACAGAATATGGAAGGTGATGAGCTACATTTTTCAGTTGTAATTTTAGGAAGATGATATACCAAACAAGGTCCTGTATCACTTTTGGAAGAGCAATAATAGTGAAAATATGAATTTCAAGTTGAGATATGGACGGGTGGAATAGTTATATTCTCTAATACAACGCACACTAATTCAATACGGTTGCTAATAATCTGATGAAAAAAAAAAATAGATTCTATCATATAAATAGGTTAATTATCATGGTATTCTACAGTAGTTTTATAGGGACAATTTTTCCCTTGGTGTTTATGTTTCAAGTTCAATCTATCTTGTAACCAGAATTACGTGAATGTCAATAAAAGGAATTTTATTAAGACATACATCTGTTTCTCCGAGTGGGGTGAGTATCGACATGATCAGCAAAGCTGTACTAGTGAGTGCCACCCACACTTGGTTTGTTTGCTGTGAGCAGTCAGACAAAAATTTCCCACCATCCTTAATCCGCAGTGGCCTGCTATTGATGAAAATGGCCAAACGAACAACATGAATAGGAACATGTCTGAGGCCTCTGTCTTGCAGTGGACTAGAAACAACTGCATTTGTTGTTTTTATTGTGTTTTTGTTTCTCCGGACTAATTTCAGCCTTTTCCGTTCAAAATATTTAAGATTATGGACACAAGTATAATATGAATGGAAAAATCACTAGGAAGCCAAGAAGGGAACCACACAATGGTTGACTCCAGTAAAAAGATTGAATTTTAATTCTATGATTCGTTTCCTAGATTTAATACGCACCTATTGTCATTTTTATTGGAGTAATTTGGCGTCATTATTATTTCCTCTTCTAGTCTTTTGGATACTCCTACTCAAATGTATGATCGTATGGCAATAATGAAAATAATATGAATAATAATACAACCCTCTGATTTCATGTTAAAAAAATCTGTTGAACCATCTCCACGGATACTTAGCATCGTCAAGAAAGGCTGCAAAGTAATTTACTTATCCAAATAAGTTAAAATAGTGCAATTCCTCAAGGTTTTATCCCAAATCAAATACAGATGAGATATACATTCATACGTATACATACAGAAACAAACATATATAAATTTTATCGATATATATATATATATATATATATATATATATATATATATATATACATATATACATTTATATACACATATACATATGCATACATATAAGAAATATACATATACATATATATATATACATTATACACACATATATATATACACACACACGTGTGTATATATATATATATATATATATATATATATATATATATACACACACTTATATATACACACACATGTATATATATATACATACATACACATATATAAATGCATACAATACATATATATGCAAATATATTTATTTACATATGTATAGCTATATACACGCGTTATATATATATATATATATATATATATATATATATATATATATACATATATATATATATATATATATATATATATTGTATATATATATATCATATATATACATATATATATATATATATATATATATATATTCATATATATATATATATATATATTGTAAATATATATCATATATATGTATATATATATATATATATATATATATATATATATATCTGCTCTACATATTTTTTAAATACATATTATCTGTATTTTACATATAGTTACCATAACTTAGAACATATAATCAGAAGAAAAATAGTATTATTGGAATTATGAATTTTTATGTATTAATTAAAAAGAACTACCATGAACGTATATTTTAGTTGTCACGCTCTTCTCCAAATTTTAATAGAATCAGAATGTTTCTACTTACATATATATATATATGTATATATATATATATATATATATATATATATACACATATATAAAATAAAAAACATATATTGTATACATAAGCATGTATTATTATCATTATTATTACTAGCTGAGCCACAACCAACCAAAAAAAAAAGCAGGACGATATAAGACAAAGGACTACAACAGGGAAAATAGTCCAGTGAGGAAAGGAAAGGAGGAAACAAAGAGTAATGTGCCTGGGTGTACCCTCAAAGAAGGGAACTCTAACCAAAGTTAGTGGAAGACCACGGTACACAGGCCAAGGCATTATGTATGACTAGAGAGCAATGTTTTGATTTTGGAGTGTCCTTTTAGAAGAGCTGCTTACCATAGCTAAAAAGTGTCTCTTTTACCTTTACCAAGAGGAAAGTATCCACTGAATAATTACAGTGCAGTAGTTAAACCCTTGAGTGAAGAAGAATTGTTTGGTAATCTCCGTGTTGTCAGGTGTCTGTGGATAGAAGAGAATGTGAGAAGAATAGGCCAGACTATTCGGTGTGGGCTATGTGTAGGCAAAGGAAAAAATGAGAGGTAAGATAGAGGGATCCAACATAATACTATCGTCTGGCCAGTCAAAGGACCCAATAACTATACTGCGGTAGTATCTCAGAGTGTCAGTGTGTACATATTAGTAATCAAATATAGGAAAAAAATTTATTAACTATGGATATACTGAAAGCAAAAATGAAAGTACAAGCTATAATATTCTTGTAAATAATAAAAAGAATATACACATTAAAAATGCATAAGTCCCTAAATTAATGCAATTCGCTCCTAAAGCTAAATTATAATTATGTTAATCAAATGACAACATTTTCTGAGAATATACTATGATACCTTTATTTGATATAACTCCTATAAGCGACGAAAGACAAATACTTGAAAAAATACAAATGAGGAAATACCAAAGGAATCATCCAAGTTTCTTATCGTATTATTCAAAGAAACACGATTTTTTCGTTTCTTATGTAAAGCAGCGTCATGTGTTCAGCACCCCAGGAGTCTCAGATAATGCCACAGCAAGAATAAAATGACAGGTTTATCGACGTTGTTGCTCAGTCAGTTGACAAACCCTCGAGATGGAGAAGTATTTTGTTCTTCTTTACTTCACCACAGTATTCATTGGGACATGCACAGGTGAAAAAAAGGTCTTTTTTTTTAAATCATTTACAATTGAAAATTTCATCTCATTTTCCATATTTCCTCCAGATTTCTTTCGCTTTATTTATTATCTCGCACTTCCTTATCTAATTATGGAACGGCTTTTATTCAATAATTCCAATGAAATTAATGTATCTATATAATACACATAGGCTACTCAAACATATATACTAAGTGGCGATACCTTAACACGGTGAAAGGTTTTGTGTAGTGCCAGGATCATCAAAGCTGTACTAGTCAGGGCCACCCATATTAGGTTGGTTTGATCGCACTAAAGTATCCCACCATCACCAATCCATAGAGGTCAGCATGGACATGAAAATGGCCAAAACCTCAGAAATGACACGGCTGCATTTGTTGTTTTGTTGTTGTTGTGTATACCTATATGTATATGTATATATATATATATATATATATATATATATATATATATATATATATACACTTTTTATACATACTGTATACATGTATAATAGATACAAACACATATATCTATCAATCTATCTATCTATATATATATGTATATATATACATATATACATACTGTATATATATATATATATATATATATATATGTATATATATATACATATATACATACTATATATATATATATATATATATACATATACTGTATGTATATATATACATATATATATATATATATATATATATATATATATATATAACATAACATTAAAGGAAATAACTAGACGATGATTTTCCTTTCGATTAATTAATGATAAAAAACAAAAATCTATTGCATCTTCCATTATATATATATATATATATATATATATATATATACATATATATTCATATATCTCTCTTCTTCTCTCTCAATATATGTAAATATATATATATATATATATATATATATATATATCTATATCTATATATATATATATGTATATCCATATATATACATACACACACATATATATATATATATATATATGTATATATATGGATATACATATATATATATATAGATATAGATATAAATATATATATATATATATATATATATATATATATGTATGTATATACATACATGACATTAAAGAAAATAACTAGACGATGATTTTCTTCCAATTAATTAATAATAATAAAAAACTTCTATTGCATCTTCCATTGCAGCATACTGTCAAGATCCCTTTATCGAACTAGGAAGATCCTGCTACTACTTTTCCGTCGAGGAATCGACCTGGACCGCAGCTAGAGCTTCCTGCAAGGGCATGAGCTTCAGCGAGTCGGTGGACCTGGCCGTCTTCGAAAGGAATTGCGGGGACTACATTAGCGTCATAAACTACGTTTCGGATTTAGGTAATGTCCTTCGTCCTTCCATTGATTAGGGTGTGATTGGGTTTCTGATTGTGCGACTATCAGTAAAAACGGAATTTTGTTTATCAATACATATGATGATACGGTAACACAGGCAGACAGATAGAAATACTCACATTCACACAAATATATATATATATTTATATATATATATATATATATATATATATATATATACATACATATATGACACTTAGATACATATTTATACACACATAACCACATAATAAACATACATATATATACATATGTATTTATAAATTATATATATGGATGTATACACACTAATATATATATATATATATATATATATATATATATAGATATATATATATATATATATATATATATATATATCTATATATATACATATATATATATAGATATATATATATATATATATATATATATATATATACACACAGTTGAACCTCATTTTCCCTCCATTACAGGT
>NC_090738.1:15207578-15210078 GCF_036898095.1 Palaemon carinicauda | reverse complement strand
TACCACTACCACTTGCAAAACTAAGCCTTTTAGGACCCATGCTTTACGTAAATTACCGTAAAAGGATGCACGTAAAAAATCCCGATTAAAACAGTTAATAGCACAATGCACAGGGCACAACCGCAAGAAGCCGACGAGAACAGAGGACTGACCCAAGCCGCGCTAATTGAGGGTCCCTCCGAGGTCGAAGTGCTGCCTTCTATCGGCGGAAATAAAAAACACTTCAGGCGCTATGAGCACCGACTACGCGTACGAGTATTGTTTACTTCGGGTGTCCAAAAAAAAATTTGGGTGTAGAGTAGGAACGTGTTCGAATTGTACTTCGCGTGTTGAAAAATTCGGATACAACCGATACGACCAAAATTGCTTACTTCGTGTGTCGAAATAAAATTCGGCTGTAGAGTCAAAAATTTGCTCGAATTTTACTTCGTATGTTGGAAAATTCGGATGTAGATACGTTCGTATGTAGAGGTTCCACTGTGTATATATATATATATATATATATATATATATATATATATATATATATATATATATATAATGTCAGACACTCTCTTTATTAAAGTAAACAGGGGAGATATTTTATCTAATATATAAACTTTGGCTATAAATCCCGGCACTGGGACCTAGTGGCACTGGGAAAAATCTAGCAATTGCAAATGTAGTAAATGTTAGAAAAGTTGGAAACTTGAGAAGAAATAAAGGAAGCAAGAGCGGAGGGAAGGTAGACGGCTACAGAATATACGGCAAGTTCAGTTAAGTCTCTCTCTCTCTCTCTCTCTCTCTCTCTCTCTCTCTCTCTCTCTCTCTCTATATATATATATATATATATATATATATATATATATATATACACATATATATACACACATATATATTTATATACATATATATATATATGTATATACACATATATATATGGCTATACAACAACAAATGCCGCTGTTTCTGTTCCTCTGCAGGACAAAGGCCTCAGATATGTCAATTAATGTCTAGAGTTTGGCCAGTTTTCATCCCAACGGTGGCCAGAGCAGATTGGTGATTACTACTATTATTATCAAGAGCTAAGGTACGATACAACCCTAGTTGCAAAAGCAGAATGATATACGCCAAAGGCTACAACAGGGTAAAACAACCCAGTGACGAAAGAAAATAAAGAAGTAAATGATCAATTAAAATAAAACATTTTCAGAACAGTAAAACATTAAAATAAATCCTTTATATATCAACTATAAAAACTCAAAAAATCAAAAGGAAGAGAAATGAGATAGAATCGTGTCTCCGAGTGTATCATCAAACAAGAGAACTCTACCCTATGACAGTTGAACAGTTGAAGCTCATGGTATAGAGGTTGTGGCACTACTCAAGACTTGAGACTATGGTTTGATTCTGACATGTCGTATCTCCTAGAAGAGCTGCTTAGCATAGCTTAAGTGTCTCTTCTACCCTTAGCAAGAGGAAAGTAGTCACTAAACAATTACAGTGCAGTAGTTAACTCCTTGACAGAAGAAGAATTGTTTGGTAATTTCAGTGTTGGTATATGGGGACAGAGGAGACTGTGGAAAGATCTTCAGAGAAAAAGAATTGTTTGGTAATTTCAGTTTGTCAGGTGTATGGGGACAGAGTTCGGTGTATGTGTAGGAAAAAGTAAAATGAACTGTAACCAGAGAGAGGAATCCAGTGTAGTAATGTCTGGCCAGTCAATGTACGTAATATGTATCTAGCGGTAGTATCTCTACGGATGGCTGGTGCCCTGGCCAATCTGCTACCAAAGAAAGGGGGAAATTTTCGTCTGGCGATAACAGCAACCCTACTGTTGAAAATGATGTAAAATTATTACATCACTTATGTTTTTCTTCTATTTATCATTGTTCTTATATAATGCGTTCTTAAAGGTTTAATATTTGGTTTAATTGTTGTTAATTTGAATAATGTAATCATTAGCATAATTTAGTAAATTTAATTGAGTTTTTCTATGTTTACTTCGAGCTTATAAAGGGAATATGTAATTATATTTTCGTTGTGACGGTAAACACCTTTTAAGTCTCGAAGGTATAACAACTGTTAACGAGCAGTTACTACTGTTTGTTTCTTTTGTTTTCCGAGGAAAGGAAACGCTGAGCAGCTGAGACAGTCGTAGTGGAGTCCGTTTGGAAAATTCGTACCAGTCAGTTAGTTGGTTTGGTAGGTGGAATCAACATAGAGCCGGTTGCTTTTCTTTCAAGCTCGACGGTTATATTAATAATGGACGGCTAATTACAACGAACTGTGCCCAAATCACCGCTCCTGGTCAAGTCTTGCCAGCAACGAAGACATGTCTCTTACCATCTTAGACACAGGATATACTTAATTTATTGCCGAACTTCCGAGGTGCCGATAAGGCTTTAAGGTACGTCACAACGAAATGATGGGTGTCTATTTCTAAAGTGATCCTAGCCTTCTTATCATTTCACCAATGGAAATGATGGCACACTTATTTGCAAACTTGCTTAATAGTCCT
>NC_090738.1:15170078-15200078 GCF_036898095.1 Palaemon carinicauda | reverse complement strand
AATGACTCTCCCCTTCTTTCTGCCCTTGCTGATAACAGTATAAAAGGCTAATAAAAAGAAAACTACTGTATATATTGTACACTTGATTACCCTCAGCTAATCTGTACGGATAAATGGATGATAAATTATTAGAAATTTTTGGCTATATAAAGTTCTAGAAAATAAAAAATGAACTAGACACGTTGCAGGAGATATAATGAGTATGACATATAATAGATGGACATTAGGAACAACAAAGAGGGTCCCCAGAGATTGCAAAAGATGCAAGGAAGAGAAGACGCTGGATTGACGAACTAAGAAAGTTTGTGGGTATAGACTGGCATAGGAAGATCAATAACAGACCAGAGTGGAAGGACATGTCTGACGGCTTTGTCCTGCAGTGAACTAGCAACGGCTGATGATGACGATAATATTGTATTAGAATAAAATTGTAAAGCTGTTACCAAAAAAGAAAAAAAAACACGGTTCTCCTTCATTGTAGCTTATCAATCTCTGGGTGAGAGAGAGAGAGAGAGAGAGAGAGAGAGAGAGAGAGAGAGAGAGAGAGAGAGAGAGAGAGAGAGAGAGAGCGCATATTTGGAAGCAAGAATTACATCGTCTTTCTCCTCAAATTTTACATTTTCACCACTCAACAATATTAGGCGAATATTTTGATTATTCATTTAAACTGGAGCCACGGAATTCCATTTGCTCCTATCATGAACAATGCATTGCCCATTAATTATGAAGCAGCAGCAGTCATATGATATGAAAGCAAAAAGTTGCCGACGGTTACGTGCGATAAGCCCCAGTATTTTGGTCCACTTACTTTTAGCAGGTCTGGCAAACAGCGTTCAATAACCACCGGGTTATGAAATTAAATGTCTCATTACGTCATTAAACCTGGAATAGAGAATGCAAAAATAACATTAAATATAGGGGCTTCATTACGCATAAAAAAAGAAGAATTTTATAGTGTAAAAAATAACATTGAGAATGGGTCAAATGAGGGCTTTATTTATGACTAAAAAACGAGAAATCTATATTATACATAAACCAGATTAGAACGTATCCCATTTGTAAACAAAAACAAACACAAGTTAAGTTCGACTTTAATAAAATCAAAGATGCAATAAAACTGATATACCCTTAATAGTTCTATAATCAAGTATCCTTACCGTTATTTAACAGAACTGAACAAAATAGTATCCTAACAAAAAATCACGCTAACTTGGAGACAAAGTTGAATTTTGCTATATTTGTACTATCTGCCATACCAGACACATTACCGAAAACCTATCGATAATTTCATATGCTATGATATAAGAGTTATTACTGTAATCTGTAATACTGCATCTACATACACCAAGACTGTCTCGTTGCAAGTACAAGGAGCATATTCCCCCCCCCCCCTTGCTTTATACTACAAATGGGTGTATGTTTGTACTTTCACTGTAACACATTTATAGTAAAAAAAAACTCTTAGTTGAAGTCTATGAGAGGAAACCGGCCAGGATTCATTCGTTATTTTCATTTGAACTTTTATTTTATTGCCTCTAAGCATCAAACATCCCGATTTTTACACAAACACACACACACACACACACACACACACACATATATATATATATATATATATATATATATATATACAGTATATATATTCATACAGACATACATGTGTATGTATATATGTGTGCATATGTGTATGTATATGAAGGATTACTAGAACGGTGAAAAACTGATGTAGTAGAAAACCATTTAATAAAAATGTGGGAAAAATAAAATATCTAAGAATTGCAAGATGTTTAGCCATTTCCAGAATGAGAGAGAGAGAGAGAGAGAGAGAGAGAGAGAGAGAGAGAGAGAGAGAGAGAGAGAGAGAGAGTGTGTGTGTGTCTTGAGTTATAGCCTTAAGGCGAGGCTGGATAGATTAAGGTGTCAGAATGAGATATTGGGACAGGTAGGAAAAGATGAGAGAGAGAGAGAGAGAGAGAGAGAGAGAGAGAGAGAGAGAGAGAGAGAGAGAGAGAGAGAGAGAGAGACTGAAATGTATGATGAAATATGTTTACTTTTATATATACATGTATATATATATGTATATATATATATATATATATATATATATATATATATATATATATATATATATATAGAGAGAGAGAGAGAGAGAGAGAGAGAGAGAGAGAGAGAGAGAGAGAGAGAGAGAGAGAGAGAGAGAGAGACCCAACGTAATATTTTCCTAACAGACTTCAGGGAAAAAGATAAGTAAAAATAAACACGATGACGTCAGACTATTATGAGAGCCGTCCTTTCCTCTTCTTCTTGTAAGGCTGCTTCGCCATTCCACCTGTGTTGCAGTGTGTTCCTCCCAAGGAAGAAATTTTGAATGATAAAAAAAAATAACCCTGATGGCACCCCGGCAGGATCAGCCGAGACGGCCTTGGATCATCCCCGTTCTAGAGCGTCCAGTTTCGTAAATGTCCTGTTTTGCGCAAGTAAATCAAACTGTAGTTTGTTGCTCAACGGATTGCATCGGCTGCTAAACTTGTCCAGAAATGGTTCTCAGACTTACTTCACTTCGAAAACAATTGCATCACAACATTGCGACGTTAGTTATGATTAGATTTCATGCTCATAATTGCCTTCGCCAAAATCGAAGAATCTACGAAGCGTATGTATTCATCCCTGTCGTCTGTTTCTTGGTTAATTTAGTTGTTTGTGAGCAACTCTTCTAGAAACCATTGTACTGATTTTGACCAAACTTGGTAGTCATGTTTGTCTGATCCAAGGATGAAGGTGTAACATTTTGGAAAAAGTACGTTGAAGTACAAGTACGCAGCAGTAATTTAAAATTTATCGCAATGTTAAATAAATGGCAAATATTTTGCTAGTTTATTTCTTGATTGTGAGCAACATTACGCAAAAATACGGAACATGTTTCAACAAAACTTGTTGGATATGTGAGGTATGGCCCAAGGACAAATCAATTAGATTTTGATGATAATACATCGAAGTACAAGTACGCAGTGGAGTTAAGAGCAAAATAAGACTGCTTCCGTGGCGAAGTCATGCTCCCCTTAAAGGAAAGTGGGTCGAATTTATATGCAAAGTAAGTTATTGGGTCAAATGCATAACCATACACTCATGCAGCCGAATACAGTATAAATTGTAATCGGATTTACTACATTAACAGGTATAATTTGGGAAGTGATTCATAGCTAGACTGCATACCCTAACAAACTTTTATGTTCGATGTGTAATTAAGAGTTTCAGTGAGACCAACCATATTAATTTTGCATATAACAAAATTCAGTTTCTATACATTATCATTATTACTGTTAATAGTGTACGCGAGCCATCAAAAAAAATAACGACTAAATATATTGAAAGATGCACCTCCTTCTCACCCGGGTATGACTACTCTTCCCCATACCAAAAGAGACGGGGAGAACTGAGCGTGACAACAAAGAAACACACACACACACACACACATATATATATATATATATATATATATATATATATATATATATATATATATATACATATATATATATATCCAGATACTCGCTCTTTATCATATAAAGGAGAATTAGTCAAGTTACAAAACTAGTTCGAAAAGAAAAATGCTTACACGCCAAGCAGAGCCAGCAGGAAGAACAGCGCATTGCGGGAAAATAAGTTTAGAATAAACCTTAGAATAGATCTAAGAAAGTATTATAAATTAGAAAAAAAAATGATGGTAAACAGATAGGCTAAGTAACTTATGAATTACGAAACGAGACTTGCGTCATTCTGCTCGGTAGGAAAGCATTTACCACAAGTTTGAACTCTGAAGTTCCACTGATTAACTTACGAAACAAGAAAGCCCAAATTGTCCCACTCAACAATTTGGTCATACACACACATTATATATATATATATATATATATATATATATATATATATACATATATATATATATACATATATATATATATATATACATATATATATATATATATATATATATATATATTATATATATACAAGTACATATGTGTGTGCGTGTAGCCACACACTTGCTTTATAACATATAGGGGAAATGCAAATGATACTCAAAGAAAAGAGCTAGTTTTCTTTTTTATGATAAAAACAAATCCTCCCTCAATTTATAAAAAAAAAAAAATATATTTTTGATTATATCATAAGCCCATTTTTCCTTATATTTAATAGTGTCATCGCATTCAGCAGAGGACTGACATTCCGCCAGCAAAACATTGCAAGTGTTTGCCACCAACCGAATGCCACCGCCAATGCAACGTGACATTCAAGTTAACCACTTCCACCAACGCTGCGAGCGCTAAATTCTTTTTGCTTTTCCGGGCTGGCAAAATGGGGGTTAGCTTTTATCCGTGTTCTATGGATGCATCTTTCATGGTAGTATCCACTCTCCCTTACACGCTTATATTTAGCTTGTATGCGCTACTGCACACACACACACACACACACACACACACACACACACACACACACATATATATATATATATATATATACATATATATATATACATACACACACACACACACACACATATATATATATATATATATATATATATATATATATATATATATATATATATGGGGGGTGGGGATACGTTAACGTGTTTAAAAGAGTTGTGAATGGCCATGATCAGCAAAGCTGTATTAGTCATGACCACTAAGTTTGGTTTGCAGTGAGCGACCTGACTAAAGCCTCCCACCATCATCGATCCGCAATGGGCAGCGTGATGATGAAATGGCCAAACCCCAGACATGAATAAAGACATGTCTAAGGACTTTGTCCCGCAGTAGACTAGAAACGGCTGCACCTCTCGTTGTTGCTGTGTGTGTATATATATATATATATATATATATATATATATATATATATATATATATATATATATAAATATATATATATATATATATATATATATATATATATATATATATATATATATATACACACACAAATTTCAAGAGATAATGTTTCCTTTTAATAACCAAATTAGCCTATCAAACTTTTCAGCGATGAACCTCCAAACTCGTTGGGAGATTGGAATCCACTATCGAAGAAGGAGAATAATACCAACTGATTCAGCTCATTTTTATACGTCCGTTGAACTCGCGTCCAATTAAAACTAGAATGAACCTTAAAGGTTTAAAGACTTCTCATGAATGGCAGAGGCAAGGGACAGTGACATTGCCCTATCAAGCAGGACAATGCCCTAGAGACTGACCGACCATATATACATATGATTAGCGCCCAAGCCCCTCTCCACCGAAGCTAGGACCAATGAGAGTCAGGCAATGGTTGCTGATAACTCAGCAGATAGACCTTTAGGCACCTCCAAACCCCACCCATTCCTAGCTTATAAGAATGGCGAGGTTGCAGCGACCAACAAAACTAACGAATATGAGCGGGTCTCGATTCCCAGACTAGAGTTCACTAGTCAGGGACGTTACCACATTGGCCACCACCTAATGATAGGTGTCTGCGTTGGTAGAAGAGGATGCCTTTGATAGACGGCACAGGAGCGGGTGCATTCGCAAACCGACCCCTCAATGGGGGATAACAGTGGGGAAGAAGACGTAAAAGATCGCGTTTGTAAATATGCGAGTTCCAGGGGAATGATGGAAAGAAGTGTTACCTCTCCGTTTTTAAGTGGGTTATAAACATGCAATGAGAAAAATGATTAATACTAGCCATCCTTCTATATCTGGACTTCTGACTTCATTTTGATTTTAATTATGGTATTATCCCATGCATGTTTAAAGGTCACTCATGAATGGCAGAGACAAGAGACAGTGATAATGCCCTAAAGACTGACAAGCTTGTGTAAAGGTTTAAAGTACACTTATGAAGGGCAGAGGCAAGGGACAGTTATTACTCAAGCCTCCTTTCCACCTAAGCTATGACCAGGGAGAGCCAGGTAATGGCTGCTGACGACTCAGAAAGTATACTTATAAACTTTAGAAAAAAAAAATAAAAAAATTAACTATCGAGCTTGAGCAAGACTCGAACGCCAGCCTAGCAGATTGCCAATATGCTACCACAATACTAATGGTGCGAGTTACTTACAGAGGCCTTCTGACATATATTCTCTTGGAAAAACTAACTAGAAAATTAAGACAGGAAACGCAGAATGATCCCCTTTTACTTCGACATATAATTTCCTAAATTCCATACGTACCTACTGTAATTTAGCGAAAACATTAGGAAAGCAACAAATTTATAGCCGCTGGAATATACATTTTAATAAATCTCTCGTGACATCAATGTTAAAATCCCTAATGCTCATATGAAAAGGATGTCTGTAGCATCATTATATTTAGATTCATGAATATGAACCATATGGGCAGGCGGCATGGCCTAGCAAACACCTGCAGTTTTAAAGTTTTAAATCAAGAGTTAAAAGTAATTAGCATAGTGGAAGAAAAGAGGGCTGATCATATGTACATGTGGTCCATCTCTAGGGCATTTTCTTGATTGATAGGACTATGTCACTGTCCCTTGCCTCTTCCATTCATGAGTGGCTTTCAAACCTTTAAATGTTTAAAAGGTGGGTGGCGTCATGGGTTAAAGGGACGCTGCTAAATTTTTATAGTTTACATAGATATATTTATATTAATGTTACTCTTCTTAAAATATTCTATTTTTCCTTGTTTCCTTTCCTCACAGGGCTATTTTACCTGTTGCAGCCTCTGGGCTTATAGCATCCTGCTTTTCCAACTATGGTTGTAGCTTAGCAAGTAATAATAATAATAATAATAATAATAATGATAATAATAATGATAATAATAATAATAATTATACTCTGATGCTACTAGCCCCTGATATCGGAGTAATGCATCTGTAAAAAGAACTAACTCTATTATTATTATTACTACCTAAAGCCAGGTTGACACCTACGCATGTTTTTGTTGTGACGTGTTACGACATGAGGTCGTGCCACCTCGCAGAACACCTCGCGGCAGCTCGTGACAAGACCTCGAAAGAAAATTGTAAAATGTCACGACGTTGCCAGGTTTTTAAAACATGTATAAATTTTGTCGCGGCATTATGCGAGGTGGATAACCTCGTGCCACCTCGCAAGATAGGTTTTGCGACGTCGTACAAACACCTCGTAAGATGTCACCCATGTTCATGCTATTTCATGCCACCTCGAGCCAGCCAAAACGTCTTGCGACATTCCGGCGAGCAGCTGCGCACAGCCGATGATGTCTGGCGAGGTCGTGGTATTTTTGTCAGAGATGAGTGACGTTTTGATGATGTTCTCAACACTGATTGGTTTGAGCCTGGGTGGGCCTGAAATACCAAGTGCTGATTGGTTGATAGCTGTGCGTGGGTAGCATATAAAGGGTACCTATGCCCAGCATCAATCATTCATAGTCCAGCACATGCAGAAATACTACTACTACCTCTACGATGCCTCGCCCGACCACCAAGTAGTCCAAGGAGTCCCAGTAGCCCCAGCCCCAGCCCAAAGAACCAGAGATGCCCCCTTTTCCAGTGGTGCAGGAGATGGAATCTGCTGACGATCATGTTGTACAAGAAGACCCTGTAGCAGGACCTAGTGCATTACAAGCAACCACAAAAAAAGTGGTATCAGCCCAAGAGGAACATATCAGTCTACCCCTTCACAGATGCCCAAATTTCTGAGATTGCTGAGTTTGTTAAGAATAATCCACCTCTCAACGACAAGCGGAACAAGCAGTGGTGCAATCACAGACTGAAGGAGACCCTGTAGACAGAGCTTATAGTAACCTTTCCTGACTGTACTTCCCTACAAGTGAGGAAGTTGTTCGCAAATAAAAGGACAGATTTCGGGAAAATAGAAAAGGAGACCAAGAGTGGTGCCCCAGAGCAAGGAGGACACCACGAGAGAAACAAGTCATGACCACCTGGGATTTTCTCGGGGGGCGAAAACACACTATCGAGCGACAGATTCTCTCCTACCTCACATAGGGCCAAGTCAGACATAAGTGCTGACGAAACCTCATGTGAGATATCTGGTGTGTCAGCTGCATCAATCATCAGGAGAAGGAACCTGAAGAGGATGAGCTAGTCATCAGAGACAGTAGCCTCCCCCGCAACAGATGAGCAGACGGGATCCAGAAACACCCTCAGGGAGCTCCTCAAGAATGCCAATATGCTAACGCAGAAGAAAGAGGTTGAAGGACCTGAGGCCGAGATCCAGGACTTCACAATATACCTGTGTTCACGACTGAGAAGTGTCCCCCTTGAACTTCAAGGTTTTGTTCGGGAAGATAGTGGAGATGGTCGCAGCCCTGGAAGAACCGCCTGAAGGGACATCTTCAATCCAAAATCCCGGGCTAATCCTAACCACTCTGATAGGGACAACACAACCTCAACCTCTACAGTGGCTACAAAAACCAGAGGGAGTCCAGGCAACAACCTCACCAGCCAATACAGTACCAGCAACAACAGTTCGTGCAACAACCATACCAGCAACAACCATACCAGCAACAGCAAGCAACATTTTACATCCTGCAGCAACAGCCAGTCCCAACGCATCAAAATCTGCAACCACTCCCACCACAGCAGCAAGCTTGGACGCAACTATTGTAACACTATCATATAACTTCCCATCTCCAGCACCTGTCTGCACTACCTCGCCAAATACTCCTGTTTCCCGATTTTCTGCTGCCTTGGATATGTTGCTCTCGCTGCCATCCCAAAGCATCTCGAGCATCTCGACGCCCAACGTTGTGTTTGCTGCAATAGATCTAATGGTTACATCCCCCAGCCTGGACACCCCAAAAGAAAGTATCGAGGGAAGAGAGCGACCACGATTAAAAAAGTCTAAGATATATATTGTAAATATAAAGTATGTTGCTTTATTTATAAATAACAATATTTTCTGTTACACATAATCTTTTATAATCACATATAATTTTTATGTAAATAATAGATATTTTTATGTAAATGATGAAAAAATTATATCTTAGAAAGATCTAAAATTTGAAAATAGAATGAAAAACAGACCTTGCTAAGTCAATGAAAAGCAGTAAATTAGAGTAAATCAAGAATAGCAAACACTTTAGATATACATTTAAAAAATCACAAAGTTAAAATGTAAAATGAAAAGCACAGTTTTATTATATAAGGAATGTTTAATAAATAGCATTACCAAAAATATACAAAGAAATCTTAGTTTGAAATGAAAAATTAAAAACACATTATATATTTATTAACAAAATCGGTCTTGCTAAGTCAATGATAAGCAGTAAATTGAGATGTACAGAGAAGAGCAAAGACTTTGGATATACAATTAAAATCACAAAGTTGAAATGTACAATAAAAATCTCTAAGTTCAAATGTACAATGAAAAGCACAAAGTTTTATTATATAAGGAAAGTTTAATAATTAGCATTACCAAAAATATAGATAGAAATATTAGTTTGAAATGAAAAATTAAAAATTTGAAAACACATTATACATTTATTAACAAAATCATAAGTCAATGATAAGAAGTGATAAGCAGTAAATTGAAATATACGCAGAATAGCAAAACTTTAGATATATAATTAAAATCACAAAGTTGAAATGTACAATGATATTAAATTTGGACTTAAGACATTTTAATTCAGGAAAAGACATTTTATATACACTTGAGGCATCTATTGTGTTGGTCGTTCTCTGGGAGAGACAAGTCTCTCTTGCCAAGGTAATCCTGCTTCTGAAGAGTAGTAGTAGGCCAGGTAATCTCGGACTGCCTTTGATTGTCTTGAGTAGTTTGATCCCTTCCGAAGCATTAGTTGTTCCATGAGATTCAGCTCCTCCCTCCAAGTTCCAGGCAGCATATTGTGTTGAGTATCTTCGCGGTCGATGTCGTTGGGAGCAAAAGGATAGTGGTAGAGTATGAGATTGTACAAAAAACATCCATACATGGTTATCAGCTGCACAACTTTAGGTTCCTGTTGTATGGTGGTGCCAAAGATTCAGAATCTCATTTGCAGAATACCAAATGTGTTCTCCACCACACGACAAGCGAGAGACAACCTGTAGCTGTAGATCTTCTCATGGTGAGCCTGGGATATGTGAGAGTATGGTTTCATCAGCGTTATCTTGAGGGCGAAGGCATCATCTGCTTCTATGTGGAAGGGGATTGGAGTGTCATCATTCAGCAGAGTGCTGTCTTCAGGAAATCCCACTCGGTTCTACTCGACAGTATGATGAAGGTTACACTTGTTCCAGGTTCCTCCATCGCTAGCACCTCCTTCAGCTCTTACTTTGACGTACAGGAACTTGTACTTTGCATCTGCTACGGCCATGAGTATTATGCTGTGGTATTTCTTGTAGTTATAGTATAGTGATCCTCCTTTGCTGGGCTCATTATAAGGACATGCTTTCTATCAAGCGCCCCTCCACAGTTATAGTAGTTCCACTTATCTGCGAATACTTCAGCGACTGTCTTCCACTCCTCGGGAATTTTGGGGCACTTTAGGAATTCATGTTGGTAGGTGTCAATGACAGCTTTGCACACTTCAGGCACAAATCTACAAATCGCACTCCTGGAGACTTGGAAACTATATTGCAGGATCTCTCATTCTCGTCTGTTTCTTGGTAAGCATTGGAGAAATGCGGTCAAGAATCTCTGCAAAGAATCCAGGTTCAATCTGGACGAAGTTCTTGTATCCCCTAGGGTCTTCTCGGTGTAGTTCTTGTAGTAGCTGGTCATAATCTTCATGTATGGATCTCCTCATCAGCCATTCCTGGCACCACATCGTTCTTCTTGCTCTTCTTCTTTCTTGTACTTGTATAAGTGGTTCCTCTGGTCGTTCTTCAGGATAGTTCTCGAGGATATAGGCAGAAATTACAATCAGAATACTGGCAATCATGTTGTCGGCCTCCCATCTTGTGTAGTACTCTTGATCCATCCTCTATGGTGGTCAGTCAAGTAGTGACTTCCAAAGGCATTGGACACTATCTATATACCCATGGTAGCTTGGACACTTTTTATGTGACGCTTTGTGACACTTGAGGGTACCTCGCAAACCTCGTGGCACCTCGCAGATACCTTGTGACACTGCGTAAGTACCTCACAACACTGTCATTGTCGCAAAAGGTTGTAAACACCTCGCCTCACCTCATGACACCTTGCAAGGAAACACCACGTCCACCTGGTGGCACTGTGCAAGACATCGCAAAACAACCTCGTAACATGTCACAAGACCTCGCATGCTCACATCACGATGTTGGCAAAAAAATGGGTGTTTTCACCTAGGAGGTGACACGACCCCATGTCGCAACAAAAAAGTGCATAGGTGTCAACCTACCATAAGCTACAACCCTAGTTGGAAAACCAGGTTGCTATAAGCTCAAGGGTTCCATCAAAGAAAAATTGGAAAAGCAGGATACTAATAATCCCTAGGGTTCCATCAGGGAAAAATAACCCAGTGAGGAAAGGAAATAAGGAAATAAATAAACTTAAGTAATGAACAAAGATTATAAAATATCTCAAAACGGTTACAACATTAATATATATGTCATATAAACTATTATGTCAGCCTGTTCAACATAAAAACATTTCCGATCACGCTGAGCAGCTTTGCCAAACATATAACAACTTGGTCTCTCTCCGTCCCTCTAGTAGGGGAGAGAGGAGTAGTCATACCATTGGAATAGTGGGTAGTACCCAGAGAGATAAACTTGAATACTAAAACTTCCGTGTTGTAGTTAGGAATGGGGGAGGTGAGAAGGTAGAATATGTGTGTGTAGGCACGCACATATCTATCTTTATATTTAGCCGTCTTTTTTGACGGGTCGTGTATGCCACTTAACAATATAATACCATACTTCTGTAATTTTTGAAGTGACTAAAACCGCCTATTTTAGAGAAATACTAGAAATAACAAAATCACAACGCAAAAGCAGAAAATAAGCAAACACGTGCAAGAACGAATGCACCCATGGTACGATATGACTATTGGCATCTGGTTGTTAAGACCGTTAAGCTCACTCATTCTCGCCTTCAAAAAATACAAGCTTTTCTTTACCCATCCCCTCTCTCTCTCTCTCTCTCTCTCTCTCTCTCTCTCTCTCTCTCTCTTTCTCTCTCTCTCTCTCAACACACAGACATACTCCAGGCAAGAACCAACAACTAGACAAAAAATGGCTGGAAGCAAAACCGAAATTAGCTCTTCAGGCACTGATTCAACGGAAGCAGACCAAGAGATCTTGGAGATTCGCTTCCTCGTGCAAAGAGGGACAAAGAAAGTAATTACTACTGAGAAAACAAAGAAGGGAAGATGCAATGGAACAGATTCAGTGTATAAATAGAACAATAGAAATATTAGCTACAAGTATCTATAAAAGACAAACACCACAGACACACACGCATATATATATATATATATATATATATATATATATATATATATATATATATATATATTACGGCTGACGAATTACGTAAATTTCCGAGCTCCCACACTCACCTGTTTTATTTTACATAAAACTGTTACACTTAAAAGATACCCGCGCTCTGAGAAAAATTACACAACTCCCAGACAATATATGTGAACACTGAATATCCAAAGGTCTCTTTACACAACTCAAAACAAAAACTGGGTGATTATTTTACTTACATTATTCTAAAACCAACCTTTTAATTCGGTGCTTAGTCAGGGATAGCGACCAAAGTACTGCATCAAGTATAGGTGATCGAAATAATACACACTTTACAAAAATAAATATATTCTATTAAAAGTTACAACAATTCAAAAGAATTAACACTAAAAAATAAATCCCTCGAAATATTAAATCTGAACTAAACCTTAGACCAAGACAAAAGAAAGACACTTTGAAAAAAATTATATAATCACTTATTCACTGGAAATTAATTTATGAATATTCAATTTTCACAATTAATGAAAAAAAGTTAACACTTTAACACTAATGATTAAACAATAAAGAAATTTACATATATGTAACCATTACACTTACATCTTTTAGTTCACACGAGGTTACAGAATGGTTAAGCAAAATTATTAATGCACTTCACAGTTTAACCTAAATCTCACATGCCAGTTACAAAAATTAATGTTAAAATGTACTTACATCGACACACTACAATTTAATTAACATCCAATAATTTCACCAACGTTTGAACAACACTATACATGATATATGTTGGATAGAACTCGCTAATCACGTTTGAGAGGAAAACACTTTACACTCTTGAGAGAAGAGAGGGCTGGTGAACTTTGGCTCTTTCAAAGGGATAGGCTGGATTTCTTCTGCTGCTTATGCATTGCTAGGTCCTATCTATCTATCTATCTATCTATATATATATATATATATATATATATATATATATATATTTTGACTTAATTCATCTAGAAATTTCTAATAAATCATTCTCGTGGCGCGCGGGGGGAGGGGGGGGGGGGGAAATGGCTCTAGCAGAGTAAGGTTGCCAACTTAGTAATTTGAAGAAGGGGTACTAACCTTGCGTGTGAGGCAACTCTCTCTGAATAACTCCACTCAACTACCTCTAGTAACATTAAAAAAAAAAGAAAGTACTTAATCTAGAATTTTAATGTCTTTTCTAACCACGTAAGAACATATATATATATATATATATATATATATATATATATATATTATATATATATATATATTATATACATATGCATACATATATACATATATATACATATGTATATATATATATATATATATATATATATATAATAAATGTAGTCCTCTTAGTCCACTGTCGACAAAGGCTTTAGACATATCTAGGTCATGTCTTGGGTTTGGCCATTTTCATCATTATGTAGGCCTCTGCAGATTGGTGATGGTGAGAGACTTTCGTTTGAACCCTCACAGGAAACCAACCTAATATGGGTGTCCCTGACTAGTACAGCTTTGCTGATCATGGGGATACATAATCCCTTTCACCACGTTAAGGTATCCACATGTTACACACATTTTATTTATATATATATATATATATATATATATATATATATATATATATATATATATATATATTCTTTTTTGTCTGCATCTTTTCCCACCTTTATGTGGGGTCGATGTTTCTGGCCAGCATTCTCCATCTACTTATGTCCCACACTTCATCCCCAGTTAATCACTTTGATCGAAGGTCATCCTTGATACAGTCTATCCACCTTCGCTTTGGTCTCCCCCTCCTTCTCGTTCCCTGTACCTCCAATTCCATCACTCTTATCCCAATATACTGTACATCTCTTCTCATGACATGACCATACCACCTCAGTCTACTTTCTTGGATCTTATCTGATAGTTTTCTAACTCCTGTGGTACCCCCTAATTACTTCATTCCGTATCTTATCTCTTCTTGTCACCCCACACATCCATCTCTACATTCTCATCTCTGCCACATCCAGTTTCTTCTTTTCTGTCTTCTTTATTGCTCCATACATAATTGCCGGTCTCATAACTGACCTGTGTACTTTACCTTTCAACTTAACCCCTATTTTCCTGTAATAGTACTACACTCATTTTTTTCAAATTCTTCCATCCTGCTTGTATTCTGTGGTTTATTTCTGCCCCCAGATCACCATCCTCTGCAACTGTTGATCTTAAGTAATTGAAATTTTCAACTCTTTTCAATCTCTCTCCTTGTAAACTAACTTCCCCATTCTCCCCATTTTTTAATCTCAAATACTCTGCCTTTTTCCTGCTGATCTCCAATCCTCTATTTTTGTGTGTGTTTATACGTGTGTGTATGTGTCTGTATGTGTATGTCTTGAAAAGCAATAGTGCAAGAAAAACCAGCGCGAGATTACAAATAGTTGGTTGAAGAAAAACAGAAAATGGGATGGTTTGGAAAAAAATAATGAAATGGTGAAATAAACGCACACAGGAAAAGAGGAAAAACTCAAAGGAGTATAATGAAATAATATAATTGATAAAAAAGCACATGGTACGAAAACATGAAAATTACCGGATGATCAATAAATCAATCAGTAAAAGTAATGGCAAATAAGACTAGGAGAACACTGCTTAAATTGTATAAAAAAAAGAACACAAATTTAGGATAAAAATATTTAAACTAAATAATAAACTATGAAAAAGCAATTTGAAAAAGATGAAACTAGTGTACGTGTACTCAATGCTAAATGATTAATCAGGACTAAATTAATAAACAAAGCAATTTTAACCAAATCGAAAATATCTGAAGAAAATCCAATTTAGGAATCCGCCATGAGACCTCACAGGCAGATGCCTGTGGTAACGTGTGTTGAAATCAGCCGAGTGTGTTCTAAGTCTATTAGGAAGTTAGACTCACGTGGTCTGACACACGCCCCAACACCACATGTTCACGAAATGTTTCTTTTTTTTCTTCTTTTTTTTCGGACGGGAGAGCACCACATATAAGACATAAGTCTCTCTATAGTTTATATATGAAAGATCTATCTTATTTATTGTTCATTACTTGTCTTGTAGTTTATTTATTTCTTTGTTTTCATTCCTCATAGGACTTTTTCTCCCTGTTGAAGCCCTTAGGTTTATAACATCCTGCTTTTCCAACTAGGGTTGTAGCTTAACTAATAATAATAATAACAATAATAATAATAATAATAATAATAATAATAGGAGGAGGAATGTGCTTAGATCTAATTCTAATGTACCAACCGTGTGTTACACGCTCGTACATAGTTCATTTTGTGTATATATAATGCTGTATCTTCGCTCTTCCCTCGCACTAAAAAGAGCCTGAATAAACATGTCTGTTTTTCTTACCAGTAACGGTGTCGATTTTGAACATGAAATTTCTTGTTGCCTTAAGCTTTTGTTTATAAAGGAGTGTTCTATAATAAACTGACTCAGTTGCTTTCATCCTGTCTTTGAGTTACAACCTTCTCTCGGCCCGTCACATTGGTGACCCCGGAAGTCGACTCACTCCTCCCGCCTTCCACCCCGCCTCGCCCCTCCATCGTTGGTACTATGGCGGACTCTACGGAAGTTGGCGCTGCGGCTGCCCCATTGAAAATTTCATCGTTCGCCAGCGGAGAGGTGTTGCTTGGTTTCAGCACGCAGAAGTCCAGTTTCGCATCAAGGGCGTGACTCGCTCAACCACCAAAGCAGATTATGTTCTCGCGGCGATACCCGAGGACACCTTCCCGGAATTATCCGACTGGCTTTGTGAACAAGGAAACACCCCAATAGCGTATGACGCCCTCAAAACATACTCGCCGTCGCCAGCCACCCATATAGCAAAGCTTTTTCAGCTCTCTCAACAACCGTTGGGGGACCAAAGGGCTTTACTCGCCCTCAGGGAAATGACCAGTATTGCTCGCCTGCAACCTGCCGCAGACGGCTCTTCTCGTGAGGTGAACCTACTTCGTGCCCTTTGGATACGCCGTTTACCCAAACCTGTACGCGCTGCCATACCCGATGTCGATAATTTACCCATGAAGGACTTTATGACCAAAGCTGACGACCTTATTGACAGCCACTTCAAGACCTCCATCAACGTCTACACCCCTGACAAAAAGGACGCCTATTCAACGCCAACCGAAGCTGATATGAATGCTGTAGGACATACACGCCTACCCCGTGACGTGCTGAAGCGGCGACAAAGCCACCCACAACCCACCACTCGCTCGCACCCCAAGCAACGACTTCTACAGCCACTTACTACCTCCCATCCACCGCAGTTTTGCTACTACTACTTCAGATTCGGGGCAACCGCGAAGAAATGTGCCAAGGATTGTCAGTGGCCAAAAAACGTGTAAGTAGGCCATCGCTTGTGGCTGTGGCCTCCCGTGCTTCTAATCTTTTCTTTTTACATGATGCAGGAACGGGCGTGCGATAATTGGTAGACACGGGTGCTTGTCGTTCTCTTTTGCCAAGGGAACTCTTCAGGACACGGCGTAGTCTGTCTACGTCTGCCGATGTCCGCTTGGTAGCTGCCAACGGATCTGCGATACCCACCTACGACTATGAGAACCTTACATTATCGTTCGGGAACGGTAAATTTAATTGGAAGTTTCTCGTTGCTGACGTCACATTGCTAATCCTTGGTGCGGATTTCCTCTCTCATTTCCACCTTCTGGTCGATGTCGCCCACCGACGATTGGTCATCGCAGCCTTGCACTTGTCAACACCTCTTCAACCCGGCCCCTCCAACCTCTCTCTCCACATCAGCGCACCCACGGATGCCTACGCCCACCTCCTTACGTTGTACCCGGAAGTTTTCCGTCCAGAACTTCGCCAAACACCCACGGCCCCTGCCAAGCACGGTATTTATCACCATATCAAGACTACGGGACCCCCAGTCCTTGCAAAATTCAGACGTCTGGCACCGGAACGATTGGCAGCCGCCAAACGTTCGCCGAAATGGAGGAAATGGCCCTTTGCCAAAAGGCCTCCAGCCAATGGTCGTCACCCTTACACATCGTTCTGAAGAAAGACGGCTCCCTCCGTCCATGCGGGAATTACAGGCACCTGAACATGCAAACAGAACCAGATCACTACCCGCTCCCAAACATCGCCGACGTGGCCTCCTACCTGCACAAAGCGAAGGTTTTCTCTATACTTGACCTCCTGAAGGGCTATTATCAGGTGCCTATGCACCCAGAAGACATTCCCAATACCGCCATCACCACTCCGTTCAGTACATACACCTTTAATTACTCCTGTTTTGGCCTTCATAATGCCAGGGCAACGTTTCAACGTCTCATGGATGGCATCTTAGGAGACCCTCCCTTTCTGTGCATGTTATGTGGACGACATAGTTGTGTTCTCCTCCTCAAAAGAGGAACACCTCCGTCACCTGCGTATCGTGCTCGACCGCCTGCAACAAAACGGCCTTGTAATCCAGTACTACAAATGTACCTTAGGCGGCAACGAAGTGTCGTTCTTAGGACACCGCATCACTCCTGAAGGAGTCCATCCCCTCCCTGAGAAGGTAGCAGCCGTTCAGGACTTCCCCGTGCCCTAGACCGTCAAAGGTCTGCAGAAATTCTTGGGCATGATCAACTATTATCCCCGTTTTCTGCCAGACATTGCCGCCACTCTTGCTCCCCTCTACGCCTCCCTCAAGGGCAAGCCAAAGGACCTTAAGTGGGGTCCCCTTCAAGAAGCAGCCTTCTGCAATGCAAAGAAGGCCCTATCAACTGCTGTGGCTCTCACTTTTCCTATCCCACATGCCCCTCTCCTTCTCTCCACCAATGCCAGAGACGTCGCTATTGGTGCAGTACTCGAGAAGCTGGTCAACGGCTCGCCCCGCCCATTGGCCTTCTTCAGCAGAAAACTGTCCAAGGCTGAATCGGGTTATTCTACCTTCGATCGCAAATTGCTGGCGGTGTACTTGGCTGTCTGTCACTTTCGCCATTTCTTAGAAGGTACGCCCTTCGTCATTCGCACAGACCACATACCTCTGGTGCACGCCTTCACTCGACAGTCTGATGCCTGGTCCGCCCGTCAACACCGACATCTCTCCGCCGTGGCTGAATACAATTGCACCCTTCAATACATCCCTGGGAAAATGAATCCTGTTGCAGATGCCCTGTCAAGAAACACGGCTGCCGTTCAACTGGGATTGGATTACAACGCCCTAGTTGAAGCCCAACGATAGGATCCAGAGTATTAAGCATGTAAGACATCCTGCACGTCCCTCCGTTGGGAAGACTTCCCCCAAAAAAACTCCAACACCACCCTCCTCTGTGACGTCAGTACTGGTAGACCGCGACCTTGGATTCCTGCTCTCATGCGCCGGCAGTGTTTGATTTCATTCATGGCCTTTCACATCCCTCGTGCCGTTCTACTGCACAGCTGCTGAAGACGAAGTTCATTTGGCACGGCATTTCTGAGGATGCTAAGGATTGGGACTGCGCCTGTACTTCTTGCCAAACTTCCAAAGTACATCGACACACGGATTCACGAGTGGGCACCTTTCCTCAACCTCAGTGTCGTTTCGCACACATTCACGTCAACGTTGTAGGCCTCCTACCCACATCACAAGGACATCGTTACCTTTTTACCGTCATCGACCGCTCCACTCGTTGGCCTGAAGCCATTCCCATGGAAACTGCAACGTCCGCCTCATGTACATCTGCCTTACTCTCAGGATGGATTGCAAGATTTGGTATCCTTGAGCATATTACTTCTGATAGGGGTACCACTTTCACCTCTCAATTGTGGACATCATTAGCGAATCTCCTGGGCATCACCCTACATCAGACAACGGCCTAGCCAATGGAACCCCGCTGCAAATGGAATGGTTGAACGTTTTCATCGCACCCTCAAAGCAATGACAATATTTACAATTTTTATTCAATGTAACGTATCATATCAGTACTTATACTGATATGAAAATATTTGTCTTTGTAAAAAGAAAGTCTACTTCAAAATGACTACACCACAATTTGCTGTACGTTCGGTATTTCAAGTATTTACACTAATATATACAGTATTCAATACGGTCTTTCTATGCCAGTCTATACCCGCAAATTTTCTTAGCTCGTCAATCCATCGTCTTCTTTTCCCTTTCCCTACTTCGTTTTCAACCTCTAGGGTCCCATTACGTTATTCTTAATGTCCATCTATTGTCTGTCATTTTCATTATATGTCCTGTTCATGACCATTTCCTTTTCTTACATGTTGTTAGAATAACCTCTCATTTAGTTCGCTCTCGTGCATATTACATCATATATTACGGCTGGCAAGTTACTAAACCTCTCGAGTTCCAAACTCACCTGTTTGTTTTTACATAAATCTGTTATATTTGAATAATATCCGAGCTCTGAGAAAATCATATAAGTCCCAGACGGCAATATATAGTCACTGAATATCCAAAAGTCTCTAAAGTAAACTCAAAACAAAACTGTTCAAAACAACTTCTCATTTCGATTCTTAAACAGGGAGACAAGAGTTCTGCAAGATATACTAGTGAATGAATTAATACACATTTATAAAAATAAATATATTCTATAAAAATTACAACACTTTGAAAGATTTACACCAAAAATAAATCACTTGAAATATCAAATCTGAACAAAACTCAGATTAAGATAAGAAATATTAAATCTGAATAAAACCTGAACTAAGCCCAGAAAATATTACACTCTGAAAATTATATAATCACTTGACTCGAAATATCAAATCTGAATAAAACTTTAGAGTAAGCCCAGAAAATATTACACTGAAAAATTATATAATCACTTATTTCACTGGAAATTAAATTTTACACAAATATTTAATCTTGATAATTAATGAAAATAGTTAACCTTTAACACTAATAATTACACTCTTATAGAGATTACATAAAGTAACTGATAAACTTACGAGTTTTAGCTCACACGAAGTTTTCACCAGATAGCAGTACAAATATACTTCACGTTTGCACATAAGTATCATAGACCCAGTTACAAAATTTACACAATACCAGCACTCACAACAACACAATAAATTTGAAATCACTTTCAAAGTTTCTCTAACGTTTGAACACACTACACACCATATACATTGGGTAAAGACTTGTTCACTTTGGACGGGACACACACTTGAGGTACTTGAGAAAGAGGATGAACTTTGATTCTTTCACAAGGCAGGTGGGTTCTCTTATGCCCTACGCATTCCAAGGGGAACATATATATTGACTTGGTTATTCCAGATTCTTCAAGGTCATGGGTTTAGAAGCTTGGGGACTGGCTCTAGCGACGCTATAGTTGCCAACAATCATATATCGAACAGGAGAATCTAACCTCGCTTGCAAGGCAACCCTCTCTCAGCAGCTCCGCCCACCTCCGTTCTCAGAACAATAAAAAAAAAAGCGAAAGCTAACTCTGGGGTTTTCAAGAACCTTCTCAACATGTAGCAAATATAACACTTGCGTAATCTCTCATAAATATTAATGCAATACCATAAAAAATTACATAAGCCCTTGTTCATACCTTGTATGGTTCGTATAGCATGGTTCATATAGCACTCTTAATCGAGATTGTGTAAGACTTCGTAGCAAAATACGTGAAACAAAAAGTCAATTCTTGAAAATAACGTAAATTTACATATACTGACTTGAATGAAAAATACAATGAAATGAACGACAAAAGTCTCAGACAATTTACATACAGTTACTTAAACCTACAAGAGAGGAACTCGTTTTACGTGCTGGCTATACGCTTCTTATACACAAATGAAATCCATGAATAAAATATTTATTCTATGCTAGACCAGCTTCGTAAGAATATATACATATATATATATATATATATATGTATATATATATATATATACATATATATATATATATATATATATATATGTGTGTGTGTGTGTGTGTGTATGTATAGCAAGACTCAGTGGGATACAATTAAAAACTTCAATAACTAACACTTTAGTGCATTTTAATATATGCTTCTTCAGGGTATAGTGTCAATATATACACACACACGCACACACACACACACACATATATATATATATATATATATATATATATACACAATACATACAAATTACATATGCATGTATATAAGGTGAGAGAGAGAGAGAGAGAGAGAGAGAGAGAGAGAGAGAGAGAGAGAGAGAGAGAGAGAGAGAGAGGCGGAATGACTTAAAATACATTCCATGAAAACAGAGAGAGAGAGAGAGAGAGAGGCGGAATGACTTAAAATACATTCCATGAAAACATAGTGAATCGTTAACCTGTGTATCGATTTATGTGCCATGCAGTTAATTAACTGTTCAAAGATGTCAAATTATCTTTCACGAGTCGGGTAACTTTCCAAACAGCCTTATGACCAAATATCAAATGAGACTCGAGAGTCATTTCTTAAAAGTGGACGAACCTGTAGTAACACTGTAATAACACTGCATTATAGCCAAAAACAAAATAAGACGACAGATGGGTGGGGGGGGGGGGGCAACTATTTATCTGTTAGAAAAATATACATAATATTTATAACAACAAATTTAAGTTGAAAAAACAATCTTATACTGAACTTTGTGGTCCTCTGTGTTCCATCCATAATGAACTGTACACCGGAAGAAAAAAAAAACGTTCGTCAGCATTTGTTACCTTCAGTGATCTCTTTACTCTCTTACTCTCTCCGGGGAACAGATGGGTACGTTCCTAATATTTTAAGTGTATTATCTGTTCACCTAAGCAGCGAATTATGTACTTCAGGTACCTGGTTGTTAGTCGGCCGTTTTAAGTTGTTCTTTATGAAGTAGACAGAAATGAAAAACTAAACCATGAACTTGTTTGTCAAAAAACCAGAATCCACCAAAACAGGATGACCTCGAAGCTGCTGCTATGCGTATTTCTAGAGTAGCTTTCATTTCACTCATGATTTTAATTCTTCCACTTCTTTTATAGCCTTCCTTCACCTTAGCTAAAATGTTTTGTGCAGCCCCCTTTCCTCTAAAAGCAATTCCTTCTGTTTGAATCATTAGCTCTCTTCTACTTAGCTAATACTCGCAATCATTATTATTCCTAGCAGTTAAACGTTTTCAGTGGGATAATTTATGTCCCACCAATTTGTTCTCCAACTCATTTTCCTTTACTTTCCCACGATCTCCTTCTCGATGGGTTTGCTCTCTCTCTCTCTCTCTCTCTCTCTCTCTCTCTCTCTCTCTCTCTCTCTCTCTCTCTTCTTTTTCATCTTTTATTATAAAAATACAATTACATTTTATGAAATTATATTAATTTTACAATCATTCTAATACAAAAATATAGATGTGAACTTACACATCATTTTACAAAAATAATAAAATATATAGTTTATACTTAAAAGCAATATATATATATATATATATATATATATATATATATATATATATATATATATATATATATATATATACAGTAGTTTTAGTGGGATCTAGTCTAGCTTTATTTATTATTTTGGCAACCATTATAAACACTTCATACAAATTAAATTTGAACTAAGTCCTTTTCGTGGACCTTCCCGGCATTATGTTCATGTTCCTTCTCGCCCTCGTACATCCAGTCATGCCCAAAATAGCCCCTGCATATACTGTAACTTTAACTTCACTTTGCATTAATATATTCCTCTTAAAAATTAAAATGTGAATTTTTAAATCTAAAATTAATTTTCGAATACTTACCTGTATAACTTAATTCAGCCGATCACATCTGTGTCGGCTCCAAACAGATATAACTAATTAGGTGACTAATTATCTTACCCTCATTGATTGTGACCAACCGACAACTGGTCCAAAAAGTCTCCTTATGATTGAGTTAATAAAATTAAGGAAATGTCGATAAAGAATGAAACTAAAGCACAATACCTGTAGATATTTTGGAACGAACGGCCATCAAAATCTTTAGCCCTGTCGGTTTTAACCTGTTTAACAGGTAACTGCTTGTCAATTAGAAAATTGACAGTTGGTCACGTGGTCCCCTTTCCCACCCCCACCAATGTTGGGGGGGGGGGGTCTCTCCACCAACCGGTTACTGAGCCATTTTTTAAGAATATGTTGTCGTAAACCTGCTTATGTATAATGTGGGGAGGTGGGAAGGGTCTTCCATTAAGTTATACAGCTAAGTGTCCGAAAATTAATTCTAAATTTAAAAATTCATATGTATCACACTTATCCTGTATGACTTAATTCAGCCGATTACCAGCATTTATCCTGCGGGGCATAAGTAGAAATATTAACAGCCGATATAATTAAGTAATCTTTAAAGAATACAAAGACCTGAGAGGACCTCAGAGTAGTTACCTTGACTGATATAGGACATCTCCATGTGTTGCAGTGAACTGGATCACCATCATTCAAGTTCAGTCATGGCTGGGTCAGTCTTAACACCTAGTCGACTAACTACCCTATTCTAAACTAAGTTCCTAACCTTGTATCAACAATTTGCATACGTCGGTTAAGTCCGTTAGTCTAGTCATATGTCTCTGAAGTAAGGTAGGTGTAGGCCCCCGATGGGCCATCACTACCTTACTTCCTCTCATGCATTTATACAACCTGCCTAAGCGAGGTTTTCATTTGCACGGAGTGAGCCCTTATTCATATCCCATCTTATTCATGCCTTTCATTCTTCCTTACATACACTAAGTATTTAGAGCAGAAAACCAAGTAGATGTTAACCAAGAATTTCTCCAGTTGCGACAATTGGAACGAGATACCGTATGTTATCACACATCAACTCCACGTCCTTGAGATAGTGGGAAGCAAAAACTGTATTCCCTTTCCATAAAGCAGCGTTCAGGACTGACTCCAATGAAGAGTTCCTCCAAAAAGAAAGATACGTGGCATAACCCCTCATACTGTGGGTACCTCTTCCCTTCTTGGACGCACTGTCTGATAAAAATTGGGTAGAGGCCCTGTGCTATGAGTCTCCGAAAGAAACAGCATTCTTCATCATGGCCTTCGACTGTAGTTTAGGGGAGACTAAGAGAGCCCGGGGTCTGTGAGGGATAGCCTTGGTTCTGGCTAGATAATAGTGCAAGGTTCTCACTGGGCAATACAGTCTCTCCTCCTCCAGATGCTTAACTGTTTCACTTAAAGAAGAAAGAAGAAACTCTCTGGGAAGAGGGTTGGACTCTAATTCCGTCTTGGCTCTGAATTCTGGAAGGCACGTAAGGACCATGTCCTTTCCTCTTGTACCTACAGTAGCAGAGATGGCTTGTATCTCTCCCAGTCTCTTGGCTGTAGCTAAAGTAACCAAGAAAAGTGTCTTGGTAGTCAAGTCTTGTAGAGAAGCTAACCCCAGAGGTTCAAAGGGAGCCCCTGCTAGAAGCTTGAGAACCACATTCAAGTCCCACATGGGAGGACTAACAGAAATGTTGGGAACCTCAATCTCAAAAGATCTGATCAGGTAGAGAGAATAGGGTGTTCAAAAACCTCACACAAAGACAGCCTAAACACAGAGGCTAGTGCCCGATTTATAAGCTTTAACGGCTGACACTGAAAGCTTTCTCTCCTTCTGTAGATAAAGGAGGAAATCCGCAATCTTTGGAACTGTAGGTCTAGAAGAAGTGTGGTGGTTCCTCTTACACCAACTTTTATAAACTACCCACTTACACTGGTAGTTTAAATTGCTAGTGTTTCTTCGTGCCTTGGTGAGCTGTTCAGCCACTGCTGAAGATACTCCCCTCGCTCTAGCAATACACTTGACAGTCTCCAGGCGGTTAGAAGTAACGAGGACGGTTAAAGGTGGAACCTGTGGAAGTGTGGTTAGCGTAAGAGGTCGTACATGACAGGCAACCTCCTTGGAATGTCTATGGAAAGTTCTATGAGTCTTGCAAACCATTCTTTCTGAACGTGGCTACCAGGGTCATTATGCACCACTGCGATGACTGAAATTTGTGTAAGACCTGGTCTATCATCCCTAATGGTGGAAAGGTGTAAGTCTGTAGGTTCCTCCAGTCTTGAAGCATAGCGTCGACCCCTGCAGATTGAGGATCTTTCTGAGGGCTGAAATATGCTGGAAGACGGAAATTTAAAGCAGTTGCAAACAGGTTTATGTTTGCTGGCCAAAGGTGAACAAGGCGATCTACTACCTCCTGGCAAAGGGTCCATTCGGAACCTAACAACTGGTCCCCCCTGCTCAGAGCATCCGCAATGAAATTCTTCTTTCCTGGAATAAATTGGGGTCGGAGAATAACATTGTGATCCTCTGCCCACTATAAGATCTGCTGAGCAAGAAGATTGAGAGGTTGGGACCTTGTTCCCCCTTCCTTCTTCAAATAGGAGATCGCGGTGGAGTTGTCTGCATACATTGCGACTACTTCGGATGTACACAGAGGAGTGAAGAGGGAAAGAGCCTCCCTGATTGCCTTGAGTTCTCTCCAGTTTATGGACCTGGAGCTCTGGGAAGGAGTCCATAAACGAGCAATGCTCTCCTGCTCTAGAGAAGCTCCCCACCCTATGTCTGAAGCGTCTGTATGCAGAACAAGCGTAGGTTTGAGGACTTTGAGTGATAGTCCTGCATTCAAGTGTATCTCCTGGGACTACCAAAGAAGATCCTCCTGACTGCGTGCTGTCCACTGAATTTGTTTGGTGGTGTCCTGCCAGTCCTAATGTTGTCTCAATGTGAATTGACGATCCCTCATACGGCGATCCCTCATACAGCATCTTCCGTTGGGAACTAGTAACGTGAGAGAAGCAAGTTGGTCTAGAAGGCTCTTGGGGTTGGATGTAACAAGAACTCGTCTATAATTCTCCTAAGGTTGTCTTTCCTCTTTTGAGATGGGAAGCCCCTTAAAAGAGGAGATACAATCTTCATTCCCGAATAAGTCGTCTCTTGAGATGGTGTGAGAGAAAACTTTTGTGGTTTATCTTTACTCCAAGTGTCCTGCAAAGATCCAGGACCAATTCCTTCACACGAAGAGCTTCTTGAAGGAAAGGAGATAGGAAGAGTCAGTCATCCAGATAGCGGCACATCCGAATACCCATCCGGTGGAGTTTGGCTGCAACTGGGGCCATAATCCTGGTGAAGACCTGAGCCGTTGCCAGTCCGAAGCAGACACACTTGAACTGCCAAGTATCCTCTCCCCAGCGGAAGTGCAGAAGATGGCGAGAGTCCTCATGAAATGGGACTTAGAGATAAGCATCCTGGAGGTCGATGGTAAAGAACCAGTCCCCTTCCCTTATAGCTAGAAGAACCGTCTTCGGAGTCTCCACCTTGAACTTCGTAATCTCTACGGAGTTGAGGATAGAGAGATCGATGATGGGTCTCCAACCTCCTGAAGCTTTCATCACCACAAACATGTGGCTGTGAAAACTCCAAGAGTTGGGCGGGGCTGGCTCTATGGCCCCCTTGTACTTCAGCTGTAGCATCTCCTCCCTGAGCGCTTGTTGCTTTACAGACCTGCCGGAGTAACTGATGGATGGTGGCGAATGACTGGTCAAGGGTGGTTGAGACTTGAGAGGTATCCTGTACCCTTCCCTTAGTATGATGGTCACCCAAGGGACCGAATTCAGGGCCTCCCAAGTCTGCCAATGATGTTGTACGCAGCAACTCACTTGTATGTGTTCGTGTGAAGGAATCGGCCCCTATTTCTGAAAACCCTTTGGGACAGGGTTCTGTGAAGATCTAAAGTCCTTCTTGTCCTGCTTCCTGGCTTGGAAGTTTGATGAAGCAGCAGCTGTGGACTTCTGCTTCTTCCCTATCTATTATCATTTCCTCGACCTCCTTGCTGAAGAATAAGGTGTCTGCCCGAATCTCTCTGAGGGTAGGACTGTTTCTGTTGCGGCTTAAATGAAAGCGATTTCTTTAACAAATCATTTAGCATATCTTCCTTCCGCATCTTGGAAGACAGTTGGGCCCGAGAGAGAACATCCTCCAGAATAGCAGGTTCAAAAAGGTGATGTCCAAACATCTGGGATTCCCTCAGTAGGTCTTTATGACATATGGAGAGAGAAGCAGGGGCTCTGCTGAGATAATGGTCCCTTCTATTACCAATCACGTAACCCTCGTGGTAAGCAGCCTCTTTAATCTGGTCCTCAAGGCAGCGTCTAATAGACCTGGCTATCTGTAGATAGAGGGGTCGGTGCATTGTGAAGAAAGAAGGTTCCTTCAGAAAAGCTGTCAATACATACCACAGCCAGGCCAGCATGTTCCTAACCTCCTGTATTCTTCTAATGGAGGCTTTCAGTCTCTTGCACTCTTCTACTGTGATACCAACCATGGCACGTTCCCCTTTCACTCATGAGGGTAACACATCCTCAAAGGAGGGGTTGAGAGGTGTGGGAGCTGGACCATAAGAATCTTCTTCCAGCTGCAGGTATCTCTTGGTCTTGCCTAGAGCAATGGTGGGGTATGGGATGCATCCAGCCTGACATCTTTCCTTTGCTCGTTTCCTGACTCCCTGGCAAGCTCATTCTAAGGGTTCTGATGGGGTCCATTTGGGTAATCTGTCAAACTTCTGCTTCTCCAGACCCTGAACAAAGCGATTCAGGAGGGGGGGGGGGGCTTAGAGGAAGCCGAAACCTCCTTCACTTGCCGAACACTCACTGGGAAGGCATTCTCACAAAGACTCATCAATTCCCTGAAGGAATTAGGGATCAAAGTTTCAAGAGCTATGTCATCCATCTTGTCGTCCTGAAGAACTCTAAATTTCTCCGCTGCCGCCCAAAGTCTCCTGGAGAATTCTGCATCTCCATCGTCGGATGAGGAACCTGTAGAAGGAGACCTGTGATCATGCCGGGTCCTCGGCTGAGAACGTTGCGAAGATCTGGGGCTTCCGGTAGACGAAAGATGTCTACTCCTGGAAGGGGAATGGCTTCAGGAGTGACGCCTCCCAGTACTACTGGATAAGGAACGACGAGAATGTTTGGAGAACCTGCAGGATCTCGCAGGAGAGGTCGAAGGAGATCTATGGTGGGATCTAACAGATGAACGGCTAGGTCTCTTGTCCACCCAATGAGTCCATTGAATAAGGAGAAAGGTGGTCCGGGGAATGATGGGACCAACTCCGGTTGCTTCTTCTTGAAGACTGGCTTCTGGACCTTCGGTCAGAGGAAACACTAGTCCCTCGAGGACCTAAGGGATGAGAGTCCGGGTGTGCGGCTTGAAGAGTGATGAGATAGGTCTTTATGATAGGGTCTCGATATGGATCTACCCTTGGGAGACATGCTTGAGTTGGACTGTTGAGAGGTATGCCTCCTACTGGGAGGGCAGCTCCTAGAAGAATATTTCCAGAAACGGGAACGCGGAGAAGACTTCCTTGGGTCTGAAGGTTCATGGTCCTGCAAAGGCGCAGAGGAGCTCCCTCATCGACAATGAGGAGAACGAAATCTTGACCTCCCTGGGTCTGAAGATAAAAGAGCCTGCGACGGTGTAGGGGTGCTCCCTTGCTGACGATGGGGAGAACGAAGTAGTGATGGGGTTTCTTCATCCCAGTTGCTCGTACACCCATCAGGGGTGATGGCAAACTGGACCTACGACCTGCCCTGCTTTGGGGAGGGGATCGCCTTACGGCGTCCGCTCGCCTCAGTGACTGGCATACCAAGGGCAGGTGCAGAGCTAGAAGGCAATACAGGAACATTTAAAGCATCAAAGCAATTCACTAAAGAGGAAATGCCCTCACTCATCTTTGAGAACTTAGCCTCCCAAATAGTTTGCACTTTCTCCAAACAACTTATAATAGCATAAGAACTCTCGGCGGTAACCGTTGTAGCAGGAGAAACGGACCAGGCAACATCTACCGAGGAGCTAAAACTACTTATCCCTCCTTCTGGGACATTGTCCTTCGGAGGTTCTACCCCCTCCCCTAAGGCTGAACTAATCTCCTGGGAAGGTGAAGATCTAACCTCGTCCTCCGCTAGACCACTCTTCGTGGTCTACTTGACTTTTAACTACTACGTTTCTTGGCTAAAGAGTCCATATGCTTGACATATAACTTACGGTCTTCTTTAGGCCAACCCTTACACTCGTTACAAGTAACATTAATGTCACACTTAATACCCCTACATGACTGACAAAGAGAATGAGTATCAAAGGCTAACTTTCTACTTATCCTAGTCGAACAATTAGTGCAGGAGCGTCGAGTCTCAGAGTCAGATGGCATACTCATAGATCACTAACACCACCAAAGGATCCAAAATCACTTGAAGACGGCAAATCCAAGGTGTAGTCATTAACAAAAACCAAAAGGAATTCTAAATAAATTCAATCATATCAGAATGTTGGAGCGACAGCACAAACGTGCTTCTGTGACAACAGATGATTAAAGAATGGCTCAGTAACCGGTTGGTGGAGAGACGCCCCCACCATTGATGGGGGAGGGGGGCCCCACCATTGATGGGGGAGGGAAAGGGGACCACGTGACCAACTGTCAATTTTCTAATTGACAAGCAGTTACCTGTTAAACAGTTAAAACCGACAGGGCTAAAGATTTTGATGGCCGTTCGTTCCAAAATATCTACAGGTATTGTGCTTTAGTTTCATTCTTTATCGACATTTCCTTAATTTTATTAACTCAATCATAAGGAGACTTTTTGGACCAGTTGTCGGTTGGTCACAATCATTGAGGGTAAGATAATTAG
>NC_090738.1:15162578-15167578 GCF_036898095.1 Palaemon carinicauda | reverse complement strand
TCCAAACGGTACTAAAAGTCTTTTTAATTTGATGACTTGCATACGAATGCTATAAGATTCATTGTCCCCAGCAATTTTTTTTTTTAAAGAACTCTTCACTTAAGGCAGGGACTGGAAGTTCACAAAATAATTTCGGCATTTAATTAGAAGGATCCCTCTTGCAAGAACCCTGGGGATAGCTATGTGACTAATGAGTCTACACTTCACTTTACTCTTAATCCAGTTTCCTTGGAACTGGTGTGGTTTGAAATAAAACAGGATAGTGATAGTCTCTTTTCGTTTAAGGAAAACGAAAATAATGTAGATGCCTATCAAACCGTAATATCAAATTATGATACCTAAAAGTGGTGAAAAGGTTTGTATATCGCCATAATCAGCAAAGCTGTACTAGTCACGGCCACCCATATTAGGTTGGTTTGCTGTGATCGATAAGACTAGTTTACCACCACCAACAATCTCCAGTGGCCAGCGTGGTGATGGAAATGACTAAACCCGACATAAATTAGAACATATTTGAGGCCTTTGTCCTGCAGTGGACTAAAAACTACTGCAGTCATTGTTATAATGTGAACGGGGTAACATTCATCCTCACAGAGGACGCTATGTAATATCTTCATTATTCCTATTTAGTGTAGTGCTTTATTCATATGTGTGGATAACTGGTAATGATTTATATCTGTTAGTTAATATATTATGTGTTGAAATTATCGGAAGACTGTTACACTAATTATGGAAGTAGGGACAAAAATACATATTTCGTCTCACTCGAGGTATCAGTGTATTGTAAAAGTTACTATTTCACCAAGTTGGGTCACAGTTTGATAAATAAAGTTTCTCAAAAAGATTTTACAAACTGTCTTATAAGTGAATATTAATTATTTCAAGCATTTCAAAGCCTAATACAGTTTGCTTGGGTTTATTTATTGGATAATTTTTGGATATTAGAGAAGTCACAAAAGATTTTGGAGAGCACATACATAAAATACTTTGTGAGTGGCTCAATAGTTTAATAGTTTAACAACTCACATTATTGATTCCCGTCTGGATATTATTGAAATGGTAAATGTAGCATTTCAAAAGATCCAGTATTCAAGGAAGTTTACACTCAAAACTCTTAAAAGAGGTGTTTTATTCAGAATGGGAAATCAGTTGTGAAATAAAATTGTGGGTTACAATAATTTTGTTTCTACTAATTTCATCTTGTAGCATAAACAATTCACCGCAGCTATATTGGTCCAAAATGTTTTTAAAACAAGATTAAAAGGCTTATCAAACAGAAAAACTCTCTGAATACACCTAGAAAAAAAAACAAGGATACTTCAAGAACTCTCTATTACCAATTTGATAAATATTTTAGAATCAAGTGAAACTAGATAACAGGATATATATGGCATCAAAAAAAAATCTGCTGAGGAAACTGCAATTGCAGCTGAAGACCTCGATCTGCTTCCTTTAATTGCTAACAAATTAAACCCAGAACATGTAGATGTAGATATTGATGAGGGGGCTAAAACTATTGATGCTCCACCAAAGATTGTACCTTCAGAAGTTCAAACTTGCACCAAATGTTTTTCTGTTGGAAAGGCTGACAAAAGTAACTCCTCATAGTTTATATATGACAGATTATTCTAACGTTGTTATAGATATTATGGTATTTTAAATTCATCATGCATTATTTCACATATAGTATATCTATTTCCTTATTTCCTTTCATCACTGGCCTACTTTTCCCTCTTGGAGCCCTCTGACTTGTAGCATTCTGTTTTTCCAACTGGGGTTGTAGCTTAGCTAGTAGTAGTAATAGTAGTAGTAGTAGTAGTAGTAGTTAAAAAAACTCAAAACAGTCACTGCCGGAGCAGTTACAAACAAAAGGTAAGAAACCACGGTATTGCCGAGAAGCATACATAATTTAAATATTGTTCAGGAAGCCTTTCAAAATTATATGGAGCAGTTTGACAAAATACTTCAGAGGCCACAAGATTTATATGGGTGCCCTGGACATCGAAGAGGATATCCAATAGACTATAAGAACTAGTGAAGAAACAGAGACAACATTTTGTGGCTTCAGATGTCAAATTCATGTATGGACCATGAATATGGAGGATGACATACTAAGACACCAGGACAGAAAGTCTGTCTGATGGCACACCGTCATTCTCGTTACAGTAAGCATTGCTCACATAGGTCTGATGCATAAACTATACCTTATCTGTCTGCTAAAATACGCTTAAAATAAGTACAGATCCAAAAAGCAGATGACCAGTACAGCTTCTTAAATACTGTAGCTGAAGAGAATGCTTAAATTAAGGAAAGCATAATTCGTGGCTGAAACCGCCAGGCTTGAGTAAGAAGTTTTAAGGCAAAAATTAAACAGCTTAAGTTTTAGCTGTAAAGGGAAAACAAACAAGCAAAATGGATGCGGAAAGGGTGAAGCTATACAGTAAAGTGGACGAGGAAAGGTCAAAGCTATACAGTAAACTGTTTTTTAAGGTTGAAGCTATACAGTACACTGAATTAAGTCATGGTAATAAAAGAGAAAATGTATTATTGAAGAAAATAGAGAAGAGCCAAACGTCGATGATATACCACATCATTGATCATTTAAGCTGCAAACACATGAAGAGATCAACCAGAAATTCATCTCTAAGGTAGTAGGTTGGCCAGGGCATTAGCCACCCGTTGAGATACTACCGGTAGAGAGTTATGGGATCCTTTGACTGGCCAGATAGCACTACACTGGGTCCTTCTCTCCGGTTACGGTTCAATTTACCTTTGCCAACACACACCGAATAGTCTGGCCTAATCTTTACAGATTCTCCTCAGCTCTCATACACCTGACAACACTGAGATTACCAAACAATTCTTCTTCACCCAAGGGGTTAACTACTGGACTGTAATTATTCAGTGTCTACGTTCTTCTTGGTAAGGGTAGAAGAGACTACTTAGCTATGGTAAGCAGCTCTTCTAGGAGAAGGTCACTCCAAAATCAAACCATTATTCTCCAGTCTTGGGTAGTGCCATAGCCTCTGTACTATGGTCTTCCACTATCTTAGGTTAGCGTTCTCTTGCTTCAGGGTACACTTGGGCACACTATTCAATCTAATTTCTCCTCCTCTTGTTTTGTTGAAGCTTTTAAAGTTTATTTGGGATATATTTATTATAATGTTGTTACTGTTCTTTATATATTTTATTTTTCCTTGTTCCTTTCCACCTTTTCCCTGTTGGAGCCACTGGGCTTATAGCATCCTGCTTTTCCAACTATCGTTGTAGCTTATCAAGTAATAATAATAATAATAATAATAATAATAATATTATTATTATCATTATCATCATTATTATTATTATTATTATTATTATTATTATTATTATTATTACCAAGCTGCAACCCTAGTTGGGAGATTAAAATGCTATAAGCCCAAGGGCTCCAACAGGAAAAAATATCTGTAAGGAAAGGAAATAAGGGAATTGATAACCGCTATGAAAAAAAATTAACAATAAAATATTTTAGAAACAGTAACAATACCAAAACAGACAATCATATATAAACTATAAAAAGACTTATGTCAGCCTGTTCAACATAAAAACATTTGCTACTCAAGTAACCACAGAGATCAAAACGTATAACCCTAAAAGATTGGAGTAGTTGAGGTTCTTGATGGAGTGTGAGGTTACTATAGTCTTCCATATATGGATGTTTTCAACCATATTTCTATAATGAAGGTTATTGTTGGTAAACTGGTTACCTACATTTAAAGTAAATGGTGTTACACCATCTCATCAATTTGACCTAAGAATGGCAAGGTAATATTCGAGAATCTGGTCAATTTCTTAGATAAATTTGAGGAATCAGCAAAGGATACCGCTTTCAGTAAACAAGCAATGAAAGCAGAAACCCCCAAAAACAGAAGTAAAGAAGCCTTACCAATCCTCAAAGAATCAGAATAACAGTTTCTTTGACATCACATTCACTAAAGACAATAGCAAAATCGGATGAAAGGAATTTTCCCATGTGTAAGTGATTTCATAACCTGGATTTGCAACGAAGACAATAGACCTACTGAAAATCAAAGGACGTTTTAAGGCTGTCTTAGCTAGAATCATACTGTCATGGGGTTATGGTGGCCTATTAGAAAAGTCACTGCCTGGCGTTTTGCTGGATAGGAGAGCGAGTCCCACTCAAGCTCGATTGTTTCATCTAGTGTGTGTGTGTGTGTATGTGTGTGTATGTGTAAATTGCCTTGCCTTATGCAAGCCACGGGCTCTTGCGTTGGAAGCCTGTAAAAAATTTCATCTAGTAATTTGCAACCGCACTATCCTTGTAAGCTAACGACGGGGGTTTAGGAAAGCCTACAGGTCTACATGCCGAGTCATCAGCAGCCATTGCTTGGCACTCCCTGGTCGTAGCTTGAGTAAAGAGGGGGTTGGGCGCTGATGATATAGATATATGGTCAGCCTAGGGCATTGGCACTGTCCCTTGCCTCTGCAACCTCTAAACTATTAAGGAAAGTACAGTTGGTTTCATTAATTCCGGTACACTTCACGGGACGCTCAGGAGAAGTATAACAGCTGTAGATTTCAGAATGTAACGAACGCTCTCCTTAGCAAAAGAGAAACTATTGGTAATGCTGCCTCTAAAAACAAAGTCGCTTAGATTCTAAACGCATAATCAAAAGCAATTGTATTAATTTTACAAAGCACTGTGAAGAAAATACTTTTTCCTATACAGCTCTTAACAGTTGGTCAAAAGCATTTTTATTAATCTTATCAAGTGCTGTTGTTTCCTTGAAGCGTAATCAAGGTTTTATATACAACTTCCCCAACTTAATTTGCTATGAAACAAAACTTTGGCCTATTCTCTACATATTCTCCATTGTCCTCATACACCTGACAACACCGTGATCATCAAACAATCATTCTTCGCCCAAGGGGTTAACTACTGCACTGTATTTGTTCAGTGGCTACTTTCTCTTGGTAAGGGTAGAAGACTCACTAGCTATGGT
>NC_090738.1:15155078-15160078 GCF_036898095.1 Palaemon carinicauda | reverse complement strand
CGAGATGGTAAAAAAAACAATGAACATAAGTCAAGCTTTTAAACTGAAAGCAAAAATTGCTTATGACGTGGCATTAGCTGATTGGCTTTCATATAACCCGTGCGTAGTTGCTAGGTAACAAAACATTCAAGTTTCGGATGGCAAAAAGAAAAAAAAAATCCTTCAAAGTTACGTTACAGATAAAGCATTGACATACTCAAATACAGTTAGTTAGAAACTGTACAGTATTCATGAAAGCGTTTACATGAGAGTGGTTTTACGCAAGAGCTGATTTGAAAATAATATTCCAGCTCTTCAGACGGCAACGCTGATTGTTGCGTACTTACATGAACGACGTTCGATTTTTAATTTATTATTTACCTTTATTCAAAATCATCTAATGATTCAGTAAGGTTGTCTGCAATCCAAGGAAACACTGCTAAGGAATATTTCTATGGTAGGATATACCGTAATTGAAAAGGACGGTTTCGCTAATGAAAAGGAACGATAAAATATGGCAACATTCTCGTTTTGAGCTTCCTAGCAAAGGTAGAAAGCGGTTTTGGCATTGTGTTACCAGATATGGAGATTTATCCCCAGATTTGGGAATTTTGGGTGTCTGGTGGGGATATTACGTACAAATTTCTATGAAGAAGAAACAAAGAGGAGTAAGCCTTTATATTGATGCAATTAGTTTTTTTGCACTTATGTGAAGTAAAGTGAGTGATTTCTATATTCGTAAAGCCCACGGGATCAGAAGAAAATATCTTTGTGGAAATGAGGAGTTTTGGGTTGTTTTGGGGATTTATTATCATGAGTTTTGGGGATTTTTAGACTAACTCGTCTGGCAACGCTGTAATTTGGCAGATGACGGCCAACGATTTGGAGGGAAAGTCGGCCAAGTGAAACGTTACGTAAGGTCATTTACTTAGTTTACTTATTATAGTGTTGAGTTTGGAACAGGCGCCACAGGAAGAATGGGATTTGCTGAAATATATTTGTAAGCGGTGGGTTGAAGTACAAATAATTGTATAGTTTTTATTTACAGAAGATGATGCATGACATTGCTAATCGTTGTACCTGTCGGCCATTTTTCTTCTGACTTTAACCGTATTACGAATGACAAGCTTATAGCCTAAACTTGATTACGCCTAGATAATATGTTTCGTTTTAGGGAAAAAAACTCTTTCTCGTCTAAAACTTATTTTTGTTATTCAGGTGATGTATTTGGAAGACCAGTTGAATATTGGATATGTAATATTCATCAGCAATAGGGATCAACACTGAACTCCCTGGTATAATTAAACGGCCCTATCAGGCTTCGTCATTTATAAATGTTGATTATATTTTAAGAAAGTTGTTTTACTTCATTCAATATCTCGAACTTCATGGCAGTAACATAGTTAGTTGTTCACTACTGAAAAGCTAAGGTATCCCACAAGGTTGTAATAGGCCTAGGTCTATATTCGAAGTTATGACGAAAACTTTTTTTCTGCATTTTCACAAAGTTTATCCTTCAGGATGCTCATATAAGTTATAAATATTATTAGGAATAATCCAGTCAGTCTTGAGACTTAAGGCCGATTCACACGACCCGTTTTCTTTCCGACAGGCTGGGTGGTGGCTAACCGCCGTCGAAATGTTGTACATTCACACGAGGCGTTCCGTATCCGTTTACCAGCGCGCGGTTTTCATTGTTTACTTAGACTGTCACGTGAGGACCGAGTAAATTACGATAATTTTGACACTTTAAGATGTTGGTTGATAACTGTGTTGATAAAATAAGTTATGCAACTTCATAATGCTTTATGCACTATGCCAAGAATATTAAAATTGCGATAAATTACCTGTTTTATTTAATGCCTCCAGTCATTTTCCATATCTTTTATTTATGTAAATTATTTCTATACATCTTGTTTGCCATGTCAAACATCTCCTCATACCCTTGAAAAAGTTCAATTAACCTCTAATACATGGTGTCAACAACAAACTAACTAATTTCTATGACTCTATACTATGAGGAAAAGTCGGTGTTGTAGGCCACGAAACGAACGGGTACAATACAGGTCCTCGTTCACACAAAACATCATCCACCCGCTGGTTGGAACGGGTGGCTAACGTCCGTCAAACCGGTCGGGGTTTCTTGGGAAGAAAGCCGAGCCGCCTCGGAAGGGCGACGTCCGAGGGCCGTCGTCTGCCTGACGGGTCGTGTGAACAGTTGCATTTGAATACACGTAAGAAACCTAGACGCCGCTTAACCGACGGCGAGCCTGTCGGAAAGAAACGGGTCGTGTGAATCGGCCTTAAAGAGGCCAATAATACTGTAGGTCCACTGGGCCAGTTTTGAATTGTGGTATAAAAGTGAGCTTCGTTTAGACATTTTCATGCCAAGCCTCTTCCTTTTCATCCAAAATACAATCCTTCAGTTTCCCCTTGCCTTGCGTAATATATGATGGCCACTTCATCACACCATGAACGATATCACGATTATACCGAACTCTAAGCAGCTATCATGGTTGAATAGAGAGAGACTTGTTGTTACCGATAATCCAACTAGGTAGGACACAGGTTATTGTCGCAGTCTGCCAATTGTCGGCATGTTGGTTAGACATAAGATTTTGTATTGAAATTTCATAAACCATTTAAGTTGAAGTGCTTATGAACTCTTTATACTTGAAATAATATTTAATGTAAGCATACCAAAGGTTTCTAATACATCATTGGTATTAATTATTTTGCATTTTGGTTAATACATGGTAGTTGAAAGCTTTTTCCAGTGTTAAGAGAATTGAATGTAGCCTGATTTGATTCAATTTTCTTGCTTTAGGTTGCCACTTGCCATTTCCTGGTGTGCATCTTAAACGGAACACTAGCGTTCCCTCGGCCGGTAGCTGCTCTCATATCAGCCTTTTATTATACGTCCGTTCGAGTTTCATTTCTTATTCCTGTCATGGCTTTTACTCTTTAGTGCTAATACGGTATTTTTCCCACACATGCATATGGGAGCCATACATGTCAGCTTCCCGTCCTTATGTCACAAATCAATATTTATCAGTTTAAATAAAATTAGTATATGTATTTATGTATACATACATACATATACATACAAACGAAGTTGGAATTTAATTTTCAGCCCACATAAGCTACATTTTAACCACACTTTCCTATTAACTTCGGCGGCTATCTTCAATTTAAGTGTAACTCTTTTGAAATACTGTAGTCTTCTCTAGAATTATTATTATTACTACTACTACTACTACTACTTGATAAGCTACAACCCTAGTTGGAAAAGCTGGATGCCATAAGCCCAGGGGCTCCAGCAGGAAAAATAGCAATTAGTACGAGTTGGTCATAATTTCATGATGTCTATTTTTTAACTTGCGTTAATATTTTTCTGGCAAATTTTTTGAACACGCTAATGAACGTTAGTACCATATAAACGGAAATGAAACCCTGTAAAGATATAGGTTTATTATTTCAATTTAAGTCCTATTGTCAGGCTCAATTTTCATGGTATTAGCACGTGCAGCGAATTTTATACCCAAGGATATTGTAGACTACAGCGCGGTTAATGGCAGTAATTTGTATATATATAGTTCTTAATTGGTTAATTAAAACAGAAGCCAGTTGTTTCATCAAGATGAAAAAAAAAAAGGCCTATGATTCTCAACAGGGAATAGTTTGTCAAAAATATTTAATCTTTATCACATAATTCTTAGAAGCCAGACATACTTGTGATTAGCTATTCAAATTAAGGATATAGTTCTTCCATGCTGGCGTGTGCTGTTTAGAAAATTTTCTCACTCATTCAAACCTATGAAGGTTTCGTGAATTATTGAAATTTTACTGCACAAGAGATTTTCCGTAATTCAACAATTAAAGCATGTAGCGGTGACTGCTTAATTAATCTTGGAGCCACCCATTTTCAAGGAAAACAGATTAATGTTGAGAAATACTCACACACACTCACACGTATATATATACAGTATATATATATATATATATAAATATGTATATATATATATATATATGTATATATATATATATATATATATATATATATATATATATATATATATATATATATATATCATGATCATCATCCGTTGCTATTCCACTCCAGGACAAATGCCTCAGACGTGTTCTTCCATTCTCATGTGTACATGGTCTGTATGTGCCAGTCTTTACCCGTAAATTTTCTTAGCTCGTCAAACCTTCGTCTCTTCTTCCTCCCCTGCTTCGTTTGCAACCTCTAGGGACCAATTCTGTTATTCTTAATGTCAATATATTATGTCATTTTCATTATATGTCCTGCCTATGTCCATTTCATTTTCTTCCTAAACTTAGAATATCGTCTACTTTAGTTTGCTCTCGTATCCATGTTGCTCTTGTTCTGTCTCCTAGCGTTATAACCACCATTAATCTTCTCATAGCTCTCTGAGTTGTCACTAGCTTATGTTCTAAGGCTGAAGTAAAGCTCCAGGTTTCTGATACATAAGATGGTGGGACCATCTGATTCAATATATATATATATATATATATATATATATATATATATATATATATATATATATATATATATGTATATGTATACACACTTATATATAGTCAAAATTATTTCCATCAAAATAAAAGCGAGGTAAATCCTGAAGATATTCTGGGAAAACCAATACAGTGGAATTTCCAGGGAATGTCAGTTTTTGTTTATAGAGGAGCGGGATTTATCTGCCCCAGGCCTTCCCGCCATGTAACTGAATTCGATAGCGGACGATCACTCTGTCACTGTGTGTTCAACTGCCTGTCCGACACCTTTCCAAATTTAAAGAGCTTTTATGTTCACTGTCTGAATTTTATGTTTAGAGAAGTGTACTGGTTTTGTTAAAGGTTATTGATGTGTATATTAATTTTGTAAGGTAAAGGCATTGTATTTGTATTTGACGAATGTTTAGGCCTATGTATCTGTATCTGTTAAAGTCATTGTATAGTATGGTATCTCTATGCATTTGATATTGCTTTAAGCT
>NC_090738.1:15125078-15150078 GCF_036898095.1 Palaemon carinicauda | reverse complement strand
GAGCTTCAAACGACGGCGACAAGAGTCGATTAAAGGTTCCATGTGACTTCCTGACTCCCATCTATCATGTGGCTCACGTTAAAACTGCATATTTTAAGTAGGGTGTCGCAAATAGAGTTCAATCTTTTTATTAATGTTTGACAGCCATTACACACTCCTTTGTAATTTCGAAGCCGAGTACGGAATGCGTAGGTGACTTTCTCTGTGATGTTTATTCGGTTCATTTTTGCGCATGAACTTTGAGATATATTATTTATGAGTCTACATTAAAGGAAATGTTATATGTACATGTTTAGGGATTTAATTTTTCCTTCCTGTTATTACATTGTTTGAAACTTTTATTTTACCCTTGTGCTTGATAATTTGAATCTTGTTCTTCGGTTCGCAGTGTATTATTATTATTATTATTATTATTATTATTATTATTATTATTATTATTATTAATAGTAATAATGATGATAATGATGATGGCAATCGATGTGATCAAATGTGGCGTCCAATTTTTGGTCACTTGAAGTGTTATGATATTACATTCAATTTTTATTTATGTTTGAGTAGTTTCTTTGTATTTCTGGGCTTTGGTTTCATCGTCCCTAGTCATTCTGTCATTGCATTTCTTATTGTGTGAATATATTCACACACATACATTATATATATATATATATATATATATATATATATATAAAGAGAGAGAGAGAGAGAGAGAGAGAGAGAGAGAGAGAGAGAGAGAGAGAGAGAGAGAGAGAGAGAGAGGGATGAACTGGATTGGTAACAGGAAATTAGCTAACCTAGAGTATGCTGACGACGCTGTCCTTATTGGCAGAACTCTACAGGATTTGCAATGCTTGCTTACCAGAATGCATGGAATATCACATGAGGTTGGCCTCAAGATAAACAGAAGAAAGACAGAGATGATGAGAACGGAATATGCAATGGAAGATGAAATATCATTAGAAGGAGAAAGGATTAAATATTTAGGAACTATGTTCTCTAATGCAAGGTTGGCCAGGGCACTAACTACCCGTTTAGATATTACTGCCTGAGAGTTATTGTATCCTTTGGCTGGCCAGATAGTACTACATTGGATCCTTCTCTCTGGTCACAGCATATTTTTCTTTTGCCCTCACATGCACCGAATTGTCTGGCCTATTCCTTCTTCTCTGTCTTCATACATCTGACAATCTGGAGATTGTCAAACAATTCTTCTTCGCGTTAACTACTGCAATGTAATTGTTCAGTGGCTAGACTCTTTAGCTATGGTAAGGATCTCTTCTAGGAGAAGGACACTCCAAAATCAAACCATTATTCCCTAGTCTTGGGTAGTGCCATAGCCTCTTCCACTGTCTTCGGTTAGTGTTTTCTTGCTTGAAGGTACACTCGGGTATGCTATTCTGTCTTGCTTTTCTAACTCTTGTTTTTTTTTCTTTTTGAAGTTTTATAGTTTATATATGAAAAATCCAATCTACTGTTGTTGCTTTCCTTAAAATATTTTATTTTGATTGTTCATTACTTCTCTTGTAGTTTATTTCTTTCTTTTCTTTCCACTCTTGGCTATTTTGCCTTGTAACCTATGGGGATAATTTTAGCATCCTGCTTTTCCAATCAGGGTTGTAGCTTAGCTTGTAATAATAATAATAATAATAACAATAATAATAATGATAATAATAATTGCTTTTAATATAAGATTGTAAAAAGCAAATCTGACAATTGCTGGGTAAGTAAAATTTGGAAATCAAATCGCCTGAAATTATATATATAAAAATCAGGCTATATCAGTTTTTCTAGATTTGAGAACAAAGCCCTCAGAAAGTTATTCGGAGTTTAATGGCAGGACACGATTAGAAAGGAAACTATGAGAGAGATTACTCTAGTGCCATATGTGGATGAGATCATGGTGACGGGTAGATGGAGATGATTTGGGCACGCTCTTCGCACTTCTTAAGATTGTTTAGTTCATCAAACTTTTAACTGGGCTCCACAAGGCCTTAGGATAGTTGGAAGACCTTGGCCTACATGGGTGAGGAGAGAGAGAGAGAGAGAGAGAGAGAGACGTCTATTTATGCATTTTTCACGTGGCGCTTGCTTGTCAATGTGTAGGTAGATCACATAGGGTTATGCTTATTTTTGAAGGTTTGTATGTTTAAGGAGGTCGAGTGCTTCAACCAAGTGAGCTGTTCTACTGTTTTCACATTTTTTTTCTATTGCGTTTTTCAATGAAGAGTAGCGTTTTATATATTGATTTCTAAAACACATCTAGTTGAAGTTAGCTCATTGTCATTAACACCAGTTTTAGTTTTATTGTTTTTTTTTTATAACGCGCTACTTGTGTGATATTAATTTTCATTGACGGTCTCTCTCTCTCTCTCTCTCTCTCTCTCTCTCTCTCTCTCTCTCTCTCTCTCTCTCTCTCTCTCTCTCTCTCTCTCTGTGATTTGTTGATGGTTGTTGAATCCTCATTTCCATTCTATAAATATATATTTGTGGAACTGAATTTTATTTATTACAGAACTTGCCGACGAAGAGGTCGTTCATCCCTCAAGTCCACTGAGAACTCTATCAACATAGGAAGCGAATCTTCTGTGTATGACATCCTCCGACAATTCAAAGTGAGTAAGATGAGAAATAGCTTTGCCATTCTTGCCTGTCAATTCAGCATTGACTTTAAAATATATCGGGTCTGTTTCGATTTCAATTAGGCAAAATTAATCTATATGAAGACAGTCTTTTTAGAACTATTGAACTTTCTATCCTTAGGAAAAGGTTATATTTTCCTTTATTTTGCTGATATGTATTTTTCACCTTATGGTATTCAAGTAGATGTCTGGTATTCTACATTGCAAGATAAATACCTGAGAATTATTGAATTTCTAATCCGGAATATCAATCTCTGTGCTGTTATTCAAACCCATGAGTACCACTGTTTTATTTTATTTTATTTCTTATTTTTTTAAGGGGGTGGGTGGGTTGGTGTCAATCCTGTCTCCATTTCTTATTCAATTTTCTCAAGACCATACCCTCCTTCTTGTGCCACTAGATGCTGTATATATATTTTATCTAAAATCTTGGCTTACCTTACGTAAAGTTGATATTGTAGTGTCCTTGAAGTTTTCCCCGCCGAGACCAAATTCTGGAATTATGTTTATAGTCAAGTTAACTCGTCGGAACTTGAGAAGCTCCAGGTAGTTGATGTGAGCCTTTCAATAGTATTAATTTTCCGTACCTGACTGCTTTTCCAATTTAAGTTTAGATCTTGCTAGTAACAACATCTACAATGATAAGAGGGATTATAGTAATTTGAGCGAATAAAAAGGATGTTAATCTTGATTGATCTTGAGAGAACGGAGCTTATTTGGAGTGAGGGTAAATTGCCGGCATTATAGTCATTAAGAATGGGTATTGGACTTGACTTGAGTTAACGAAAGTGAGCATTAAGCTTGCTTTAGAGTGAGCAAGAGAGTACGATAAAGCTGATTTGTATTTGTGGTAGAGATACAGATTACCAACCACGATTTTGGAGAGAGCTTAATTTTGGATGTACAATCACGTTCATAAGTGGAGATGCTGTGTACTTTTATTTTCGGACAGATTGTCAACCTAAAAAGCAACATCCTGCAACTACAGCAGCTTGGGCTGCAAGTTCCCGTGAAGTGGCCGTCTTAAAGGGACATGTTATCTTTCAAACTATTGTAGTGGCTCACTTGTAATTTATGACTGTTTTTATTAAAAGAAAAAAGATTTAAAGGAAAAACTAAAATGATACAAATACTTCCTTGATTACATATGGTTCCAATTGTCAAGCACTCGTTAAGAATAAAATCTCAACACTAGGTCTATTGGTGTGAACATTTTCTTTTAGGCATGAGCCTACTTATTGATGAAAATATATTTTATATGGGAATAATTAAGGATCAAAGGAATAAAGGCACAATAATTCACTTTAGCAATGATCTGGTTATCCCGCTCTCGATTAGTGCATCGGGGTCGTCCTTTTCTAGGCCCATTCTTGGGGTTCTGTCTACGTTGAAATGATTGATCCATGTGATAACTGTTATCCGACATCTATTTGATTTATGACTAATTTCGATGGGGAGGATGTTATTTCTATGCATTTCTATCATAACTCTCCGTATAGCTACTGAAGTTTCCTGCGTTTCAGCTCTAGAATATATTTGATATATCCTATGATGCTCCATCATCGAATGTCACCGAATGTCAACTGACAAGTTACAGCATTGTTTCACGAAGGTTTTTTTTTTTTTAGGTATGCCAGCCTTTCTGAGCCTGGGAGGCAAATTTTCTTGTGTTATTGTTTAGGAATATTGTGTCTGATTAACAGTCCGGATTTTATCGTTTACATTTCAGAATGTTTCGTTTTCGTTTTATCGAGAATAGTGAGATTTTTACCAAAGAAGATTTTTTTTTTCATTTTATATTAGATATATTCTTGATATATGTACTGATTTGGTCATATACTTCGAACAGAGTTTATAAAACAATAGAAATAATTCTTTTCACTTGTGAACGACAATTATAGTACACAGTGTCGTCTCTTAAGGACGTGATCGTACAAGAGGTTGATTTGCGTAAAAGTGAGTGTTAAGCCTGATTTTATGGAGTATTGTTGAACACCCCAAACCTGTTTTGATTGATTCCTGAATTAGATATAAGTGAACAAAGGTGAACATCAAACCTGGTGAGTTATTATGAGAAAATACTAAGCCGAGCTTCAATAAGGGTTGAGATAAAAGCGTAAATTGAGTGATTAAAGTTAAACCCAAAGTCTGATTCACAGTGAACAAGAGAGAGCACTATGACTGGTATGATTTTATAACAAATGGGGTCTAAGCCTCATTTGCATCATTTAGTTGACTAGGATTGAGCACTAAGCCTGGTTTGGGTAACCAAGATTGAACACTGCTGATTTGTTATGGGTTGGAGCGACTGCTGCATTTGATTTGGGTTGGCAAAAGTGACTAGCCCACTGGATGTGATTTAAAGTGAACTTCAGAGAGCAGTGTCATGATTTCAAGAAGCACATTAGGGTTGTAGTGGCCTATTGGAATCCTCCCTACCTAGCGTTCTGCCAGACTGGGGTTCGATTTCCGCTCAAGCTCGATTGTTAATTGTAATGTCTGCAACCTCGCCATCTTGGCATCTTTGTGAACTGAGGATGGGGAGTTTGGGGGAGAGTATAGGTCTACCTGTTTAGTCATTAGCAGGCATTGTCTGGCCCTTTCTGGTCATAGCTTAAGTGGAGAGGGGCTTGGGCACTAATATGTATATATGGTCAGTCTCTAGGGCATTTTCCTGCTAGCTAGGGTAGTGTCACTCCCTTGCCTTTGCCTTTCATGAGTGGCCTTTAAACCTTTTGAATACAGGAAGCCTGATTTGAGGGAAAAAGAGTAAATATTAGAATTCATTTGAGGTAACAGAGGTGAATACTAGGTTTGATGTAGAGTAAACAGAGTAACTCCCTGAATAATTACAAGATTATTTTGTAGAATGTGGCGTGAAGAGGCCAAACCTGATGAATGAGAGCTAGTAGAGGTGGTGAAAATGGCAAAAAAAGGAGATATGACAAATTTCAGTAATACCGAGGCATCACACTTACGTCAGTTGTCATGAAAATATATAGTATGCTCATTCTAAAGAGACTAGAGAGAAAGATTGATGAAAAGCTGAGAGATGAACAAGCAGGTTTTCGAAAAGGTAGAAGTTATACTGACCAAATTTTCATTTTAAGACTTGGTACAGCAATGTGTAGAATATAGAAATGCACTTTAGATGGCATTCGTGGACTATGAAAAAGCCTTTGATATTGTGCACTGGCCAATTTTTGTCGAGAGTCCTTTTTTATTATGGAGTTCCTCCTAAATATATAAATTTGATTAAGTCTGTCCGTGAGCATAGTAAGTGCAATGTTAGTGGTAGTGGAGTCCTATGAAATGAATTTCCAGTGAACAGCGGAGTACTCCAAGTGAATGTGCTGTCACCCATGTTGTTAATTCTTCTCATGGATATTTTATGGCATAGAACAGTTTAAGATGGTGGAGAATGATTGGACTAGATTGGTAACAGGAAATAGCTGACGTAGAGTATGCTGATGACACTGTCCTGATTGGATTAGATTGGTAACAGGAAATAGCTGACGTAGAGTATGCTGATGACACTGTCTTTATTAGAAGAACACCACAGGACTTGTAAAGCTTGCTTACCAGAATGCATGAAATATCACAGGAGGTTGGACTAATCAGAAGAAAGAGATAATGAGAACGGAATATGCAATGGAAGATGAAATATCATTTGAAGGAGAAAGGATTAATGTAATGGAATCATTTAAATAATTAGGTACTATGATCTCTAGTACAGGATCTTTAGAATTGGAGTTTAAAAAATTAACGAAAGATTGAAAAAAGCAAATCAGACAATTACTAGGCTAAGTAAAATGTGGAAATCAAATCGCCTGAAGTTACATATAAAAATCAGGCTATATATCAGTTTAGTGAGATCGGTGTTACTGTACGGACTTGAGTCGTGGAATGACAATGAAACAATATCCAACAGATTTTGTAGATTTGAGAACAATGCCCTCAGAAGATTATTGGGGATTGAATGGCAGGAAAGAATTAGCATTAAAGCTATAAGAGATTACTCGAGTGCCATATGTGAATGAGATCATGGTGAGGGGTAGATGGAGGTGGTTTGGGTATGGTCTTCGCACTCCCCAAGAGAGATTAGTTCACCAAACTTGTAAGTGGGCTCGACAAGGCGCTAGAGTTGAAAGACCCAGTCCTACTTGGCTGAGGACTATAAAGCGTTAAGTAGGTGATGATGAATGAAGAAATATTGAATTAAAAGCTCAAGATACAGACCACTGGCGAAATCTAAACGAGATCCTTTGCGTCAATAGGTGCTGGAGGAGATGATGATGATGATCATCATCATGATCATGATCATGATCATGATTATGATGATGATCATGAAAGAAAGGGGACTTTTAAGCATGATTTAATAGGGGAGAGTGGAATACAAAGCCTGATTAAAGAAAGTGGTAGACTTGAATTGAATGGAAAAAGACTGATATTAAATTTAATTTTGAGTGGACAAGAGTGATTACTAATCATAATTTAAGGGAGTAGAGTAATTACATAGCCTGATTTCAGTGGGTAATTGTGAGCATTTAACTTGATTTCAGTAAGCAAAGGTGAGCAATAGGCTGGATTAGAGTGAACAAAGGTAATATCTAATCATGATTTTAGTTATAGTGATCATAAAGCCTGATTTCATCTCTGTTAATTCATAAAAAAAATGTTCTCTCACACACGTGCTACCATTGACTACCAATATTATTTTAGTAAACTTAAAAAAAAAAAATTTCTCGTCTTTTATTCAGTGTAAAATGGGGAATTTTAGTGATATTTTGCAGAAAATGAAGGTCCTTAGAAGGTATTTAACTTTTATAATTTCATCAGAAGAACATGGGAAATCGGTATCTTAGTACAACGGTTAAAAGAAGAGTAAGTTAGGTGGACTGTTTAAATGAGGAAAATGTATTGTTCGCGATTTGAAAAACAAATCGGCACATTTTAAGGATTTTCTGCTGGTAATGAAAATTGGCCATACTTTCGTACATGAATTGGCTGGAAATGTTAATTTTAAATTACAGGAATATTTAAAAATTATATGGTAGTAAGTGAAGGGAATAGGATTTTTTTTTATATACATACGGGAAATTAGATTTATCTAGTTATTATGATAAGAAAGGAATCGAGCAAGACCCTTATATTAATGGAAATAAACTTATCTAAGCCTTTTGTCTGTTATCGTTGTTATGTATGTATTGTGCCCGGCCTGTGATGGGATTATGTTGTATCAAGTACACAATGTTGCTCTGCATTTTTTTTCTGAGGATTTTGCGATGGATAAACGTGGAGTTCAATACATGCAGTCTGTGTTACATAGAATATATATATATATATATATATATATATATATATATATATATGTGTGTGTGTGTACATATATATATATATATATATATATATATATATATATATATATATATATATATATATATATACACACTGTATGACCATATAATAGTATTTAAATGAAGGAATAGTGACAACATGAGGTTAGAAGTTCAATGACACTCTTTTCACTTGGGGTTGGAGCTTTTCCACTTAAAGTTGCAGCTTGCTTTGTAATAATAATGATGATAACAATACAAGTATATCATTGAAAGCATCTCATTGAATCATATGTTCTTCTTACTCTTTATAGTGTCTATTCTTCCAAGCATCGAATCATGCCCCCACTTATTTTTTACTTTTATATTTTCCTCGATTGTTGTATTGATCATATCTCGAAAATAGCAGGAATATAATATTATTATTCAAAGTACTACTTAGGTTGATACTGTTGTCAATCAAAGAATTACCGCGTTATCTGTCGTGAAAAACTGAAAGAAAGATCATACATTTTACACAAGATAAAATAGAAATATAAGAATTTTTGAGCTTAATTTTGCATTATTAGAAGAGAATTAGCGTTGCCTAAGACGAAGTAGGAACATGAACGCCGTAACTTCGAGGAACTGAAGACATAAATCACGTTGATTTTGGCGAAGTTAGGCTGATTAATAGCTGCTGAAACTGAACAACTTGAAATGATTCTAAGTAAACCAAGATTGGAAAGTTGAGTCTGACTGTCCTTACATCCCATGTGTATATTTTCACCTTTTTATGTCTGTATAATAAAAAGAACTAATGATCGTCATTTTAGTATGGGCTCGGTAATCATAAGTTTGTACCACACATATTTCTTACTCGCTCTTACACTGTAACGGTTTTGCTTTATATTTTATTAGTCACTCTTCTCTGCACTGTTGATAAACCAACCTGTATAAATCTGATAGCTCATGTTTAATTTTGTTTGAATTTTTGTGACGTTTTTGCTTGTAAGTCGTAATATTTAAGCTCGATATCGGTTTCATAAAGTTTAGTTGCATTAATTTCGCCTCTCAGTTACAGCTTACCGGCTCGCTCGCACAATTGGTAACCACAGGAGGATTCCCTCCCTTCTGCCACCCCCATCTCTGCTGTGCCCTACTGTTTGATGATTTTGCCCACTGAACCTGACTCTTCCACACACGCCGCCTCAATGAAACTGCTGCCATTTGCCAGCGGAGAAGCGTTCGTCTGGTTCCAGCGTGCCGAAGTCCAGTTTCGCATTAAGGCGTGACTCTTGCATGTAGTAAAGCTGACTATGACCTCACAGCGATCGCCTCGGACACGTTCCTAGAATTCTCCGATTTGATTTGCGAACAAGGGGACACCTAAATAGTGCGCAAAGCCCTCAAAACATACCTCCTGTAGAAATACTCTCCATCGCCAGCCACCTGTATAGCTAAGTTTTTTCAACTCTCTCAACGACTGTTGGGGAACCAAAAGGCCTCGTTCACCCTTGGGGAAATGACCAGTATTGCTCTCCTGCAACCTGCCATAGACAGCTCTTCTCGTGAAATAAATTTATTTCGTGCCCTTTTGGGTACGGCACCTACCTGCACTTATATGCGCTGCCATCCCCAATGTCGATATTTTGCCGATGAAGAACCTGATAACCAAAGTCGATGTCCTTATGGAGAGCCACTTCACCACCTTCAAGATCTCCATCAATGCCTCCACTCCTGATGAAGAGGACAACTATTCAACATTGATCGAAGCTGATTTGAATGTGGTAGGACACAGATGCCCACCCTGTGATGTGCCTGAGGGGTGACAAAGCCACCCACCTCCCACATATACCACCCCTCGTTTATGCCCCAAACAACGACCTCTCCAGCCACTTAGTGATGCCCATCAGCTGCAGTTATGCTACTACCACTCCAGATTTGGGGCTGCTGCGAAGAAATGTACGAATGGATGTCAATGGCCAGAAAAGTGCAAGTAGGCCATCGCTTGTGGTGGTGGCTTTCCCTATCCCTGATCTTTTCTATTTACATGTTGCTGGTACGGGTGTGATAGTCTAAGTCTGCCGTCGTGCACCTAGTAGCTGCCAACAGATCTACCGATTTCCATCTGGTAGCTGCCAAGAGATCTGCTATGCCTACCCACGGATATGAAACCTTTACTTTGTCTTTTGTAAGCACCAAATATAATTGGAAATTTCTCGTTGCTGATGTCACATTGCCAATCCTTGGTGCGGATTTCCTCTCATATTTCCACTTCTTGGTTGATGTCACACACCGATGGTTAGTCAACTCGGATTTGTACCACTCAACACCTCTCCAACCGGCCGTCCCGACTTCACTCTCCACTTCACCGCTCCCACGGATGCCTACGCCCATCTTCTCATGTCGTACCCGGAAGTTTTCCGTCCAGAACTTTGTGAAATGCCCACGGTTTCCGCCAAACACGGTATTTATCACCATATCAAGACAACAGGGCCCCCATTGTTTGCCAGATTCAGGCGTCTGGTACCGGATCGTTTGGCAGCCGCTAAACAAATGTTTACTGAAATTGAAGAAATGGCTCTCTGCCAAAAGGCCTCAAACCGATGGTCATCATCCTACACATCTTCCTGCAGAAAGATTGCTCTCTGCGTCCATGTGTGGATTATGGTAGTTTGCACATGTAGACAGAACTGGATCACTAGTCCCTTTCAAACATTGCCAACGTGGACTCTTACTTCCACAAAGCAAAGGTTTACTTCACGCTCCACCTCCTGAAGGGTTATTATCTAGTGCCCATGAACCCAGAAGACGTCTCCAAAACTGCCATCACCACCCCTTTTGGTACATACACCTTCAGTTACTGTTGTTTGCGCTTCGTAATGCTGGGACCACTTTTCAACGCCTCATGGATGGCATCTTAAGGGACCTCCCAGCTGTGTATGTTACGTGGACGATATACTTGTGTTCTCTTCCTCCAAAGAGGAATACCTCCGTCACCCACCCATCATGCTCGACCGCCTACCCTACACCCTACAACAAAACGGCCTTGTAGTCTGGTACAATAAGTGTACCTTTGGCGCCAATGAATTATCGTTCATAGGGCACCGCATCACACTTTAAGGAGTCCACCACTTCCGTGAGAAGGTAGCTGTTCAGAACTTCCCCACGCCCTTGACCGTCAAAGCACTGCAAGAATTCTTGGGCTTGATCATCTATTAATACTGTTTCTTGCCATCCATCTCTGCCACTCTTGCACCAGTCTATGCCTCCCTTAAAGGCAAACCAAAAGACCTGAAGTGGGGACCCCTTCAAGCACACCCTTCTGCTACTCAATGAATGCCCTATCAACCGCTGCTGCATCTCTCCTTCTCTCCACTGATTACAGCGACTTCACTATTGGTGCAGTACTCGAGCAGGTGGTCAACGGCTTGCCCCGCCCATTGGCCTTCTTCAGTAGAAAACTGTCTAAGGAGGAATCCGGCTACTCTACCTTTTACCGTGAATTGCTGGCAGCGCACTTGGCTCTCCGTTACTTTTGCCACTTCTTGGAAGGTACGCCCTTCGTTATTTGCCTTGCCACATGCCTCTGGTGCACGCCTTCACTTGACAGTCCGACGCCTGGTCTGCTCGTCAACGCCGACATATCTCTGTCTTGGCTAAATACAATTGCACTCTTCCACACATCCCTGGGAAAATGAACCCTGTTGCTGGTGCCCTACCAAGAAACACATTGCCCACCCTTCACCTGGGATTGGATTTCAACACATGGGCAGAAGCCCAATGAAAATATCCAGAGTACCAATCATGTAGGACATCCTGCACATCCTCCCGTTGGGAAGACGTCCCCCTCGACGACTCCAACGCCATCCTCTTTTGTGACATCAGTACTGGTAGACCTAGACTGTTGATGCCTGCTTCCATGCACCAACAGGTTTTTGATTTCATTCATGGCCTTTCACATCCCTTGTGACGATCTAATGCACAGCTACTGGAGATGAAGTTCATTTGGCACAGCATTACTAAGGATGTTAGGGATTGGGTCTGCGCCTGTACTTTATGCCAAACTTCAAAAGTACATCAACACAGATTCAGGAGTGGGCACCTTTTCTCAACCTAAGCGTCATTTTGTCCACATTCAGGTCAACGTAGTGAGTCACCTAACCACATAACAAGGACATCATTACTTGTTTACGGTCATTGACCACTCCAATTGGCGCGAAGCCATTCCATTTCAAACTGCAACGTCCGCCTTATTTACATCTGCCTTATTCTCAGATTGGATAGTGAGTTTTGATATCCTTGAGCATATTACTTCTGACTTGCGTACCACTTTCACATCTCCATTGTGAACATCATTAGCTAATCTCCTCGGAATCACCCTACATCAGGCAAGAGCATACAGCCCTGCTACCAATAGGATAGTTGAATGTTTTCATCCCACCCTCAAAGCAGATGTGATGTCCTGCTGCAAAGACTCCAATTGGTTTACCCAGTTTCCCTTGGTCCTCCTGGGACTAATGACCACCACTAAAGACGAACTGAATGACTCGGCAGCTGAAATGCCAAATTTTTTCCGTCTGTAATTTCATCGAACAATTCCTAGCGCCTATGTCACATTGTGGGAAAATTTACTCCATGCTGCCAGACTTGCAAAATCCAGCTAAGTAACACATACCGACAAATCTGCACTCGGCAATGCCTGTTTTTGTGCGCAATGACTTTAGCAAGTCACTGCTAATGCCCAGCTACATAGGGCCTTTCCTCGTGATCCGTTGTATGCCGAGGGCTTTCTTCATTAACATTCGTGGCAAAGAAGACTGGGTCTCCATTGATAGCCTAAAACAGTCATATTTCCTGCCAGATGACCCACCTACAGTACCCTTCTCGAGAGCAAGGTGCCGTATTTCACACGTATGTAATTTTTACGGGGGAGCCAAGTACCGTATGTGTTTCATACACGTTCATACACTGTAATGGTTTGGCTTTTTACCTTATCACTCGCTTTTCCCTGCACTGTTAACAGACTAACTTGTATAAACCTGATAGCTAATGATTAATTTTGTTTGAATTTTTGTGAAATTCTTACTTACAAGCCCTGGTATTTAAACTCTATGTCTGTTTAATAAATTTTTGTTGCATTCACCTTGCCTCTCAGTTACAAGCTAATGGCTCTTTCACACAAATTCATTGCCGAGAGCTGAGCAAAAGCAATCTCCCCTATAATAATAAAGAGCAAGTGTTGGATATATATATATATATATATATATATATATATATATACATATATATATATATATATTATATATATATATACATATTTATTTGCCTTAGATTTTTTGGGGGAGACCCTCTTAATGAGAGAATGCCATGATGAAGTCATTGAGCTTCAGCACGGCATATCATTCCCCTGCTGAAGTTTGGTGACAGGCAAGAGGGCTCTCGAACTTGGGGAAATTGCTCCCCCAGTTCGAATTTAAATTTCTCTCTCTCATCTTCATCTTCCTCTTAATATTGCTTCGACCATCTCCTAATTATATAAACTTTTTTTCGTGTTACTGCCCCAACTCTATGAGAAAAATTTCCCTTATTATATATGTGTATATATTATGTAGATATATATTCATTTATTTATTTTTTTTTTTTTTTGGCTTGGATATTTCTACATCCATTTCAGCCGCTGGCGTGGATGTTTCTACATCCGTTATTGTTGCCTGCTTCGATGAATGGGAGGAGGTGTGACGGTTGGGAGGTATTTGAATTCAGTGCTATATGTGAGAGTATTGGATGATATCAGTCATCCCGAAGATGGTTTGGACCATTTTGGCGGAACTATTCTCAAGTGTTGGGTCTTCGGAATCCAGGGGGATCCAGTGCTTGGGGTAGGACTCTCGGATTTTGGCCAGAAGCCCATCATTACAGATATGGGGAGGATGATTCCATAGTTTCTTGGTCTCAGTCCTAACAAGCGGCTTCAGCTTACACCTGTGCCTCAGTTTCTGTTTTGGTGCTATCCTTCGTGTAGGGTATGGAGTGGACCATCTGGGAAGTATACTCTTATTGTGCCGGTAGTGGAGAGTGCAAATTTCCTTTCTGACACGTGATGCCTCAGTATTCTTGAGCAGGTAAATCAAACTCATCTTTTTTGTTATCTCAACACTTATGGATTCTTCAATCAACGTACCCCCATCCCCTGGATACGCTGACTTTCCCCCGGCACTGTTGACGACCTCTGACAAGTCTATTAAGGAAAATTCTGTTGATGACCTCGGAACTGGAAAGGACCATTCTACTGATATTCCAAAATTTAGTAATTTGGGTATCACCATGAAGCTTTGAATCCTTCATATTACCCAAATTCCAATAGAGACGAACTATGATAATCTAGATAAAGCATTTGAGTGCTATGGATGTATAAAAGAAGTAAGGAGGAAACTTAAAGATGATAAATGGGATTCATGGATATCTTACTGTAGTCATGATGAAGCATTTAAAGCAATAAGTAACATGAATAATATTAAAATTAGTAACTTGAATGTTATGGCTGCACTCTGCGATAAGGTACCAAAGGATTTGGATGTAGAAAGGCCTGCTGACTGGTTGGAAAAAGACGGTAATTTAGTTATGCATTCCCAGAAAAAGCCAAAACCACCAATATGGCTTGTAGCTGAATCAAATGGGGTTACAGGGAATTATTTTTAAATATGCAAATTAATTCAGAAAAAAATAGGAACTTTTGCACTGGGAGATATATCTCGTTTTGGAAAAAATAGTTTCCTTATCCATGGCAAATCAATCATACAATCTTCAATACTGTCCAACCTAAATACAACTAATGATGATACTAAGTTAGATGTCAAACTTCAACTAAATTTTAGTTACAGAAGGGGAGTCATTTTTAACAGAGATATGTATGAATTTACAGAGGAGGAGATACTGGCCATGTGTCCACTAAATGTATGGAAAGTTCATGAAGTTCTAGGAACATCAATGATTATACTTACTTTAGGATGCTGATGTACCTTTCCATATTATTATTGAAAATGAAATGATTAAAGTACGACCATTCAAACAGTAGCCACTGCAGTAATTTAATTGTTTTGAATTTGGACACCCGTCTAAAGTTTGCAAAAATGAGAAAATATGTGGTATTTGGTCCAAATCTTACTATGGAGAATGTGGACTTGGAGGGAGATGTTTAAATTGCAACTGGAATCATAAATCCGCAGAAAAGAGCTGCGAGCTGTATAGGTTGGAAGAAGCTGCCCTTATCAAATCTAATTTAGAACATATAAGTGTGGGGCATGCCAAGAGACTATTGAATAAATCATATAGCTATGCAAAGGCATTAAAATCAAACCCACCTATTCTTGCCAATAGCTCTAGAAAAAGAAATATACCATCTGATAAAATGCTGAATGATAAGATAAGCATATTACCTCCTGAGGCTTTACCATGGTGTATTAACACTAGGGCATTGCCCGTCTCTATACAGCCTTTGTTCCCCATCACAAAAACTAGTACAAACCTCTCTCAGGCCATGTCATTGCCTGATTTGACGGAGGTTCCACCTAAAACCAGCTTACCTGATGCACCCGTAGTGGGAAAGGTGCAAAAACCTACAATCTTACCATCTATTAATCGTAAAAGAGAGTGGGAAAGGTGCAAAAACCTACAATCTTACCATCTTTTAATCGTAAAAGAGAGTGGGAAAGGTGCAAAAACCTACAATCTTACCATCTATTAAACGTAAAAGAGAGAGACCTCCATCTCTCACCCCCTTCATTAGAAACAAAGTTATGACATCAAATAAATTTGATGTTTTGTCTGTTGATGTTTCTAATGAACTGGAAGTTGAATTGAAGAAATCAGAAATTCAAGTTGAGGTCCACCATCCACCTCAACAAATAGATCAAAAGGACACAAAGAAAAAGACAAACATGAAACCCAACATATCAAGACTATCTTTGAAGAAACCTACAGGTAATAATGTTAGATTAAAAACTGCAAATGCGAAGACCTCATCCAAGATGTCTTCCAGAAATAATCCATAGTTTTCTCCTCCATTTTGCAATGGAATTGTCAGGGGTTAAGGGCCAAATATGAAGAACTTAAGCTCCTTATTCATGAACAATCCCCCATAATTGTATGTTTACAGGAAAGTATGCTAGATGCTAACACTCCTTGTCCTCGAGAGTAGGTTAGCTATAGAACACCATATAATCAACAAGCAGGGAGGCATGGCGGAAGTCTCATGTACGTTCGTCGAGATGTTCCCCAAATTCCGTTATCTATTCGTACACCTCTGCAGGCAGGGGTTGTACAGATTGATATAGGGAGAAAATATGCAATATACTCTCTGTATTTGCCTCCAAATGATGACATATCGTATGATAATTTAGTAGAGGTGATTCAACAGCTCCCTCAACCTTTTCTTTTACTTGGAGCTTTGAATGGTAGACATTCTTTTTGGGGTGATGTTTTAGCAACCACCAGGGGCAATATTATATCATCAATTGTGGAAAACGAGGATGCCTGACTCCTTAATACAGGAGAGCCCCCACACTTCCATGTTCAGACAGGTACTTTGTCATGCATTGACATTTCAATTGCAAGCTCTAACTGCCTTCTTGATTTTGATTGGAGGACATTAGATGATTGGCATACTATCGACCAATTGCATTGACATCTTGTTTATGTAAATTCACGGAGGGGATGGTCAATGCAAGACTGATGTGGTACCTTGAAAAGAAGGGTATTTTATCACCTATTCAGTATGGATTCAGAAAAATGCACTCAACAGCTGATGTGTTGATACGACTTGAGTCCTCTATTTGTGAAGCCTATCGCTTCGAAAGAGCACCATGTGACAGTCTTTTATGACCTTGAAAAGGCATATGATACTACATGGAGATATGGTATACTTAAAACATTCAAGAATTTGGATTAAGAGGAGAGCTACCACTGTTTATCCAATAATTTCTTTCCCATAGAGTTTTTCAAGTGAGAGTGGGGGAAACTCTATCAGAGAGTAAATGTCTGGAAGAGGGAGTTCCTCAGGGTAGTGTGCTTAATACCTGTTTGCACTAGCAATTAATGAGATATCCTCTGTCATTCCCTTGGATGTTCTCTCAACACAATTTGTGGATGATCTCTCCATATTATTTGCTGGAGCTAGAATGGCAATGGTTGAGAGAAAACTACAACTTGTAATTGACAAAATTATTCAGTGGGATGATATGAATGGGTTTAAGTTTTCAACAAGCAAAACTACTATTGCCCATTTCTGTCGTATCTGGGGTGTACTTCCAGATCCGGATATATACATGAAAGGTCAACGGATCCCATGTGTAGGTGAAGCTAAATTTTTAGGATGGATTTACGATTCTAGGCTTACATGGGTTCCTCACTTAAAGGCGTTGAAAGCTAAATGTCTTGAGGCTTTGAATCTTTTAAAAATATTGTCTCATACATCATGGGGGCAGACCGTAAAACTATTTTAAAATTTTACAAATCCGTAATTTTTTTCCAAATTTAGTTATGGGTGTGAAATATACTCCTCAGCCACCCCAAGCTGATTAAAGATATTAGATTCAATACATCATGCTGGTATTAGATTGTCCACAGGTGTGTTTAGAACCTCACCTATCTCAAGTCTCCTTGTTGAAGCTATAGAGTTACCTCTAGACCATTACCGAATGTCTTCCATTATTTGGTATTGGTTTAGGTTACAAAGACTCCCTAACTCTCTAGCCTTTCAGACTGCAAGCCTTGTAAAATACTCAACATACTTTTGAGTTGCACCCAAATCTCCTCAACCCTATGGCTTTCAGGTAAAACAATTATTAAACGGCCTTGATATATTTACAGGTAAGGTGCTTCCATTTAATATATAATCAGCCCCTCCGTGGAAATTACCAGATATCTTTTTGGAAATATTTTATTGGTGTTAAAAAAAACATGAATGAATTAGAAGCTAGTTCTCTTTTTTTGGAACATGTTGAAGAACATAGGGAATCAACTTTTATACATACCGATGGCTCCAAATGTGATGCTGGCGTTGGATTTAGAGTATATAGTAGTTCTTTTAACTGTAAAGGTGCACTTCCTTCAATATCTTCCATATTTACTGCTGAATTATATGGCATACTAACCGCTATTGAGAAAATAGCGTTAAAAGAGGAGGGCAATTTTACCATTTATAGTGATTCAAGAAATGTCTTTCAAGCTTTAGAAGGTTTTAATTCTAGTAACCCTTTAGTTTTAAGGATTTCTGTCGTGGCCAGCCAGCAGAAACTCGTGTGTCATCCGAGTGTGACCATTTTCGGGGCATCCCATTATACTTCCAAGGGTATACAACAATTGCAATTTCTCTCATCTTATTTTCGGTTAAAGTATCCCAATGCTTTTGCCAATTGTTAAAAATAGAATTCTTAATTGCTAGTAAAAAATCATTTCAAAGAATGGGATACCTTCTCGATAGCAACACAGCTGCAGCACTCTTTGCCAGTGAATCTGCCTCATTTCCAGAAACACCTACGTGTGCCAGAACCCAGCAAAATCGAACTGTTATACTGTAATATTGCGACGACTGCCTGATACCCTTGACAGTGAGGCATTTGTTGACTGAATGCCCCGCTTACAGCACAGAAAGAAATAGATATCTGTTTGAGTCTTTGGGTGAGGATGGTAGGTTCATCCTTGCCAAGATCCTTGGACATGATGTGTCGTACAATCCTAGTGGTATTTTTAAATTTATATCAAAAGCAGGTCTTCTTAATGCTATTTAACTTTTATATCATATTTAATTTTCTGGCTTTAATTGAATATTCTTTTAATCTTTATTTGTGAAATTACCTTCGATATCGGGATGCCAGAGAACTTCAAATCAGTCATTCATTCAATTTGGGGGGAGAAACTTATCAGGGTGTTGAAGTTAACAGTGATTTTGAATTTATATTTTGTTATCTTGTCAGCAAGAGACCTTGCATAGCCGTGCTTTGTATGTAATTGCAAGGTGCTGAAAAAAAACTTGCCGTGAACTAGTGACATCTGACAATCGAACCGACGCTGCATGTCTTTGACATTTCTTACTTGATCTCTGGGGTATGTTATACTTATCCCTATGTCTTCCTAATTTTCATCAACCCTATATGATAAAGAGTGGCTTGTCTGGCTATGTATATATATATATATATATATATATATATATATATATATATATATACATATATATATATATATGTATATATATGTATATATATATACATATATGTATATATATATATATATATATATATGTATGTATATATATATACATATATATATATATATATATATATATATATATATATATATATATATATATATATACACTGCTCCAAAAGTGTGTCAGTACGATTATCCCCACCATCTCCCTTAACTGAAAGACCAGCAATGCCTGGATCGTATGTTTATTAGCAGACGAGAAATGGATGACCCAGTTTCGATATCATCCAAAACTTGGACATTCATTGATTGGGAATGCCCAGGAGGTTTCTTCACTCTGGAAGGGCTGACGATAATCGTGTGATATGCAGATGATTTTCATTGCAATTGCAGCGTTTGCATAATCAAAAGGATCTGTTCAGTGCAGATGTAAGTTCGTTCAATGCAGGGATCTGATTTAGAGTGTTAATATAGCCGGAAAAGTGATCCCTTTTATCTTTTTAATTAATTAGGATGTTAATTAAATTAGGTTGTTTATTAAACGGGTCGTCTCGTTAGCGCCGGTATTGTAAAACCTGTTTTCACATTTATCGTAGTTTTATCATTATTATCATCACTATTTTGTTGTTGTTTTTTGTTGTTGATGATGTAAATTCACCTTAAAACGTCCAATCAATATTTGCCCGATAAGTAATTTTGCAGTACTCATGATCTATCATAGGCATCGTGCAGTATTTTGCCAAGATTAATATTATTATTATTATTATCATCATCAGTCATTATCATTAGTATCATTATCAGTAGCATCATCATTTTTATTATTATTGACTTGTTGCCATAAGATATTTTAAACCTTACTAGTATTGTTGATTTTTTCGAAAAGGCATTTTTGTATACGAACATCATGAATGTCAACACTTGAAATATATTTCTGTACTTGCCTATGAGACCTTTCACAGTCAGTTGTCTTGAAGATCTATTGAACTTTTGAACCTGAAATGTTTGTCTTGTTAATGAATGCAGTCAACAAACTTGTCTATCTTGAATCGGAATGAGTGAATGTCCATAGGTTGACTGTATGAGGGCGCACTGTTAGCCCAGTGATAGTTATAAAGTGATATATGAAAAAAACAAAATCATCAGAACAGTTCAAGGTGAAGATAAACTTAATTTGGTGACCTTTACTGTAAAGGTTTTCGAATAACGGGGGTTCTGTTAATTTCCAATTTTCTATTCTCTCTCTCTCTCTCTCTCTCTCTCTCTCTCTCTCTCTCTCTCTCTCTCTCTCTCTCTCTCTCTCTCTCTAATTACATATCACAGACTAGTAAATTCAAACCATGTAAATGAGTGAATCTGCAAGATTCATCCTTCAAACCCTGGATTATAATTATGATTTCCCGTGGTTCCCTTTGTGTATATTAGTTCAATCAGCCATATTACCATTAATGACCCACTGGTGACAAAAATGGGTCATGTAAAGGACGAACGCTATGTGTATGGTTTTTATCGGTATATTTTTGGTGTCCCTTGAATGCAAATGTAACTTGGAAAGGGCTACTACTTGTGCAAATTAGAACGACTTACGATTCAGATATGTTGCTATGGTGTGGTGGCTAACAGCCACACATTTATGTATACATACACATATGTTTATACATTGGTATGTACATACAGATATGCATACATGCATATGTATACAAAACATTATATATATATATATATATATATATATATATATATATATATATATATATATATATATTCATATATTTATATATATATTATATATATATTATATACATATATATTATATATATACTGTATGTATATGTATATATATATATATATATGTATGTATATATATGTATATATATATGTATATATATATATATATATATATATTTATTTATTTATTTATATATATATATATATATATATATATATATATGTATTTCCAAAATTTACTTACTAGTGTATGCGATCCATCAAATATGATGGATAAATATTTAGACCAGCAATTCCCCTCCGGGTTTCCGCGGAACACTGGGGCAGCTAATCCCAAACGGGTTTCCATGGAACACTGGGGCAGCCATTCCCAACCTAGATTCCACGGAACACTGGGGCTGCCATTCCCAACCTAGATTCCACGGAACACTGGGGCAGCCATTCCCAACCTAGATTCCACGGAACACTGGGGCTGCCATTCCCAACCTAGATTCCACGGAACACTGGGGCTGCTATTCCCAACCTAGATTCCACGGAACACTGGGGCTGCCATTCCCAACCTAGATTCCACGGAACACTGGGGCAGCCATTCCCAACCTAGATTCCACGGAACACTGGGGCTGCCATTCCCAACCTAGATTCCACGGAACACTGGGGCAGCCATTCCCAACCTAGATTCCACGGAACACTGGGGCTGCCATTCCCAACCTAGATTCCACGGAACACTGGGGCAGCCATTCCCAACCTAGATTCCACGGAACACTGGGGCTGCCATTCCCAACCTAGATTCCACGGAACACTGGGGCTGCCATTCCCAACCTAGATTCCACGGAACACTGGGGCTGCCATTCCCAACCTAGATTCCACGGAACACTGGGGCTGCCATTCCCAACCTAGATTCCACGGAACACTGGGGCAGCCATTCCCAACCTAGATTCCATGGAACACGGGCTGCCATTCCCAACCGCGATTCCGCGGACCAATGATTCAGCCAATCCCTACCTGGATTCCATGGAACACTGGGGCAGCCATTCCCAACCGGGATTCTGCGGAACACTGAGGCAGCTATTCCCTACCTGTATTCCATGGAACAATGGGGCAGCCAATCCCAACCGGGACTCTGCGGAACACTGAGGCAGAGCTATTCCCAACCTGTATTCCACGGACCATTTGGGCAGCCAATCCCAACTGGGATTCCACGGAATACTGGGGCAGCCATTACCAACCGGGATTCTGCGGGAAACTGGGGAAGCCATTCCCAATCTGGATTCCACGGAACATGGTCAGCCATTTCCAACCTGGATTCCACGGAACACTGGGGCAGCCATTCCCAACAGGGATTCCGTGGAACACTGGGACAGCCAATCCCAACAGGGACTACATGGAATACTGGGGCAGCCATTCCCAACTGGGATTCTGCAGAAAACTGGGGCAGCCAATCCCAACCTAGATTCCACAGAACACTGGGGCAGCCATTCCCAATCTCGATTCCGCGGACCACTGAGGCAGCCAATCCTAACCTGGATTCCATGGAACACTTGGGCAGCTATTCCCAACCGGGATTCCACGGGACACTGGGGCAGACATTTCCAACCGGGATTCTGTGGAACAATGAGGCAGCTATTCCCAGCCTGTATTCTACGGAACAATGGGACAGCCATTCTCAACCAGGGTTCCGCGGAACACTATGGCAGTTATTCCCAACTTGTATTCCACGGAACACAGGGGCAGCCAATCCCAACCGGATTCCACGGAATACTGGGGCAGCCATTCCAAACCGGGATTCTGCGGAAAACTGGGGCAGCCAATCCCAACCTAGATTCCACGGAACACTGGGGCAGCCATTCCCAACCTGGATTCCACGGAACACTGGGGCAGCCATTCCCAACAGGGATTCCGCGGAACACTGGGGCAGCCAATCCCAACCGGGTATTCGCAGAACACTGAGGCAGGCATTCCCATTTGGGTTTCCGTGGAACACTGGGGCAGCCGTTCCCAACCGGGATTCTGTGGAATACTGGGCCAGCCATTCTCAACTGGTTTTCCACAGAACACTGGGGCAGCCATTCCCAGCCAGGTTTCCGCGCAACACTGGGGCATCCATTCGCAACCGGGTTTCCGCGCAACACTGTGGCAGCCATTCCCAACTGAATTTCTGTGCAACGCTGGGGAAGCCATTCCCAACTGGGATTACGCGGAACACTGGGGCAGCTAATCTCAACCGGGTTTCCGCTGAACACTGGGGCAGCCATTCCCAAATGGTATTCCCAAGTGGGTTTCCGCTGAAAACTGGGGCAGCTATTTCCAACTGGGTTTCTGTGGAATACTGGGGCTGTCATTCCCAACTGGGTTTCTGTGGAATACTGGGGCAGCCATTCCTAACTGGGTGTGTGGGGAACACTGGGACAGCCATTCCCAACTAGGTTTCCGTGGAACACTGGGGCAGCCATTCCCAACTGGGTTTTTGCGGAACACTTGGTCAGCCATTCCCAAGTGGGTTGCTGCGGAACACTGGGGCAACCATTCCCAACTGGGTTTCTGTGGAACACTGGGGCAGCCATTCCAAACTGGGTTTCTGCAGAACACTGGGGCAGCTATTCCCATCTGGGTTCCTGCTGAACACTGGGGTAGCCATTCCTAACTGGGTTTCTGTGGAACACTGGGGCAGCCATTCCCATCTGGGTTTCTGCTGAACACTGGGGCAGCCATTCCCAACTGGGTTTCTGCTGAACACTGGGGCAGCCATTCCTAACTGGGTTTCTGTGGAACACTGGGGCAGCCATTCCCATCTGGGTTTCCGCTGAACACCGGGGCAGCCATTCCCAACTGGGTTTCTGTGGAACACTGGGGCAGCCATTCCCAACTGGGGTTTCTGCGGAACATTGGGGCAGCCATTCCCAATTGGGTTTCTGCGGAACATTGGGGCAGCCATTCCCATCTGGGTTTCCGCTGAGCACTGGGGCAGCCATTCCCAACTGGGTTTCTGTGGAACACTGGGGCAGGCATTCCCATCTGGGTTTCTGCTGAACACTGGGGCAGCCATTCCCAAAATGGGTTTCTGAGGAACACTGGGGCAGCCATTCGTAACTGGTTTTCTGCGGAACACTGTGGCAGCCATTCCCATCTGGGTTTCCGCTGAACACTGCGGCAGCCATTCCCAACTGAGTTTCTGCGGAATACTAGGGCAGCCATTCCCATCTGGGTTTCCGCTGAACACTGGGGCAGCCATTCCCAACTGGGTCTCTGTGGAACACTGGGGCAGCCATTCCCAACTGGGTTTCTGTAGAACACTGGGGCAGCCATTCTCATCTGGGTGTCCGCTGAACCCTTGGGCCGCCATTCCCAACTTTGTTTCTGTGGAACACTGTAGCAGCCATTCCCAACTGGGTTTCTGCTGAACACTGGGTCAGCCATTCCCAATTGGGTTTCTGCTGACCACTGGGGCAGCCATTCCCATCTGGGTTTCCGCTGAAGATTGGGGCAGCCATTCCCAACTGGGTTTCTGCGGAACACTGGGGCAGCCATTCCCAACTGGGTTTCTGCGGAACATTGGGGCAGCCTTTCCCAATTGGGTTTCCGCTGAACACTGGGGCAGCCATTCCCAACTGGGTTTCTACGGAACACGGGGTCCGCCATTCCCATCTGGGTTTCTGCTGCACACTGGGTCAGCCATTCCCAACTGGGTTTCTGCGGAACACTGGGCCAGCCATTCCCATCTGGGTTTTTGTGGAACACTGGGACAGCCATTCCCATCTGGCTTTCCGCGGACCACTGGGGCAGCCATTCCCAACTGTGTTTCTGCGGAACACTGGGTCAGCCATTCCCATCTGTGTTTCTGCAGAACACTGGGTCAGCCATTCCCATCTGGGTTTCCGCTGAACACTGGGGAAGCCATTCCCAACTGAGTTTCTGCAGAACACTGGGGCAGCCATTCCCAATTGGGTTTCCGCTGAACACTGGGGCAGCCATTCCCAACTGGGTTTCTGCGGAACACTGGGGCCGCCATTCCCAACTGTGTTTCTGCGGAACACTGGGTCAGCCATTCCCAACTGGGTTTCTGCGGAACACTGGGGGCAGCCATTCTCATCTGGGTTTTTATGGAACACTGGGGCTGCC
>NC_090738.1:15117578-15120078 GCF_036898095.1 Palaemon carinicauda | reverse complement strand
GCTACAGAAGAAAAACTTAATATTTAATGAGAGTCTTATGAACTTCTGACAGTTAATCCTTTTTTTAGCATTGAAAACATCGCAATCGACTTTTTTATCATTGTATCTAAGCTATTCTTGTGCTGTGTAGATTTAAAGTAAAGCTTTCATATAAGATTATTTTCTTTTCCCCCTTTTCTCCCATTTCAGTCTTACTTAAATCGTTCATTTGCTATTTCAGTGTGTTTTTTTTTACTATACTTATCTTTTTTTCCTCTTTTACTACAAATATAGCATTTTATTTTTGTAGAAAGTTTATGGAATTTGTTCTAAATTCATTCCTTACTTAATATCGAGCTACTTGAGAATAATTCTCATACCCCATCTCCTATGTTTGTTTATGAAGTTTTTAGCCGATTTGTTATATAAACTAATAGCGGTTTTCTTTTATCTTTTATCCTACTTCTCCTCCTTCTCCCTCTTTCCCACAAATGAGCATCTTTTGTACGTTGTAAGTTAATGGACTATTTCTGGTGTCCAGTTGTGGAGACACTTTGAATATAAACAAATAGCAAACAGTATTTTTCAAGTGTTTAAGAATGAAGCAATTTATGTTCTTATATGATTTCAAAATTTACAGTCAATTTTTACTTGATTAGGAAATTTAATGTTAATTGCTATTTTGCTCACTTATTTTAAATAGTTTTAAACTCAAAATGACAATTATAGGCTAGCAAAAGTCCTGTTATTCACACACGCAAAGGTCAATCCCCTTAGATGAAGCCTTATTAACCTTATTACCCTATTAACCTTGATGCACGAAGCCTTATTCTATACAGAACTCTTATTAATGATCTAGTCGATATCCTGCTAATTCTTCTTCTTCTTCTTCTTCTTCTTCTTCTTCTTCTTCTTCTTCTTCTTCTTCTTCTTCGTCTTCTTCTTCTTCTCAGCTTTAACCCATTTCTTTATAGGGTCACCGTTATGAATGAGTCGTCTCATCGATTTCTTTTCCATGAATTGTTTTCGTCAATACCATGGAATGAGGCGATACCCTATTTTTCAAGACAAAAGTATTTTCTTTTTTTTCTTTTTTTAAAGTCGCAGCTGTCGTTTATTCTGCCTTAGTAAGCGCGAATGAATTCTGATAAAAATGAATTGTGTTCATGAGCGCGAGTCTAAATTGTCCAAATTTATCCACCACAGAAATTGTCAGTGTTTGATTGAAAACTTGAAATGAACCTTTTCCATTGTTTTTGTAACATTTGATGATTGTTTAAGAAAAGAAAACAAGATTATTTTCTGGGTAAAATAACGACAGATTGACTATTTGAGCAAAACTTTGTGAATTTCAAGAATAAATATCACTGCTTCCCAGTTGATAAAGTCGTCCTTAATTATGTCATAATTTTTCCTTTATGAAGTTTCAATTCGTAAAAAGGTTTTTATTGTTAGTAAATCAGCTACTCCTTATAACGTCTTGGTGAACAAAGCGACTTTGATTTTTACAACAAAACGTGTTGCTTCTGGATAAGAAATCCCGTATCAAGGCTTTGAACAAAGCAACTATGATTTTTGTAACAAAAAGGGTTCCGTCTGGGTAAGAAATGCCATATACAATCTCCCATAAGGCTTTATGACCCGGACAGTAAAGTAATATACATATCGATCCAAACAACAGTTTATTAAATGGAAAGGTTGCCGTTTGGAAGCATCCCTGTCTGGTGATCTACTGAACTGGGGTTCAGTTCTAGCTTAAGCTCTATAGTTTCTTATAGTGTCTGCAACCTCACCATCCTTATGAGGTAAGGATGGGGCCTTTTGGGGGAGCTAATAGATTTACCAGCTGATTCATCAGCTGCCATTGCCTGGCCCTTCCTGGTCCTAGCTTGGGTGAATAGTGGACTTGGGTGCTGATTATATAGAAATATGGTCAGCCTTTAGGGCTTTGTCCTGCAGGCTAGGTCATTGCCTCCGCCATTCATGAGCGATCTATAAACCTTGAAGGGAGAGTTTTTTTTTTTAATAAAGGAGATTAAATTCTTTAGAATATTCCATTAAATTATATATTATCCAGAGTTCTTCTATAAGAGCTGTCTCTCCCTAGAATGACCGTCGAATTGCACATAATGTACAATTTATCCGAATTCCCAAAATGTAGAATTTCTCAGAATTCCCAAAATGTAGAATTTTCAAGAATTCCCAAATGTAGAATTTCCCAGAACTCTTGAATGGCCAACCTGCGAAGTGAAAATCCCCTGGATTCACCTTTGGCTTCGTCCAAATCGTACGTTGAATTTCCCCCGAAATGAATGGCGAGAACCCCGTGAATAACTCCTGAATAGATGTAAATTAAGACCTGAATCGGGGTTAATGCACCCAGAGAGGATCGGGTGAGAGGGAGCGATGACTTAAGTGACTGTTGATAAGCGTGAGAGGTTTTTCCCTCTTTTCTGTTTTTATCTGTTTTTATCTCCCCTATATGATAAAGAACAATTGTCTGGTTATATGCATATGTATA
>NC_090738.1:15107578-15115078 GCF_036898095.1 Palaemon carinicauda | reverse complement strand
ATCAAATAAAGCTGCATGTCTAGGGCCCAAATCCACGTGGGCAAGGGCTTACTGTCACAGCTACATTGTTAATGCATATGATAATCCTTCTTTCATATATTCAGTATGAGAAAAGTCCTCACCCTACATCGGGAACCATTTTTCTGTTCCTAACGAACTATTTTCTGAGGTGACTTAAATTTGGCCTTTTTATAGACCAACCCTTGTTACTTAGGGTTAAAAAGCCTCCCAAGGGTGTTGTGATAAAAGCAGTGTTCTTTACGTAAGATTCCAGTGTGACTTAAACCTATATGCCGCTAGTAGATAGGCGAATTATCTAGGTAGATGGCTTCAGTGACCCTTGTAGTTAAGACGCCAGATAACATACAAGTAATCAACCAGTCAATCATTTAGTGTCCAAAAAATGAGTATATGGTCCTAAAACTTAGTGGAATCTTTAGTAAACCACTTAGTTTTAATTGCAATATCCTTTAAAGACTTTTAGTCATAAGAAACAGAAGAGTGTATATATTTTTTCACTTTACTTCGAAGAATTATTTTGTTGGGGATACCAAAAAAACTGTAGAATAAAGGCAATTTGGGTCCTTTAAAGGTCAAACTTCACAGTTGACTCAACTTGATCTAGTAGCACCTCTGGCTTTGATTTTATTAGCGTTTATTTGTTCCATCGTGTTAAGGGAACCTTTTTATATTGAAGTAATCTTTTATCGCAACTTTGGCGACTGCCTTAAGATTAATTTTAATCCTCTACGCTTATTTATGTTTTAGTTCAGAATTTATCTATTTTCGTACATAAGGTTTTCTTTCTGTAACCAAACGCAAATAGTACCGGTAAATTTTGAGTTTACTAATGAATATATTTTATGGCCAAAAACGTTTTGTGTATAATTACTGGAAATATTTCACTTTGTATTTTATATGTGATTAATTCACACACTTGAGAAACTCTGGTAAAATGTTATTTATGAATAATTATGTTATCCACTTATAGGATATGTTAGATAACATGATATTATCCGTATGACAGGCTTTTGGTACATGGTATGGAGTAACGCGGTGCCCTTTTCCCCGAACAATGATATACAGTATATATATATATATATATATATATATATATATATATATATATATATATATATATATACACATAAATACATACATATATATACATACATACATACATATATGTATATATATACATACATACATACATATATGTATATATATATATATATATATATATATATATATATACACACACAATATATATAGTATGTATATATATATATTATGTATATACACATACACATACGTATATATATATATATATATATATATATTTATATATAGAATATATATATATATATATATATATATATATATATATATATATTTATATACATACATACAGTATATGTGTGTGTATAAATGTAATATATATATATATAAATAAATATATATATATACATATATATATACATATATATATATATATATATATATATATATATATATGCGCATGCATGTTTATGTGCAATAAGGCCCAGACGAGTTGTCCCCTCTCAAATACTTGTGATCTATTTCTCAGATGTTTTGTTCTGCAAGTGATTCAATGTGTTAGTACACTCATTGTACCATATACAGTGTATTGTGAAATTCTCTCGTCAGGAAATCAATCATTTCGATGTCGTGACACTAAACCGGTCAGGATTCTCTAAATATTTTAGTTTTTTCCTTGTGGTTTATTGCATCCGAGTATCACTTGTTCCTGGAAGTTTTACGCATATACTATGCACTCACCAAATGTTCAGTTTGAGACATGTTGTTCAGCAATGCGTAGAATATAGAAATCCCCTTTTGATTGCATTTGTGGACTTTGAAAAAGCATTTGATAGTGTGCACTGGCCAATTTTGTGGAGAGTCCTGCGTAATTATGGAATTCCTCTTAGATATGTAAATAGGATTAAGTCTGTTCATGAGCATAGCAAGGGCAAAGTTAATGTTAATGGAGTCTTATCAAATGAATTTCCAGGGAACAGCGGAGTACAAGGGAATGTGTTGTCACCTATGTTATTTATCCTTCTCATTGATTTTTTAATACATAGAACAATCAGAGATGGTGGAAAAGGATTGGACTGGATTGGTGATGAGAATTTAGTAGACCTAGAGTATGCTGATGATGCTGTCCTTGTTAGCAGAACACCATAGGATTTGCTGTTTGCTTATCAGAATGCATGAAATATCACACGAGGTTGGGCGGTAGATAAATAGAAGAAAGGCAGAGATGATGAGAACGGAGTATACAATGGGAAATATCATTCGAAGGAGAAAGGATTAATGAGATATAATTATTTAAGTATTTAGTAACTACAGGGTCTTTAGAATTAGAGGTTAGTGAAAGATTGAAAAAATCAAATCAGAAAATGGCTAGGTTAAGTAAAATTTGGAAATCAAATCGCCTGAAATTACATATAAAAATCTGACCATATATCCAGTTTAGTGAGATCGATGTTACTCTATGGACATGAGTCATAGTATGACAATGAAACAATCTCCAATAGATTAGGAGATTTGAGAATAAAACCCTCAGAAGGATATTGGGAGTTAAATGGCAGGACAGGATTAGAAATGAAACTATAAGAGAGATTATTCAAGTGTCATATGTAGATGAGATCATGATGACGGGTAGATGGAGATGGTTTGGGCATCATCTTCGCACTCCTCAAGATAGATTAGTTCACGAAACGTTCAGCTGGTCTCCACAAAGCACTAGAAGAGTTGGAAGACACAGACACAGAGGACTATGAAGCGCGAATTAGATAATGATTGGAGAAGTATTGAAATAGCAGCTCAAGATAGAGACTACTGGCGAAATCTAACAGAGCCCCTTTGCGATAATAGGTGTAGGAGATGATGATGATGATGAATCCTTGCAAGTTTTGTCTCCACGACCTCAACAAGAGGATGGCGGGGAAACGATTAACTCATTGTTTTAACATTTATTATTATTATTATTATTTCTAGCTAAGCTGCAACCCTATAAAGAAAAGCTGGATGCTATAAGCCCAAGGGCTACAACAGGAGAAAAATATCACAGTGAGGAAAGGAAATAAGGTAATAAATAAACTATATGAGAACTAATGAACAATTGAAATAAAATATTTTAAGAAGAGTATCAACATTAAAACAGATCTTTCATATGTAAACTATAAAAAGACTTGTGTCAGTCTGTTCAACATAAAAACATTTGCTGCAAATTTGAACTTTTGAAGTTCTACCGATTCAACCATCAGATTAGGAAGATCACTCCACAACTTGGTCACAGCTGGAATAAAACTTCTAGAATACTGTGTAGTATTGAGCCTCATTATGGAGAAGGTATGAAATTAGAATTAACTGTATTCCTAGTATTACGAACAAGATGGTACTGTCCAAGAAGATCTGAATGTAGAGGATGGTATGAATTATGGAAAATATTATGCAACCTGCACAATGAACTAACTGAACAACGGTGCCAGGGATTAATATCTAGATTAGAAAAAAAGAATTAATAGACTGTAAGTTCCTGTTCAACTAATTAAGATGAGAATCAGCAGCTGAAATTCAGACAGGAGAACAATATTCGAAACAAGGTAGAATGAAAGAATTAAAGCACTTCTAAAGAATATAATGATCACCGAAGATCTTACAAGACTTTGGCAATAAGCCATCTTTTTTTTTCTGCAGTAGAAGAAGACATACACCTAATGTGTTTCTGAAAAGTTAATTTGTTGTCGAGAATCACACCTAGAATTTCAAATGTCATACAGAATTAAAGAATCATTTTTGATACCGAGATCTGGATGTTTAGGAACAACTGTCCTTGACCTACTTACAATATGTAGAATATAGAAATCCCCCTTTGATGGCATTTGTGGACTATGAAAAAGCCTTTCATAGTGACCATCGGGCCAATTTTGTTTAGTCATGCGTTATTATGGCTTTGCTTTTAAACGTGTAAATTTGATTGTCTCTTCATGAGCATAGTAACTGCAAAGTTAATGTTAGTGGAGTCCTATCAAATGTATTTCCAGTAAATAGCAAAGTACTCCAAGGGTATGTGTTGTCACCTATGTTGCTTATTCTCCTCGTGGATTTTGTAATACTTAGAGCAGTAGGTGATGGTGGAGAGGGATTGGACTGGATTAGCAATAGGAAATTAGGTAACCTAGAATATACTGATGACGCTGTCATTATTAGCAGAACACCACAGGATTTGCAATCATTGTTTACCAGAATGCATGAAATATCACAAGAAAAATAGAAGAAAGACGGTGATGATGAGAACGGAATATGCAATGGAAGAGGAAATATCATTGGAAGGAGAAAGGATTAATATAGTAGAATCATTTAAATATTTAGAAACTATAATATCTAATACAGGATCTTTAGAATTCGAGTTTAATGAAAGATTGTAGAGAGCAAATCAGACAATGGCTGGGTTAAGTAAAATTTGGAAATTAAATCGCCCGAAATTACATATAAAAATCAAGCTATATAGCAGTTCAGAGAGATCCATGTTACAGTATGGACATGAGTCATGGTATGACATTGAAACTATATGAAACAGATTTTGTAGATTTGAGAACAAAGCCCTCAGAAAAACATTGGGAGTTAAATGGCATGACAGGATTAGAAATGAAACTATACGAGAGCTTACTCGAGAATGCCATATGTGGATGGGATCATGATGAGGGGTAGATGGAGATGATTTAGGCATGCTCTTCGCACTCCCCAGGAGAGATTAGTTCACCAAACCTTTAACTGGGGTCTGCAAGGCACTGGAAGAGTTGGGAGACCTAGGCCTACATGGCTGAGGACTAAGAAGCGTGAAGTAGGTGATGAATGGAGAAGTACTGATTTAAATGCTCAAGCTAGAGATGACTAGTGAAATCTAACCGAGACCCTTTGCTTCAATAGTCGTAAGAGGAGATAATGATGATGATGATGATTATCATGAAATTCTACTCATATTTATTCTGTATACACATGCCATTAAATTTCTCAGCAACGTTCGAAGTCTCCCACCCTAATAGGTTAAGTAGACATCTGTTGGAAGTTTGTCCTGAGGCCCGCTGGCAGTGTTACTTAAAGCCATAAGCTGCTCTTAGTGACAAGCGAATGTCTGAGTTTAGGAAATAGGTTGGATCCTAGACAGTAAATTAAAGGTGATGTCAATTCTGAGACCCAGGTATTCGAGGCGACCTGCAATATGCATCGCTTTCGAGTTTACTTTGGTCATTGGTGTTTGTGTGTGGACATTATATATATATATATATATATATATATATATATATATATATATATATATACACATATATATATGTATATATATATATATATATATATATATATATATATATCTATATATATATATATATATATATATATATCTATATATATATATACATATGTACATATGTACATATATATACAGTATACATGCATACATGCATACATACATACATACATACATACATACACACACACACACATATATATATATATATATATATATATATATATATATATATATATATATATATATATATATATATATATATATAATATGTAAATCATGACAGACACAGGATTACCTAAAATGAAGGCTCAGGAGAGAGAATCGTAAGGCAAAGAATAATTCCCATATATTGGCTTCCTCCGTATCAAGACGGACCATGATAGACAGATAGCTCATACTTGTACTATAAATCAAAGGAAATGAAATGTGGGGAATGAGGAAAAATGGCGTCTTTGGAGAATTCCGAAGATTGACGATAAAAAGTAATGATGTTCATTTGCTGAGTTCTATAAGTTCTTGTAGTTAAGTTTAGTCACCCAGGTTGGTTGCATTAGCCTCTGAAATATTGATTTCGGTAAATTTTGCATTGCTATAAAGCTTTAAAATGTGTTTACTGGACCCCCCAAAAAACATTCCATGTTTTTTTTTTTTTATTTGTGAATACGCCATATTTTTAGTGCTTTTCAATTCTTTCATTCCATTAGGGAAAATTTTGTGACGGCACATGGTTACTGTCTCCTTTGTGTGCCATTTAAAGCCAAACAATTTTGTCCCCCTTGTCTCCTCGGTCAGTGCTTGCCTCAACCCAAAAGGGCTCGCAAGAGAATTATGAAATCTCCAACAACGTCAGGGATTTTGCTCATCACTGTGTTTGAAGGGAGCCATCCTTGCGAGTGGAGTATGCTTGTCCACACAAAGGGAAAGATAATTGACTCTCCCGTCGCCCACCATACAAAGGATATGAATTCATCCTACGGTCAAGGGAATGAACACCAGCAGACAAAGCGCTCAATACATACCACCATCAAAGTGGTTACCCGACCATCAAGTCCACCTGTGAAATCCCTTTTCACCATTACAGAATTATAAAAGCCTGTCCGTCGTACCTTTACCTATAGGGCGGGTCAGTTGTGTAAAGATATTGTGGGGTTTCTTTCGGTTCAGATTTGTTTATTGAGGTTCTTGTTTATGTTAGGGTGGAGGGTAAGTGCCTCAAGTTCCAAGGTTTTACTTGTGTATTGTTGGTGAGAAGATTTGAGAAGTCCTGTGTCTGTTTCACTGGTATGTCATTTACAAATGATTGATAGATAGATACACAGATAGATAGTGTATGTATGTTAAATATTTTTTATATCTAGCATTTCCTGAGCTTGTCGGATATGGGGACTACATAGCCAGACAGATAGATTAGCAATGTATGCTCGCATGCAACAACAACAACAACAACAACATATGCAGCCGTTTCTAATGCACTGCAGGACCAAGGCCTCAAACATTTCCTTATTCATGTCCGGAGTTTCTCCATTTTCATTACTACGATGGCCACTGTGGATTGATGGTGGTGGGAGATTTTAATTTGATCGCTCATAAGAAACCAACATAGTATGGATGTCTCTGACAAGTACAGCTTTGATGATCATGGCGATACACAAACCCTTTCACTACGTTAAGGTATCTCCACTCATCTGGTAGCATCATATTTTCTCGGACTTGACAGACATAGGACATTTCTACAAGCTCTCTTTGAACAGAAAATATATCAGTGGTATTTTCCCCTGTAAATTGAATCTGGATTTTTGTTAATATCTTGGGACGTAACCCGAATGAAAGGGATGCGCTTATTGGTCCAGTTTTATTGATTTAAAGAAGACAAAAATTGGATCTCCTCAATGAAAGAAATGGCGGGTGGTAAAAAGAAATTAGAAAATTCTTGCAAGGAAATCAGACCTTAGATTTACTTTTTGTAAAATATTTGCGAAGTTGTGAACAGAGCAACTGAAGTGCACACACCTACCCAGCTTGTTTGTCTTTTTATATAATTAGAAACTGATAAATTCGAAATTCGGTTTATAAATTTGAGTAAAATACCATTCAAGTTAGATGTATATTCTCTGATGATTGGTAACCGACCATTCTCTTTATTCTAATTGGCCCAAAAG
>NC_090738.1:15100078-15102578 GCF_036898095.1 Palaemon carinicauda | reverse complement strand
GGCCGACCAGAAACTCTTAACAAATAAAAATGATTTCGTCATGGTTCGACATTAAGAAGAATTTGTGTCTTACTTGAATAAATGAAAATCACAAGTGGTAATTATCATATAACGTAAGGCTTTAATGATGAAGGGTTGATATCGATTTTAATTGCAAAATCTGAATTTAACAGAAATATGCAATGAAGAGTTGGTACCAACGCTTATCTATCTTTATGGTCTGATGGTATAACAGTAGACTGTCAACTCGGGTTCAAATCCTTGCTCAACCGTAAAGTCTTAAAGAAAACAAGTCGACATTAAAAGATATTTGGCAATTTGAATCTCTCTCCCTCTCTCTCTCTCTCTCTCTCTCTCTCTCTCTCTCTCTCTCTTGTATGTATGTGTATATATGACATCATCCTCAGCCGTGACTAGTCCACTACTGAACAAAGACCTCACACATGTCCTTCCACTTTCGTTTGTTTATGATCTTTCTTAGTTCGCAATCAAACATCTTTTCTTCCCTTGCTTCTTTTGTAATCTCTAGGGACTCATTCTTCTATTCTTAATGTCCGTCTATTACTTGTCATTCTCATTATATGTCTTGCCCAAATTCATTTCTTTTTCTTACAAGTTGTTAGAATATCCTCTACTTTAATTTGCTCTCTTAGTGTTATTCCCCTCATTAATCTTTACATAGCTGTTTGAGTTGTACATACCTAGCTTATGTTCTTAGGCTTTATGAAGGCCCCAAGTTTCTGATGTATAAGTTAACATTGCTAGGACCTTATGATTAAAACCTTTTTATTTAGAAAAAGTGGCATTTTCCTTTTCATAATCTCGTTATCGTTCTTTTAAGTTCGGTCTCGTGGCCTGGGGAAACACTTAATATTTGCCCGAAATACGATCTCTAGAGGTTCGTCCATATTGTTATTATAATTTCTATATGTTAATTATTATTATTATTATTACTACCCTAGTTAGAAAAGCAGGATTCTGTAAGTCCAAGGGCTCCAACAGGGGAAAATAATCCATCGAGGAAACGTAATAAGGAAATAAATGAGCTACAAGAGAAGTAATGAACAATTAAAATATTTTAAGATCAGTAACAATATTATTTTATTAAAATAGATCTTTCATATATAAACTATAAAAAAACAAGAATAAGAGAAATAAGATTGAGTAGGGTGCCTGAGTGTACCCTCAAATAAGAACATTCTATCCTTAGACAGTGGAACAGCTTGTTACTGAGGCTATGGCACTACCTAAGCCCAGAGAACAATGATTTGATTTTGGATTGTCTTTCTCCAAGAAAAGTCTTATTTGTTGTCTCTGCATTTGCTTTAAACATTATCTTATGTTTACTGTTTCTTTTTCAATCCTGCATTTCTGCTTTCTCTATTCAAATCTGCTATTATTTACGATATATATATATATATATATATATATATATATATATATATATATATATTATATGTGTGTGTCTGTGCGCGCATGCGCGTGTCTTGATTGCTTATAAATATCAAAAGACATCATGGTATTTTAAATACCAGGTATATTTCAAGAGACTTTGATAGTCCTTGGGAAAGTTTGAAAATTTAACTTTAGGTGGAGGGTATTACCTCCCTTTTTTGCAGGATCCTTATCACTGAATATTTTACCTTTTTATTGGCTACTCAAAACCTTGCGCCGATGGTTGGCAATTTTTTTTTTTCGGTGTGTGGAAGCGAAGTATCCACGTTATTGAAAATAGCTGAAATATCCAGTGTAAATGAGAAAGGGAAGGTTGACCAATATTTTGGTTGTTCGTTATATTTTTAAGCTGTATACAGTATTTATATATTTTTAATTATATATATATATATATAAATATAAATATATATGTGTGTGTGTATATATATTATTACGGTTGGAGAATTACATAAAGTCCCGAGCTCCAAACTCACCTGTTTATTTTTACATAAATCTGTTACACTCAAAAAAAAAAAAAAAAAAAAGATAATACCCGAGCTCTGAGAATATTACATAACTCGCAGATGGCAATATATAAAATTATTGAATATCCAAAAGTCTCTTATGCTATTTTATAAGAACTATTCAAAAGCAACCTCTTACTTTAGTTCTAGTCTGGGATTTCGAGCAATTACTGTTAAGAAATATTGGTGGTCGAAATGATACACACTATACAAAAATAAGTATATTGTATAAAAAGTTACAAAAATAATAAAAAAAATTATCACCAAAATTAAATTACTCGAAACATTAACTCTGAACAAAACCTTAGACTAAAATAAGGAAATTTTCTCTCTAAAAAATCATATCACTTGTTTCACTGGAAATTAATTTATAAAAATATTTGATTTTGATAATTAATGACAATAGTTAAGACTTTACCACTCTAATGATTAAAACACCAAATGGAATTTACATGAATGTAACTGTTAAACTTGAATCATTTTGGTCACACGAGGTTACAAAACAGCTAAGCAAAATGAAGACACTTCACTGTTTAACTAAA
>NC_090738.1:15082578-15092578 GCF_036898095.1 Palaemon carinicauda | reverse complement strand
TTTCTTCTTTTTAGTACCATAACAGATATTTGAGATTGGTTATTCGCAAAGAACTACCATCTTGATGTATCATTCAATATATGATTGTGGTTCTTACTTATTTTTTCACTGGACCCACCTGCATTTTATGGAAATGCATAAAATTTGCATGGAATGATTATCCTCCATTAATCACAGGTCTTATAAACTAAAGAGAAAGTTTTGCATAGTTGAAAAACTGAAACTGAAAGAAATAATTTAAAAATGTGATTATGTAAAAGCCAGGAGATTAAATAATATTGTAAGAGGACACAGACCTCCGACTTTCTTATGGAGGAATGGGTTCTTTGGTGACCCAGGAAATGTGGAAGGAAAAGAGACCTATAGTCAGCAATTGGAATGGAAAGAGCCAATTAGTGCAAAATGACCTCCTGGATTTTGGAGAGAGAGAGAGAGAGAGAGAGAGAGAGAGAGAGAGAGAGAGAGAGAGAGAGAGAGAGAGAGAGTGTGTGTATGTTGGAAGTTGAAGTTTTCAGGGAAAGCAAAAGGTAGTGGAAGAGGAAGTTTGATTTTTCATATCTGATAAATGAGAGAGAGAGAGAGAGAGAGAGAGAGAGAGAGAGAGAGAGAGAGAGAGAGAGAGAGAGAGAGAGAGAGAGAGAGAGACTGTAACGCAGATTTTCTTGAATGAATTAATAGATTTCATATTTCTGGCGATTTGCATTAGTGCAGGGATATCCGGGACCAAAATTTAATTGATGATTCCCCATTTAAACATCCAAATGGATAAAAAACTTAGAATTCACCGCAGATTAAACACACTCAGTTACTGACTCAAATCGGGGACGACAGTATTTCACATCGATCGGTGGTTTGATGGTGGCAAGAGCGGACTTTGCTCGTTAGATTTTGCCTTGTTAACGTCAATTTCACATGCGGCTGTTCTCCAGCTTTTTAAACTAAATATTTGATATCACTGCAAATGATACATTTCACATGTCATGAAAAAATTATTATAATTCTGATTGTTGGGGGATTGAATGTAATTGACGAAGCAAATTGTATAGTTATACGTATACAAACTACCATTAGGTAAGAATAGAATAAGGCAATTTATTTACACACACACACTATATATATATATATATATATATATATATATATATATATATATATATATATATATATATATATATATATACCTTTCTAAGGGAAGATAACTTGACGTAGTGAAAGGGTTTGTGTATCCCCATGATCAGAAAAGCTGTACTCGAAGTCATGGCCACGCGAACTAGGTTGGTTTGCTGTAAGTGATCTGACGAAAATCTCACACCATCACCAATCCGCAGTTAGACAGCGTGGTGATGAAAACTGGCCAAACCCCAGACATGAGTAAGGACATGTCCGAGTCGTTTGTCTTGCAGTGGATTAAAAACGGCTGCATTTATTGGTTGTGTGTGTATATACTGAATACATACAGTATATGGCAGTATATTCGCAAACTGGCACATACATGCAAGGTAAGAGAAACTTAATGGTATTATGAATTTTTCTGGAGGCACCCAGGTCACAGCTTATTTTAGTCGCTCCCTATCGTTTCTGTTAGAAAGAAACATAGAAAGATAAAAACTAGTGGAAAGTGTACTGATGTTATTAAACCGCTTTGAAGGGACGTTCTCCTTGTTTCAAAGAGCTTCAACTATAACAGTTTCCTGTTGTATCGTTGAATATTCAGGCATACTGTGTTAAATATATACTTAACTATATACAGTATATGTATACGTAAATACATAAATATATTTGCATACATACATGTATATGTATGTAAATTATATACACATGCTGTATGTATACTTTTTTGTTAGACATATGTATTTATACATATACCTTAACTGGGGGAAAGTGTATCGCCATGATATATATATATATATATATATATATATATATATATATATATATATATATATATACAGTATATATATATATATATATATATATATATACAGTATTATTATTATTATTATTATTATTAAATGCTAAGCTACAACCCTAGTTGGAAAAGCAGGATGCTATAAGCCCAGGGGCTCCAACAGGGAAAATAGCCCAGTGAGAAAAGGAAACAAGGAAAAATAAAATATTCTAAGAACAGCAAAAACATTGAAATAAATATTTCCTATATAAACTATAAAAACTTTAACAAAACAAGAGGAAGAGAAACTAGATAGAACAGTGTGCCCGAGTGTACCCTCAAGCAAGAGAACTCTAACCCAAGACAGTGGAAGACCATGGTACAGAGGCTATGGCACTACCCAAGACTAGAGAACAATGGTTTGATTTTGGAGTGTCCTTCTCCTAGAAGAGCTGCTTACCATAGCTAAAGAGCCTCTTCTACCCTTACCAAGAGGAAAGTGGCCACTGAACAAATACAGTTTAGTAGTTAACCCCTCGAGAGAAGAAGAATTGTTTGGTAATCTCAGTGTTGTCAGGTGTATGAGGATAGAGGAGAATCTGTATAGAATAGGCCAGACTATTCGGTGTCTGTGTAGGCAAAGGGAAAGAACCGTAACCAGAGAGAAAGATCCAATGTAATACTGTCTGGCCAGTCAAAGGACCCCATAACTCTCTATTTATAGTTATATATATATATGTATATATACTGTATATATATATATATATATATATATATATATTTTATATATATATATATATATATATATATATATATATATATATATAAATAAAATCAGCCGTCACTATTCCAGGGCACCTGCCACCTGTTGAGATACTACCGCTAGAGAGTTATTGGGTCCTTTTACTGGCCAGACAGTATTACAATGAATCCCTCTCTCTGGTTACGGCTCATTTTGTCGTTGCCGACACATTCACCAAATAATTTGGCATATTCTTACCATATTTTCCTCTGTCCTCATACACTTAGCAACACTGAGATTACCAAACAATTCTTTGCTCAAGGGGTCAACTACTGCACTGTAATTATTCACGGGCTACTTTTCTCTTGGTAAGGGTAGAAGAGACTTTTTCTATAGTAAGCAGCTCTTCTAGGAGATGGACATTCTAAAATCAAACCATTGTTCTCTAGTTTTGGGTAGTGTCATAGCCTCTGTACCATGGCCTTCCACTGTCTTGGATCAGAGTTTTCTTAATCGAGGGTACACTTGGGCATGCTGTTCTATCTTATTTCTCTTCTGCTTGTTTTTTTAATTATTTATAGTTTTTATATGAAATATCTTAATGTTGTTACTGTTCTTAATATATTTTATTTTGATGTTTATTACTTCTCTTGTATTTCATTTTTTCCCTGGTTTCTTCTCCTAACTGGTTTATTTTTCCATGTTGGAGCTCTTGGGCTTATAGCATCTTACTTTTCCAAGTAGGGATATATCTTAGTCTGTAATAATAATAATAATAATAATAATAATAATAATAATAATAATAATAATAATAATAATAATAATGATGAAGATGATGAATAGCTTCAGAATTGCCCTTCCACTTACGTCTATTTATAGTGTATCTATGCCAGTCCACACCCTCAAACTTTCTTAGTTCGTCAATCCATTGTCTTCTTTACTTTCCCTGCTTCTTTTGCAATCTTTAGGGGCCCGTTCTGTTATTATTAATGTCCACATGTTATGTCATTCTGATCATTTGTTGTGCCCATGTCCATTTCTGTTTCTTACAATGTTGTTAGAATATTTTTTACTTAGCTTGCTATCGTAACCATGTTGTTCTTTTCCTGTCTCGTAGTGTTATTCACATTATGATTCTTTCCATAGCTCTCTGAGTTATTGTTAGCTTATGTCCTAATGCTTTAATAAGGTTCCAAGTTTCTAATGCATACATTAAACCTGTTTGGACGATCTCAGTGAATACTTTCCTTTCAAGAGAAAGTGGTATATTACGTTTCATAATCTCATTTTGTTTTCCAAAAGCTCTCCAACCCATGCATATCCTTCTTTTAGTTTTAGTCTCGTGTCCTTGGGAAACATTTACTATCAGTCCCATGTACGTACATTCATTAACAATCTCTAGAGGTTCGTCCATAACTTACTCTTTTTCAACTGGAACTTTCTCACTATCTATGTGCATATATATATATATATATATATATATATATATATATATATATGCAGTATATATATATATATATATATATATGCAGTATATATATATATATATATATATGCAGTATATATATATATATATATATATATATATATATATACAGTATATATATATATATATATATATATATATATATATGCAGTATATATATATATATTATATATATATATATATACAGTATATATATATATATATATATATATATATATATATATATAATTAAATGCAGTGATTTGAAAATTAATCATGGCACTCCATTTTGTTAACGAATGCAATCGTACACCGTCTATGTCTGGATCTCTGTTTTCGGGAAGGGAAAAACTATCTCTTTTCGCCACGAAACTCTTTGTAGCAAAATAGAATCCCCTGTCGATGGTATTGTTCTTTCAAAGGGACTTTAATGATGTCCGTAGATTTTTCCCCTTTTCTCTTTGAGGGGAAAACTGAAAGAATGATTTATGGCAAATGTGTGATTCTCTCTCTCTCTCGCTCTCTCTCTCTCTCGCTCTCTCTCTCTCTCTCTCTCTCTCTCTCTCTCTCTCTCTCTCTCTCTCTCTCTCTCTTTTGATTTCAGCAAGAATATGTATAGTGGACTTGAAATGAACTTACATCTCTCTTGATAGCTTGATTGATCGAGTCACTGTTGGCATTGTTACGGTTCAAAGAAAATATTATTATTATTATTATTATTATTATTATTATTATTATTATTATTATAAGATTGTTATCTGTGTCTGGAAATGTATTCCTGCGTAAGGTGTCTATGTAGCAACACCTTTCTTGTTTAGCTCCCAGTACCCTCTACATACGAATGCGATATTATTTGCTATTCCTTCTGCTTATTTTGTATTTTTCACTTGTAATAAACACATTCTTTCCTGTTGCACAATTTTCCCATTTTATTTGTTGGTTTGTTTTACTTACCAATGGAAAGCATATTTAATGAGTATCTTTTTATATGTATATTCAGACTTATTTATTTTAAAAGCAATTAATACTGTGATAGTTTTCTGCATGGTTTGTTCATGCACTGCCTGGTTTATCTTCTTGAAGTTCCTGATGATTAGAAAAACGACTTCAGAGTGATAAAAAAACCATTTATATGTACATATATATATATATATATATATATATATATATGTATTTATATTAATATATATATACACATTATTATTATTATTATTATTATTATTATTATTATTACTAGCTAAGCTACAACCCTAGTTGGACAAGAAGGATGCTATAAGCCCAGGGGCTCCAACATGGAAAATAGCTCAGTGAGGAAAGGAAAAAAGAAAGTAAAATACTCTAAGAAAAGTAACATTAAAATATATATCTTACATAAACTATAAAAAAAATTGAACAAAACAAGAGAGGAGAAATAAGATAGAATAGTGTGCTCGAGTGTACCCTCAAGCAAGAGAACTAAGCCAAGACAATGGAAGGCCATGGTACAGAGGCTATGGCACTATTGAAGACTAGAGAACAATGGTTTGATTTTGGAGTGTCCCTCTCTTAGAAGAGCTGCTTAGCATAGCTGAAGAGTCTCTTCTACCCTTACCAAGAGGAAAGTAGCCACGGAACAATTACAGTGCAATAACCCTTTGAGTGAAGAAGAATTGTTTGGTAATTTGCTTTGTCAGGTGTATGAGTACAGAGGAGAATATGTAAAGAATAGGTCAGACTATTCAGTGTGTGTAGAGGCATAGGGAAAATGACCCGTAACCAGAGAGAAGGATCCAATGTAGTAATGTCTGGCCATTCAAAAGAACCCCCAACTCTCTAGCGGCGGTATCTCAACGGGTGGCTGGTGCTCTGGTCAACTTACTATCTATCTATCTATCTATATATATTATATATATACATAATATATGTATGTATGTATATATATATATATATATATATATATATATATATATATATATATATCAACTCTTCTCGTACCTGGTGTAGCTTAGTTGAATGTTTTATGAACTAATTTCTATTGAGTGCAAAGAACATGTCCAAACCATCTCCATCAATCCCTCATCATGCTATCATCCACATATGGCAACTGAATAATCTCTTGAGTTTAATTTTTAATCCTGTCCTGCCATTTAACTCTCAATAAACTTCTGAGGGCTTTGTTCTCAAATCTACAAAATCTGTTAAAGATTGATTCATTGTCATACCATGACTCATGTCCATACAGTAGCACCGATCTCAATAAATTGATGTATAGCCTGATTTTTATATGCAATTTCATACGATTTTATTTCCAAATTTTACTAAACCTAGCCAATGTCTGATTTGCTTTTTTCAATCTTAAATTAAACTACAACTCCAAAGGCCCTGTATTAGAAAGCATAATTCCTAAATATTTAAATAAATTTATCCCATTGATCCTTTCTCCTTCCAATGATATATCACCTTCCATTGCATATTCTGTTCTCATCATATCTGATCAAATAAAGGGTAACGAACTCGCGGACATCAGCAAAATGAGGACGCATATTCCAATCATAGGTTTATTTTTACGCTAGCAAGATTAACGTTTGATGTATTAGCTTGGCCTAAATCTAGCTTGTCAATCCTAATCAGACATCTTACGTAGGCCAGGATATGCGTAATATGTGTCATTCACTAGGGCAATAAACATGGTGACATGTGATTTCTTACGTGGGGGAATGGACTGAATGAATATCTTTGTACCTTTGTGAGGGGGTTGGGGTGTTGTAATTGCAACCCTGTAATTACCTTGTGATGAATATTTTCTATAACTGTTTACGTTCCGGGAATATGCTTAGGATATTATATATACATATATATATATATATATATATATATATATATATATAGTAAATATATTGTAAATATATATGTATATATATATATATATATATATATATATATATATAGGTGCGTGTGTTTGTTTGTATATTATGATTACTATTACTTGCTAAGCTACAACCCTAGCTGGAAAAGTAGGATGCTATAAACCCAAGGGCTCCAACAGGGAAAATAGTCCAGTGAGGAAAGGAAGTAAAGAAATAAACTACAAGAGAAGTTTAAGAACAATAATAACAATGAAATAAATATTTTATATATAAACTATAAAAACTTCAAAATAACAAAAAGAAGAGAAACAAGATATAATAGTGTACCCGAGTGTACCCTCAAGCAAGAGATCTCTAACCTAAGGTAGCGGAAGACCATGGTACAGAGGCTATGGCACTACCCAAGACAAGAGAACAATTGTTTGATTTTGGAGTGTCCTTCTCCTAGAAGAGCTGCTTAGCATAGCTAAAGAGTCTCTTCTACCCTTACCCTGAGGAAAGTAGCCACATAACAATTACTATGCAGTAGTTAACCTCTTGCGACAAGAAGAATTGTTTGGTAATTTTAGTGTTAGGGAGAAAGAGGAGAAAGTGTAAAGAATATGCCACACTCTTCTCTGCGTGTGTCGGCTAAGATGAAATGAGCCGTAACCAGAGAGGGATGTAATGTAGTACTGTCTGGCCAGTCAGAGGACCCAATAACTCTAATTATGTATATGTATATATATATATATATATATATATATATATATGTTTTGGAAAGAAGTGAAGAGAGTAAGGAAGGCCGGCGCAAGAATTGAAGAGACAGTGAAAGATGGAAATGGAAGGTTGTTAAAAGGAGAGGAGGCAAGGAAAAGGTGGGCGGAATATTTTGAAAGTTTGCTGAATGTTGAGGATGATAGGGAGGCAGATATAATTGCGGTTCCAGGTGTTGAGGTGCCAGTGATGGGAGATGAGAATGAGAGAGAGATTACAATAGAGGAAGTGAGGAGAGCACTAGATGAAACGAGAGTAGGAAAAGCATCGGGTATGGATGGTGTGAAAGCTGAGATGTTGAAGGAAGGGGGTGTGACTGTACTTGAATGGTTGGTGAGATTGTTTAATGTGTGTTTTGTGTTGTCAATGGTACCAGTAGATTGGGTCTGTGCATGTATTGTACCACTATATAAGGGTAAGGGAGATGTGCATGAGTGCTGTAATTCAAGAGGTATTAGTTTGTTGAGTGTAGTTGGAAAAGTGTATGGTAGAATACTGATTAATAGGATTAAGGATAAAACAAAGAATGCAATCTTGGAAGTACAGGGTGGTTTTAGAAGAGGTAGGGGTTGTATGAATCAGATTTTTACAGTTAGGCAGATATGCGAGAAATATTTAGCAAAAGGTAAGGAGGTGTATGTTGCGTTTATGGATCTGGAGAAAGCATATGATAGAGTTGATAGGGAAGCAATGTGGAATGTGATGAGGTTATATGGAGTTGGTGGAAGGTTGTTGCAAGCAGTGAAAAGTTTCTACACAGGTAGTAAAGCATGTGTTAGAATAGGAAATGAGGTGAGCGATTGGTTTCCGGTGAGAGTGGGGCTGAGACAGGGATGTGTGATGTCGCCGTGGTTGTTTAACTTGTATGTTGATGGAGTGGTGAGAGAGGTGAATGCTAGAGTGCTTGGACGAGGATTAAAACTGGTAGGCGAGAATGATCATGAATGGGAGGTAAATCAGTTGTTGTTTGCGGATGATACTGTACTGGTAGCAGACACAGAAGAGAAGCTTGACCGACTAGTGACAGAATTTGGAAGGGTGTGTGAGAGAAGGAAGTTGAGAGTTAATGTGGGTAAGAGTAAGGTTATGAGATGTACGAGAAGGGAAGGTGGTGCAAGGTTGAATGTCATGTTGAATGGAGAGTTACTTGAGGAGGTGGATCAGTTTAAGTACTTGGGGTCTGTTGTTGCAGCAAATGGTGGAGTGGAAGCAGATGTACGTCAGAGAGTGAATGAAGGTTGCAAAGTGTTGGGGGCAGTTAAGGGAGTAGTAAAAAATAGAGGATTGGGCATGAATGTAAAGAGAGTTCTATATGAGAAAGTGATTGTACCAACTGTGATGTATGGATCGGAGTTGTGGGGAATGAAAGTGATGGAGAGACAGAAATTGAATGTGTTTGAGATGAAGTGTCTGAGGAGTATGGCTGGTGTATCTCGAGTAGATAGGGTTAGGAACGAAGTGGTGAGGGTGAGAACGGGTGTAAGAAATGAGTTAGCGGCTAGAGTGGATATGAATGTGTTGAGGTGGTTTGGCCATGTTGAGAGAATGGAAAATGGCTGTCTGCTAAAGAAGGTGATGAATGCAAGAGTTGATGGGAGAAGTACAAGAGGAAGGCCAAGGTTTGGGTGGATGGATGGTGTGAAGAAAGCTCTGGGTGATAGGAGGATAGATGTGAGAGAGGCAAGAGAGCGTGCTAGAAATAGGAATGAATGGCGAGCGATTGTGACGCAGTTCCGGTAGGCCCTGCTGCTTCCTCCGGTGCCTTAGATGACCGCGGAGGTAGCAGCAGTAGGGGACTCAGCAGTATGAAGCTTCATCTGTGGTGGAAATGTGGGAGGTTGGGCTGTGGCACCCTAGCAGTACCAGCTGAACTCGGCTGAGTCCCTGGTTAGGCTGGAGGAACGTAGAGAGTAGAGGTCCCCTTTTTGTTTTGTTTCTTGTTGTTGTCGGCTACCCCCCAAAATTGGGGGAAGTGCCTTTGGTATATGTATGTATATATATATGTATATATATATATATATATATATATATATATATATATGTATATATATGTATGTGTATATATATATATATATATATATATATATATATATATATATATATATAATATGTGTGTGTAAGTAATTGTGGTTAAATTCATAGTTAATGTATATCAGATCTGTACCTGTTGTCTCACAATTATAATATGATTTAAGGCGTACATTGTATATATAAAAATATTTTTTATCATTTGATTGAGAATTTTTCACGCTGAAATTTATTAGCTGTTTTATTTGAAGGGAAATATTATTTTGAGTTAGTAA
>NC_090738.1:15075078-15077578 GCF_036898095.1 Palaemon carinicauda | reverse complement strand
AATTTCTTGGGCTCAGTCGGATGGATTACATTCCAGTGTCTCAATCGGATGCATTTCTAGTCTCAGTAGGATGGATTATATTTCTGGTGTCTCAATCGGATACATTTCTAGTCTCAGTAGGATGGATTATATTTCTGGTGTCTCAATCGGATACATTTTTAGGGTCTTGATCGGATAGATATCTAGGGTCTTAATTGGATGGATTACAATTTTGGTGTTTCAATCGGATACATTTCTAGTGTCCCAATTGGATGGATTAAATTTCTAGTGTCTCAGTCGGATGGATTACATTTCTATTATCTCAATCGGATACATTTCCAGTATCTCAATCGGATAGATTACATTTCTGTTGTCTCAGTCGGATACATTTCAAGTATCTCAATTGGACGGATTACATTTCTGTTGTCTCAATCGGATACATTTCCAGTATCTCAATTGGACGGATTACATTTCAAGTGTCTCAATCGGATGCATTTGTAGTGTTTCAAATGGATGGATTACATTTCTCGTACCCCACTCGGATGGATCACACTTGTAGACTTTCATAGGTAGATGACATTTCCAGACAACGATGAAAATCCATAAGGACTCAACTTCCCGTGGCGAGAATAATCTTATACAGTCAAAGATATGCCATTGACCTTTTCTATCGACTTCTAGCATCATTACCTTGAAGACTTTCCAGTTTATTCCAGCGGCATCAGGTGGGCTATCTGGCCAGGAGTTGAATCCAGCTCTTTACGTTAGGGCCCACAATTCTAACTGTTTAATTATTTCGTTACCTCACTGAGCTTTTTTTTCTTTGTTAGAGCACTCGGGCTTATAGCATCCTACTTTTCCATCTAGGGTTGTATCTAAGCTATTAATGATAATGATAATAATATAACCAAATCTTAAGTTATCATTGGAGATCGTTCTGGATCAACGTTTCAGATACTTCATTTCAAAGAATTGGGGCTTAGAATAACGGTGCCGTAAATGTTTTTACGGATGAGAGATTATTTTGTAAAGAGGCTGACATTGTATTCACTGTATTTTATAATGTGAAAGGTTTTACTAGTATATTGTACACTTTGACAGTTGAATAGGTTTATGACAACTTTGATCAGACTGAGAAGGGTAAATTTTAGTAAGGCATTATATCGGCAACAATGTAATGAATAGTTCAAATACTTAGATTACTTCGTCTATATTTTGATAACCTTTTTTATATAGTTTATAGTTCTCGGTATCACAGAGCCTCTCAATGTTGCATAGTTGTTAGATATACAAAGTCTTCTAACTAACAGATGCTGTATTATAAGTTGTTTTCACCAAGTGTTATGATAAAGTAAATTTGCTTCTTTCGGTAAAAATAGATTTATTGCAATTCCTTTTTTCTAATCCCTAAAAATTGTTTTGTAGGTCTTAATTGCCATGATGTGAAACTTCTGTATTATGGTACAGTTAGACACATGAAATCCTGGCACACCTCGCTCTTGGGAAGTACACCCGGTCACATTTTTACAACGACGAGTAACCAAACAGATAGTGTAGGCCTTTAGGGAGAGAAGGCAGAGGAACTCGCCGCGCAGTAAGGGTATGATAGGATGCACTTTTTCAGAGCGCAGTGTACCATGAATTCCTGTGTCTATCTGTACTTGAAAATCAAGCTGTGTTATTGTAGACTCTCTAACAGTGTTGCCTATTTCAAAATGCAACAAAATAGTGCTGTTTTATTTCGAATGGTAACATGACTTGCTGGAATATTCATTAAATACATAATGGTGTATTTATATATTTTCCTGCTTGATTCATATATGCTGAATAGGGATTGGGTTGCTTAAGACTAAATTCTACCCAGTCCTCATTTCCGGTTTTTTTTTTTTTTTTTTTTTTTGCATCATTAACATATGATTAAACGAAACAAACTGAGACTGTTCATCAACAAGACTCGTGCAAATGAGCGCTTACCGTAGGTAACCTAAGCAGTAATTATGTTAAACTATTAGGGAATATAGGGTGTTTTTATGGCTATCGGGTATCTAAAACTTGGTATAAAGTGCTGGTGTTAAAAACGCTATATATATATATATATATATATATATATATATATATATATATATATATATATATATATATATATATATATATATATATATTGTAAATATATATGTATATATATATAAATATATATATATATATATATAGGTGCGTGTGTGTATTTGTATATTATGATTACTATTACTTGCTAAGCTACAACCTTAGCTGGAAAAGTAGGATGCTATAAACCCAAGGGCTCCAACAGGGAAAATAGCCCAGTTAGGAAAGGAAGTAAAGAAATAAACAAGAGAAATTTAAGAACAATAATAACAATGAAATAAATATTTTACATATAAACTATAAAAACTTCAAAATAAAAAAAAGAAGAGAAACAGGATATAATAGTGTGCCCGAGTGTACCCTCAAGCAAGAGATCTCTAACCTAAGATAGCGGAAGACCATGGTACAGAAGCTATAG
>NC_090738.1:15060078-15070078 GCF_036898095.1 Palaemon carinicauda | reverse complement strand
TTGATGTATTTTCATCGTGTCATCGTTCGTAGTTAAAAGTTTCCAAAAGGAATTGGCGGAAAGATTAGAAAGGTTTCACTAGATTGTCAAACTTCACCAATTTGTCGTATATTGGGGGTAAAATTGTCAGTTTTTTACGTTCGGGTAAAAATTTGGGAATTTTTTTACATTCTGGTAAAAGGATGTTTTTTTTTTTTTTTTTTTTTTTTTTTTTTTTTTTTTACATTGGGGTGAAATTTTGTTTGTTAAAATATTCACTGGCGTTTAGGAGAAATATTTACCTCCTCTTTTTTTTTCTCTCTAAATACAGCCATTGACCAGTCAAAATACCTGAAGCATTATTGACGTCGGCGTAAAAAGAGGCAATAAATTGAATATCAGGAATGCGTGACTAATGGATGTCATGACGTCACGAAACTCTTGCAAGTGCCGCTACTCCCCTGAGGGTAATAAGGACACCATCACAGGTTACCCCTTTCGTCCACTTCCCCTCCTTTCAATCCTAAAGGAGAGAGAGAGAGAGAGAGAGAGAGAGAGAGAGAGAGAGAGAGCTGAAAACACTTGGAAGGCTTCGCGACGAAGCCAGGCACTTTGCCTTTTTTAGTTTCATATAACTCGATCAGGAGTGACGATGTAGATGCTGTTTTTGCTTATGTGTTGCGTGTGTTCTGTCTTATCATGGCAGTCTTTCGTTGTGTAAGTCCAAGAGATTTATGCTCAGATATTTGTCACCTTGAGGATATTTTTTTGTTTTTGTTTTGTTAGGACACGTGTCATTATGATTACGGAATGTGCTTTTTTCCAGGTTAAGGTCAGCTCTCTCTCTCTCTCTCTCTCTCTCTCTCTCTCTCTCTCTCTCTCTCTCTGTATATGTATGTATACTGTATGTATATATATATATATATATATTTATATATATATATATATATATATATATTTATATGTATATGTATATATATTTATATGTATATATATATATATATATATATTTACTTTACAAATGAACACATTCTTGAGTATATATTCATTTTTCTATATGCCTGCATATATATATATATATATATATTTATATATATATATATATTTTATATTATATTTATATATATATATATGTATATATATATATATATATATATTTACTTTATAATTGAACACATTCATGTGTATATATTCATTTTTCTATATGCCTGCATATACATATATATATATTTACTTTATAAATTAACACATTAATATGTATATACTCATTTTTCTATATGCCTGTATATACATATATATGTACATATAATATGTAATTACAGTGTTATATATATATATATATATATATGTATATATATACGTATATACATATTCTATTTATATTCATAAATATATGTGTAAATGTATATATGTACATATATATATATATATATATGTGTGTGTGTGTGTGTGTGTGTGTATGTGTGTATATGCAGTATATATAATTATTATTATTATTATTATTATTATTATTATTATTTTTATTATTTGCTAAGCTACAACCCTAGTATGAAAAACGAGATACTATAACCCCAAGGGCTCCAGCAGGGAAAAAATGAAAACTAGTTTCCCTTTGTAATATTTTCATAGAATTATTATTATTATTGTTGTTACTTGCTAAGCTATAACCCTATTTGGAAAAGCAGGATGCTATAAGCCCAGGGGTTCCAACAGGGAAAATAGCCGAGTGAGGAAAGGAAACGAGGAAAAATAAAATATTTTAAGAACAGTAACAGCATTAAGATAAATATCTCCTACTTAATCTATAAACACTTTAACAAAACAAGAGGAAGGGAAATAAAATAGAATAGTGTGCCCAAGTTTACCCACAAGCAAGAGAACTCTAACCCAAGACAGTGAAGACTATGGTATAGAGGCTATGGCACTACACAAGACTAGAGAACAATGGTTTGATTTCGGAATGTCCTCCTAGAAGAGCTGCTTACCTTAGCTAAAGAGTCTCTTGTACCATTTCCAAGTGTTTTTGCTTTCGACGTTAAGTTTGGAAATTCGTTCCGTGCTTTTTTATCAGGGTGTAGATTCTTTTTCTAAGATATCAATTCCCAATATTTTCTTTCCTGTAATTTATCGAAGACAATTTTGTAACTGAAAAGGAGCGAATGTTACCCACAGTTTTTCATTTTATAGTCTTCTCATCACTCAAATTTGTCCAATCAGAATCATATTATGATTATTGACCGACTAAAACAACGATGGGAGTTTATAAAGACGATTATCAACTAAAGAGTCATTACGGTCACCTCTTTTCCCAGGTATTCAGTGTTGATTTCGACATTTGAGTCCTGGTCTGGAGAACGGGAAACCTTTCAAGTTGAGCCCCATTTGTACGCCGATAAGCACTGCCATGGAAAATGTCCTTTTGTTCAAATCTCTCTCTCTCTCTCTCTCTCTCTCTCTCTCTCTCTCTCTCTCTGTTATTCAGGAACCCTTTTCAATCTTTCTGCTTATTGGCCTTTGAACTTTGAATTTTTTCCGCAGCAAAGAGACATAAAGGATTTCCTGTAAGCTTATGTACACGGCACAATAACTGTTTGTATGATTTGTAGGAGCCAATCTATTGATTACATCCTACGAAATGACATCGAGTGTCTTTGGATGTTACTTTGATAATGTTACTTTGATAATCTCTTAGGAGAAAGGGGGCCGTTAATATCATGGAGGAATAATCCATTATTCAAGGTTGATATACCTGACAATATGGCGCTAATAACTTCTTTGACAATACAATGTCTTATTTGAAATTGCTCAAATACATTATTGTGTCTTTAATTAAATCGTATGCATTAGAAAACGTCTTTAATGCAGTAATATATTGGGAAACGTAATTTAGATTAGAATTTGATAAGCTTGCTATTCGTTTCTGTTGATATATCTAATATTAAATCCTTTTCATTCGAAGGTAAGAGTTACGAGTTTATTTGTTCTAACTCTGATTACTTGGCATTAGTAGAATGAAATTACTTGAGCTAATTTGTCTGAAGGATGTTGAGTGAATTTTCTCTTTATTACTTGGAATAGTAATTAGTTTCAAAGCAATCATTCTAATTAGGATGTTTAAACACTGCGGGTTTTTTAAATGACTTCAGTGCCTCTGCAGCTTATATGATTGTTATACCTTTTTCGTTTCACTGTACTTTTATGATCTGTTCCGTTTCAGTAAGAATTATGTCTTTTTATTTATTTATTTTAAAGCAAAGGATATTAATCCAGTACTCATTCCCCCTCTTTTATCCGGCCTCTGAAACATCATGGGTGATTGGGATACACTGCACGTGTGTAAAAAAAAAATCTTAATAGCGTTACTGTGCATGAGCGTGTATGATACACGTGCGGTACAGGGATTAAATGTAACACTCAAGTTCCTATAGTCTTCCATCTTAAAGAGGATGGAAGGTTTGCCCCGCCCTTCGGAATTAAACAACCCTCCTCATCCATAATACGAGCTATGTTAAGATAAAAAATCGCTCGTCCCTTCGGTCATTGCTTGATAATCCTTACCAGCCTCGCATTTCTATGGGTGCCCGTCTACTACTTCCGCTATTAACTTTAGTGTCGTTTACTTCATTTAAGCACACGTGTGTGTATATATGTGTGCGTATGTACATGTATATATATATATATATATATATAGAGAGAGAGAGAGAGAGAGAGAGATACACACACATATATATATATAGATATACACACACACATATATTATATATATATATATATATGTGTGTGTGTGTGTGTGTGCTGTATATGCGTGAAACACAGGAATACGTGATACTCAGATGCAATAAACTTCAAGGAAAATTAATATAGACTGTTAAACCATAGTAGTTTTGTCTCTACGAAATCAAGATGATGCCGTAGAGGCGAAACTAGATATGAATCACTCACATTTTTATTTTCCTTGTGGTTTATTGCACACACACACAATATATATATATATATATATATATATACATATATATATATGTATATATATACATATATATATATATATATATATATACATACAGTATATATATACACAATTTTATTGATAATTCACTGTTACGGCCAATGGTCAAGAATTGTCTTAAATTTTACTCCATCCGTTAGATTCATGTAAATATGTTTTAGTTATTACAACCAAATGTCTTTGCTAATCGTTAAGATAATCGGGTGGGATTTTTACTATGATTATTCTTCAGATCGAGATAAACTCTTATGTATCATCATCTCCTCTCACGTCTATTGACACAAAGGGACTCGGTTATATTTCGCCAGTCGTCTGTATCTTCATCATCATCTACTACACGCTTCATAGTCCTCAGCCATGTAGGTCTGGGTCTTCCAACTCTTCTAGTGCCTTGTGGAGGGCAACTGAACGTTTGGTGAAATAATCTCTCTTGGGGAGTGTGAAGAGCACCCTGTATAATTGTTTGTTAATGGCATTTATATTAGCTCTGTTTTTCTTTATCCTGTAAAAAGAAAACTATTCAATTGTTATCATTAAGCAGTACTAATGTGGAGTCATTGTTAATAACTTAGAGACGTCACGAGGAATTAAGAGGGTGTTTTGTTAATAGGAACTTTTACAAAAGCAAATAAGTTAAAGGAAAAATCCAGGGAGGAAAAGAAAACAGAAAAATCCAGAGAAGAAAAAACCCAGCTTGTATTTGGTCTAAGGCTGATGATTTTTTTTTTTTTACCTTCGAGCTGCAGTCACCCTGACTTTCTGGTTTCATTGCCTCTTAAGGTAATTACTCACACCGTCGCTTTTGTGCCTTTTTGACACATCGCTTGGCTTCGGAGCTATCACAATTTACGACTCGAGAGGAAGCAAGGTTTTTTCTTAAGCATTGCAGGATTTTTTTTTTCTAATTTTTTAAAGAAGAGGTATTGTAGGTCTCGAAACTTTTAAACTTGTGTAGTAGTCAGAGAGAGAGAGAGAGAGAGAGAGAGAGAGAGAGAGAGAGATATCATTGACATTTTGGGCACTGTTCCTCTTCCCATATTTTCCCATGAGAGAGAGAGAGAGAGAGAGAGAGAGAGAGAGAGAGAGAGAAATATCTTGCTATCCCTTAGAATCTCGGACATTTTGGGCACTGTTTCTCTCCCCATCTTTCCCCATTTTCGCGGCACATTTACATGTTTATTTAGGAGGTACACTTTCCCCGCCCCCTCTCCTCCTACCTCCCCCACATGCCCCTTTCCCCAAAAGGGAGAGCGAGTGGGTTTTTAACGCAGATTTGCATGTAAGTTTAAAGTCGTTGCTGCCATTAAGGTGGCCGCTTCGGGAGAATTTATTTAGGAATGCTGCTGTATTTTTCCCTGCTCCTCCTCTTCCTTCGCTTTTACTCGCTGCATTGACTTGGTTTGTCGTGCAACATAAGGTTTTTGATTTTGAGTAAATTCGGGATTTAATTATTTTTTTCTAAAGTTTTTTTTTTTTTTATATATTTCTTTTTAATACTTAGTGCATAAAAGGGGGTTCTTGGCCCTGCCATAATTATATCGAAACTTAAAAGGAAATTTAATATGGTCATCAGTAAATAGTCTTCATTGCAAATCTGTAGTAGAAGACATTTATTTGTTTTTTCACGTTGTCTACCGTTGAAATAATACATAAACATTTTTAGTTTTAGGTCCTTTCATGTTTGAGTTACATATTACTTTGCTTGTATCGTTTTTTTGTTTTTTTTTAGATGAAGAAAGATAGTCTGAGCTCTATTTATCCTTTCGTAATAAATTACATTGGCATATATAATCTTCATTTTTAATTTATATACATTATACTTGAATTACTTTTCCCAGAAAAAAAACGTTGCATTATCTTTATTTATATCTGGGAAGTAAACAAATTTCAAGCACATTCATGAATTAAATTGTCCATTTATATAATTCATAATTTTTGTTGTTATCGTTTTATAGTCTCCCTTTTTTCATTTTCGAGATAGAATAAGTATTCGAAGATTTAGTCGTCTTTTTGTCATGTAAATTGTTTTTTATTTTACACTTAAACGTTACACTATAAACTAATTTGGCACTGTTTATGCTTTTTACGCTTCTAAAACACCAGAAGAATCCCAAATCTGAAATCTCTGATTTTTTGGGGTTTGTAAAAATGATTCGGACTGTATAATAATATGATAGAATAGTCACTACTATATATATATATAGCAAAACAGTTGAATTGGATTTATAAAGTGACAGAAGTTATGTAATAGGCTTTATCAGAAATAATAATCTTAAGATAGGCTGTGTTAAAAGTAGTGATATGTTATACAATAATGACGTTAAAATTAGAATGGCCGATTGTATGTCTTAGGAATATTATAACGGATTTGTATTACGTTAAAGCACTCCGCAAAAACAGAATAAAAGGATTAAGCTTAGACTATTACAAGAATTATATAATTATTGTATAAATGGCAACTAATACTGGAGATTTGATAACAAAACCTCACAAGTTTCTTGGAGATCTATGGCGCTCGTTGGGAGTGCACTAAAGTTCAAAGGGTTATATAAATATACGATACAGCAAGGAGCATTGTTTACATTCCTAAAGGTTACTGAATATTGCTCTTCTCCTCAAAGGTTACTGTTGCCTGAATTTTGTTATGTTAAAAGGTTGTGGCTTTGTGTGAGAACTCGGAAATATATAGTCATTACAATTCAATATTTATACCTTGTTTTTGATGGAGCGGTCGTTGAATAATGTATAACCTCACAATGCAGGCTGACGTAGAGCGTTATTTATGCTGTCATGCATAATAAGGCGTAAATCTTCAAAACATTCTTCATATCATAAACTGGTAAATGAGAGTAAATCTAAAGGGAAAAAAAAGTTCTCACCGGTATGGACATATACCAATGATACTTTACCATTTATCTCTCTCTCTCTCTCTCTCTCTCTCTCTCTCTCTATATACATATATATATATATATATGTGTGTATATGAATTATATATATATATATATATATACATATATATATATATATATATATATATATACACATACATATATATATATATATATATACACGTACATATATATATATATATATATACACTCAGTATGTTTCAGTTAAAATAAGAAATGGGAAGACTTCACGGCCTTTCCGTTAATCAGAGATGATGTATTTGAAATATGTTCTAAAAAGGCTTTCATTAATCTCTCTTCGTGTTTCTTTTGAAATGGGTTCTGAAGTGTGCTTGAGGAAGGTGAAAATCTCTGGATAATGACCACCTACCTTGAATTATGGTCGATTGGGAACAATTTAGCCAAAATTGAAGAGTATAATTCCACCGAGTCTTGCGTGATTTGAGCTGATTTGAAGCTCTAGGAAAGATTTAAGTAGCTGTAAAAGTAGAGAGTACAGATATGAGCAAATGTCAGAAGAGATGATTGGTTTTAGAATAGAATTCTCATTTTGAAATGAGAGATGATTGATATAAGAATTAAAGACTTTTTAAAACAAGAGATGATTGATATAGGAATTAAAGACTTTTTAAAACAAGAGATGATTAATTTAAGAATTAAAGACTTTTTAAAACAAGAGATGATTGATATAAGAATTAAAGACTTATTAAAACAGATTTTGATATTAGAATAGAAGACTCGTTTTAAAGCAAGAGATGATTGCTATTAGAATGAATGACTAGTTTTAAAACATTGATTTCTCTGGAGTTAAGGTTTAGTCTTCTGCCTTCTCTTTATTGTTTTTTGTATATTTTCTTTGTTCCTGAATTTAAAAAGTGCAATGACACTCCCTTTTTACCACCTTGCATTTTTACTCTCTTACGGTCCTGTTGTAGCCAGTGACGTATACTGTAGTTGTCCGATCCATCGATTCTAATAAAATATGGAAGCGTGTGTCAGCCGAGTTAATGAAATATATGGATGAATAAATGAAAGAGTATTGATTTGTGAAGGGAACATACGCAAGTAAAAGAAAGAAGCGAATGAACCACCTACTGCAACAGGAAGGAAACGGATGTCGATGTTCTAACACGAAATAAATTTTGCAGCTCTGAATATTTTAGCGTTTGGCTTCAGGTGAAATAGATATATTTTGGAGGAGGATAAAGGATTGAATGCCAAAGGGGAGAAACGGCATACATATGCACATTTATTTCGATCTATTCATCTGTTCATTTATCTAATATATATATATATATATATATATATATATATATATATATATTATATATAGATATATTATATAATATACACACATATAATATATATATATATATATATATATATGTATATTATATATAGTATATATATATATATATATATATATATATATATATATATATATATATATATATATATATATATACTACACACTCTCTAATTTCATTTCTGAGTGGGGATACTTTATTGTGGTGAAAGAGTTTGCACATTCTCCATGTTCAGCAACGCTATACTAATTAGGGCCAACCGATATTAGGCTGGTTTGGTGTGGGCGATCAGGCGAAAATCTCACACCACCAATCTGCAGTGGCTAGCATGATAATAAAAACTGGCCAAACCCCAGACATGAATCGACGTGTCTGAGGCCTTTGTACTCCAATAGACTAGAAACGGCTGCATTTGGTGGTTGTTGTTGTTGTTGTATGTATATATATTATGTTATTTATTTACGTATAGTACATATATATATATTATATATATATATATATATTATATATATATATAGAGAGAGAGGAGAGAGAGAGAGAGAGGAGAGAGAGAGAGAGAGAGAGAGAGAGAGAGAGAGAGAGAGAGAGAGAGAGAGAGAGGTAAGTTTATACCACACGCGTGGTGTGCGTGTGTAAATGTATGTGTATTGCCGTTGGTTTGTATACTATCCATAAAGATATCAGCATGTCCTAGAGCATTTCCACTGCAAAAATTGAATGCATTTACGACTATTATTTACTAGCTTGAAGCACGAGTATTTAATTATATTTTTTTGAACTGATTAAAAAAAGTAGTTTGATGATGAAAGATTTTTATGTAGCTTTGAGGAAAAGTTCAAAGGTGTAAGAATACTAATGACTGGAGTCATCGATTGAATAGGATACTCACCGTGTTTCTTAAAGGATTTATAGAATAAAAGTAACATGTAGTTGCATAGAGTTAATTAAGGCGATTGACGGCTTGACTGATTGACGAGGATGCATTTTGACATGACAACAAGAGGTTTGGATGTACATCATGTTTTTTAGACAACGTACAAAATGAGTTTTTGGTTCAGTGATGGCTAGGTTTCATTCAAGATGTTTTGAAATATGCTAAAATGTTTCTTCCTGAATTTAAGAGATGAGCTTTAACAAGTTTTGTTTCGTTTTTTTTAAATGATCTTGATGGTTGATATATTTCCGAATATGTCCCAAGGGAAAAAAAAAAAAACGTAATATTTTTACCCTTACAATACTGTAACTGATATCTCATTTTAGTGTTATTTTCCATCTGTAACGAAAGTTAACAAAGAAAAGAATTATTTGCTGGAGGTTACTCTGGTGGAAAATGAGATTTATGAAAGAAAACGTCACAGCGATGTGGGACGTGTCATGGAGATAGACTAGAAGCTGTGATGGTAATGAGGAAAATGTCATCCGGGATTATAAATGAAACAGGATCCGAATCCTGTCTTTAGTTAGCGAAGGCAAATGAAGTGAGAGAGAGAGAGAGAGGAGAGAGAGAGAGGAGAGAGAAGAGGAGAGAGAGAGAGAGAGAGGAGAGAGAGAACGGTTGATGAACTGGGCGAGAAATGTCAGAAAGGCAAAAATAGCGAGTATTTTAGAGGAAACTGTAGAGGCAATGATGGATATTGCATAAGCAGGTGTGTAAACTTATGTAATTTAAGGTGCCTTGTCTGTTTAGATCCCAGAAAAGCTCAAGTGGGGGAAAAAAATATATGATGAAGGTCTCGCTTGAATGAAAGAGAGATAATTAACTCAGAATTTTTCTTAGAATCAGAGAATAGACAAGAGAA